>NC_086444.1:958177671-958488505 GCF_028390025.1 Pseudophryne corroboree | reverse complement strand
TTTAAAAATAAATAAATAAAAAGTTTTTTTTTCCCAAACACATTTTTATTAGGTATTAATGAAAAATAAGTTCTGATCACAATATATTACATGAAATGACATAGAATTTCAGAGTCAAAGTTGTAAATTGAGAAAGATACAAGGAAATATAGATACAAATGTATCTAGCAATATCAATCAAACAGGTACCAAAGATACTGTATTAGACATCTCAAATAAAGGTCGGAAGAACCAGTTCCTATTAGAAACCCGTATCTAACCCATGTTATAGAGATAATAAACATAAGGATATGACTCTGAAAATAAATGTACAATACCAAAGTAAAAAGTAAAATAAAGAGTCAACGCCGGCAACAACTCAAGGGAGAGGTGAAGGATTAAGAATTCGCAATGTTACGAAGTAATTGCCATTCAGAATTTTCAAAAACTTGCATTATGCGCTTTTGTGTTTCCATATTAAGCGAGTCAATAAATGGTGACCATTTATGATAAAATTTGTCTATGTATTTATCTATATCAGGCAAGGTAGACTTCCTATCAAAGTACAAAAGCTGAAGTAGCTTAATTTTAACTTCTTGCAAAGAAGGAGATGACCTATATATCCAATGTACAAGGATAATTTTCTTTGCCACAGTTACTATTAGGGTTATTAAAGGAATGTAGTCAGACATATGAAATCTAGTAATCCAATTTTTTAAGTTTGCACATAGACATGCCAAAGGGTCTAAAGGAAGGGAAGTGTAAAGCAAAGTATTAATGTAATACAAAACTTTGTTCCAGAATCTTTTAATCTTCCTACATTCGAAAATGCAATGAAAAAAGGAGGCGTTAGAGACATGGCACTTTGGGCATGAGGACAATGAATCAGGGAGCATATGAGATCTCTGGGCAGGGGAGACGTAAGCTCTATGTATAGTTTTTATATGTACTTCTTGTAAATAAGAAGATTTTAAACATTTAAGAGTGTTAAAATAGTGTTTAGTTAGATCAGTACAGAGACAATTTCTGGAATATCTGCGTGCCAAGAGGTTTTTAAGGAATACCATAATTTAATATCAGGTTCCGGAGATAAAAGAGCATATAAGAATCTAATGCAATAAGGCACTCGTAAAAGCAGGTGTAACAATGTATTAAGAGGATCAGTAGAGTGTTCAAAGCGAGTAGTGGGAACTAAGGACAAAGCATAGTGTCTGAGTTGTAGATACATAAAAAGTTTTGATTGGGTATAAGGAATAATGACTGCAGATCTTGAAAGGATCGCAAAGCACCCCCAGGATCAAAGATCTGTGAGGTAAGTGATAATTCTTTAGTATGCCAAGCATAGAAATTGGGATTGTGTAGAGAAGGGGGGAAAGCAGGGTTTCCCCATATTGAAACAAAAGAAGATGAATGAGGGTCTCTTTTAAGTTTTCTATTAATGGATTGCCATGCCCTTTATGTGTCAGCAAACATTACATTATGTAAAACCTGTTGTGGGATATCTTGTCTTTTGGTGTGGATAAGAGCACCTGGAGAGTAGGGATATAACAGGGCCGCGTCTAAACGAAAATCAGTGTACGTAGATTTAGCGAGTAACCAATCAGTAATGTATCGAAAATGTATAGCTAAAGAATAAAGGTGCAAGTTAGGAAGAGACAACCTGCCTTTAGATCGGTGAGTTTGGAGCTTATGGAGCGCAATCCTGGGACGTATCTTATGCCATATAAATTGAGAGGTAAGATGATCGAAGCGCTTCAAATCCGATTTAGTTAAACTAATAGGCAACATTTGTAACTTATAAAATATCTTAGGAAAAATGATCGCCTTCACTACGGCTATTCGGCACAGAAGAGACAGGGGGAGGTCCATCCAAGCCTCATATAAAGAAAAGATTTTTATAAGAATAGGGGCATAATTCAGTTTATAAAGCTTTGTGAGATCTGAAGAAATGTTTAATCCCAAATATTTTATATGATCCTTATACACCGAAGAGGGGAATAATTGTAAAGACGATTGAATAGAGACAGGGGAAGTTGAGATAGTAAGTATTTCTGATTTTGAAGTATTCATTTTAAAGCCTGCATGACTACCAAAGTTTTCAATCAGAGATAGCAAAGAAGGAAGAGAAGAAGGATTTGATATAAATAAGAGTAGATCATCAGCGTATAAAGCTAATTTTAGTTAAACATCATTAATTACTGAAACTTGGATTACGCCCTCTGACACTACTTCTCCTGCTGCTCTCTCTGCTGGGGGCCTCGCATTCACACACACACCCTGACCTGGGGGTCGCCATGGGGGTGGTGTTGGGGTCCTTTTACCTTCTAGTTACTCCTACCAACTCATACCACCAGAACCATCCCTTACATTCTCTACATTTGAGGTCCATACTATACGCCTCTTCCAACCAGTCCATCTTAGAGTAGCTGTCATTTACCGCCCCCCTGGTGTTGCTTCCAAATTCATTGACAACTTTGCTTCCTGGCTTCCTCACTTCCTCTCTACTGACATTTCTTCCATTATCCTAGGCGATTTCAATATCCCTTTAACCTCACCTCTTCATTTGGTCTCTCCCAGTGGACCTCCTCACCCTCCCATGTGAATGGGAGCTCACTGGATCTGGTCTTCACTCACCGCTGTGATATTTCTGATTTTTCAAATTCCCCATTTCCACTCTCTGACCACCACATGCTCTCCTTTAACCTATCTCTCTCAACTTCCCCATCTCTACCTCCCAAGGCTACCATCACTAAGCGTAACATTGAGACTATTGACACCACATTCCTTTCCTCCCTGTTTGACTCACTTCTCTCTCCTACTCTCTCTCTCTCATGCCCTGAACAAGCCACTTCCATATACAATACATCCCTTACTTCTGCTCTTGACTCTGTTGCTCCACCAACCACTATTCACCCTCGCAAGTTAACACCTCAACCCTGGCACACCAAATGCACCAGATATCTGCAAAAATGCTCACATACTGCTGAGCGACAGACTTCCTCCATTTCAAACTTATGCTCTCATCCTTCAGTGCTGCCCTTTCTCTTGCTAAACAGTCATACTTCAAGAACCTCATCTCCTCCCAGTCTTCCAACCCCCGGCGCCTCTTTGCCACTCTCAACTCACTCCTCTGCCCACCTCCACCTCGTCTCCCTTCCTCACTCTCTGCTCTTGACTTTGCCACTTACTTCACATCCAAAATTGTCTCCATACGTAAAGACATCACATCACACCAGACCATCAGCAGCCAGCTTTCCCCCATCCCTTACCACCCCTCCCCATCCCTCCCACCTACTCTGACCTCTTTCTCCCATGCAACTGGAGAGGAAGTCATGGCCCTCATTCGTTTCTGTCCCCTCACCACCTCCCCACTTGACCCTATCCCCTCCCGCCTCCTCGACTACCTCTCTCCTTCTGCTTGTTCCCACCTTTCCCACCTTCTCAATCTCTCCCTCTCATCAGGCACTGTCCCCTCTGCCTTCAAGCATGCACTCATCTCTCCTATTCTTAAAAAGCCTACCCTTGATCCAAACACTCTCTCCAACTACCGACCCATCTCTCTCCTCCCTTTTGCCTCCAAACTCCTTGAGCGTATTGTCTACAACCGCCTTACTGCCTTTCTTTCCTCACACTCACTACTTGACCCATTCCAGTCTGGCTTCCGTCCTCTCCACTCCACTGAAACTGCCCTTACAAAAGTATGCAATGACCTCCATGCTGCTAAATCTAAGGGACACTACTCTCTACTTATTCTACTTGATCTCTCTGCTGCTTTTGACACTGTGGACCATCCTCTCCTACTGCAAATCCTTCACTCCATTGGTCTGTGCGACACTGCCCTCTCTTGGCTGTCTTCCTACCTCTCTGACCGTTCATTCTCTGTCTCTTCTCATGACTCCACCTCCCCCTCACTTCCACTAACTGTAGGTGTACCCAAAGGTTCTGTCCTTGGTCCTCTCCTCTTCTCTCTCTATACGTCCTCACTAGGTAAGCTCATTAGTTCTTTTGGTTTCAAATATCATCTCTATGCTGATGACACCCAAATCTATCTTTCCTCTCCAGACCTCTCCCCTGCTCTCCTCACTCATATCTCCAACTGTCTCTCTGCTACCTCTTCCTGGATGTCCCAGCGCTTTCTTAAACTTAACATGTCTAAGACCGAACTGATCATCTTTCCTCCCTCCCGCATAACCTCACCTCCTACAATCTCATTATCTATTGATGGCACTACTATCTCCTCTAGCCCCCAAGTGCGCTGTCTTGGAGTAATCCTTGACTCCTCCCTCTCCTTCAAACCACACATTCAGCACCTCTCACAATCCTGCCATTTTCATCTAAAAAATATTTCCAGGATCAGACCCTTTCTGACCCAGGATGCTACTAAGACTCTTATCCCCTCACTGGTCATCTCCAGACTGGATTACTGTAATCTCCTCCTGACTGGCATTCCTGACAAACACCTCTCTCCACTCCAATCTATCCTCAATGCTGCTGCCCGGCTCATTTTCCTCACCAAACGCACTACGTCTACCTCTCCTCTCTTACTAGACCTTCACTGGCTCCCCTTCCCTTTCAGAATCCATTTCAAGCTTCTCACACTCGCTTACAAAGCCCTCACCCACTCCTCTCCCATCTACATCTCTGATCTTATCTTCCTTTACATTCCCACACGTCCTCTTCGCTCTGCTAATGCACGACGACTTTCCTGCCTACGGATCACCTCCTCCCACTCCTACCTCCAAGATTTTTCACGTGCTGCACCACTTCTCTGGAATTCCCTACCTCTCCCCCTCAGACTCTCCACCTCTCTACAAAACTTCAAACGGGCTCTCAAGACCCACTTCTTCACCAAACCCAGCCAAATCTCATCCTAACTCTCTGTTCTACACTCTCCATGTACCCCATTTGTGTCACCCCTGTCTGTCTACCCCTCCCCTTTAGAATGTAAGCTCTCACGAGCAGGGCCCTCTTCCCTCATGTGCTTATCCTTTCTTACTTTAATAATCTTCAACTGCATCAACTCCAGCAGTCTTCTGCCACCTGATACTTATTCCAGTGTCATCTGCTGATGTAACTATGTTTATTTACCCTGTACTTGTCCTATACTGTCATCAACTGTAAGTTACTGTTTTCCTGTTTGATTATTCATGTACTCTGTAATTGGGCGCTGCGGAACCCTTGTGGTGCCATATAAATAAAGGATAATAATAAAATAATAAATTAATGGATACACCAATGATTGTGGAAGTATTACAGATTGCGATTGCAAGAGGCTCGATAGCGAGCGTGAAAAGCAGGGGTGAAAGGGGGCAGCCTTGGTGTGTACCTTTATGAATATTAAAGGGTTGAGAGAGATGACCATTACAATTAAGTTGTGACTTTGGTGAGTAGTACAAGGTTTTTAGAGTATGTATGAAGGATGGAGGGTAACCGAAATTATGCAGTGATTGAAAAAGATGGGGCCAGGTAATAAGATCGAAAGCCTTCTCGGCATCTAGGGCTAATACAACTTTTTGTTCTGAAGAAGGCATTCGGGAAGTATGTTGAATAACGGATAATACTTTACGGACATTCGTAACCGAATGGCGTCCACATATGAAACCCGTTTGATCGGTATGAATTACAAAAGGGAGGGAATGTTTGAGGCATTCTGCAAGAATCTTTGTAAATATTTTGAAATCTATATTTAAAAGAGATATAGGGCGATATGAACTAGGGGACAACGCATCGCGGCCAGGCTTTAATAGGACCTTAATGATAGCCAAATTAAAATGTAATGGTAAAGAATGAGACTCTATAATAGAATTATATAAAGCAAGAAGATGTGTGTCAATTGTCTATAAGGAGTTTATAAAATTCACTAATAAGGCCATCGGGCCCTGGTGCCTTATTCGGTTTAAGATGTAGAATTATATCTCTTATTTCTGTCAGGGTGATTGGTAGGGAAAGTGAGGAGGCATAGTCAGAGGGGATCTGTGGTAAACTTGGAAATATCCAAGGGGTTGTGCTTTCTTGGCTAGGTAAATAAGAAGATGGAGAAGAAGAAGGAAGTGGTGAAATAATAGAGTTTGAAATTGCCTCTTGACAAAGAACCTCAGAATCGGAGTATAAGGATTCATAGTACGATCTCATGATTTCAGATATTTGAAGGGGATCCGTAGTAAGGGAACCATCTGGAAGTCGTAAAGGATGATGAACTATCATGGGTTTCGAAGAGCCTTTTAATAAATTTGTCAATAATTTTCCGATTTTATTTCCAAATCTATGGAAACGGAAGTCCACACTGGATTTATATTTGTCTCCCATGGCTGATAGAAATTCGTCAAACTGCAATTTCAAAGTAAGATAGGCTTGTTTATTAGACGGTGAAGGGTTAGTTTTAAAAATTTGGAACGCATCTGAAAGAGATTGTTGTATTGCCAAATAAGACTGGGCATATTTCTTCCTAAGAGCTGAAGTATATTATGTTACCTCTAAGAACGGACTTCTCCGCCTGCCAAAATAAAGGGGGATTTTCTTCCGAATGCATTTTGTTACAGAAGTAGTAGGAGTCCCAGGCCCCATGTAACATATCGCGAAATTTAGTAGAATTAATCAGGTGAGATGGAAATCTCCATTGAGGGGTTGGGGGGGTTTCAGATCATAATTTTAATGAGAACCATACCAGGGCATGATCTGAAATGACTATAGGTTTAATATGAGAAGTGATAACCTGTGGAAACAGTTGGTGTGATGCGGAAACATAATCAATACGTGAAAATGTATTGTGGGCAGATGAATGACAAGAAAAATCTTTGTCAATAGGATGTAGGGCCCGCCAAATATCAATCAATTGTAAAGATCGAAAAAAGTGAGGCATTCCATATTTCGGAAGGCTATGTGAAGTATGGGATAAGTGAGAGCGATCTAGAACTAGAGACGAAACGAGATTGAAATCTCCACAAACAATAAGATTATCTGAACAATAAGGGGTTAATTTAGTTACTAAATTCTGGAAAAAAGTTTTGTCATACTGATTGGGGGCATAAACTGTACAAAAAGTAAGCGGACAATTCTCCAGTGTCAATTGAACTATAAGATAACGCCCTTGCGGATCTAAATCTGTATATGTGAGATTATGCTTAAGATGTCGTCTAGCTAAAAGAGCAACACCACTAGACTTTTAGTTAAAAGGGGCGGCAGCCAACAGTGACCATCCTAACGCTTGTAGTTTTTGTGATTCAGCCTGGGTCAAATGTGTTTCTTGAATAAATGCAAAACCGATGTCTGATCTAGATAAATACAGTAATATAAGATATTTAGTTTCGCCGGGGTATTGATACCTCTCACGTTGAGTGTGCCAATCTTGATCTCAGCCATCTATATACCACGAGATGATATACTGCAGAGTCGGAGCTTTACAGATCACTGTGTCAAACATAAAAGTAGCTGAATGGGAAGGGAGGGACAGAGGAAACACCTAAACGAAGAAAAATATGAAAGTGAGCAGTTTGAATATACAACCATAACTTCCAGGATAAAATTGACGTAGCAGAACTTAAGGAAAATATGATTTAACATATTCCGGCAGAGACGCTGCCTGCTTCACCATGGCTGCTATACCGATGTAGAAATGAAGGACAAAATAATATTTAACACTTAAGATGACCGCTAATCCTTTCGGAAAAAGCATAAAGTAAAATACAAACAAAAAGTCAGCTGCATAGCTGATAGGTTATTATAAAGTACATACACGGAAACGAGAAATGAGAAGTTAACCTATACATGACTGTATATATACACTGCTCTAAAAAATAACGGGAACACTTAAACAACACAATGTAGCTCCAAGTCAATCACACTTCTGTGAAATCAAACTGTCCACTTAGGAAGCAACACTGATTGACAATCAATTTCACATGCTATTGTGCAAATGGAATAGACAACAGGTGGGAATTATAGGCAATTAGCAAGACACCCCCAATAAAGGAGTTGTTCTGCAGGTGGTGACCACAGACCACTTCTCAGCTCTTATGCTTTCTGGCTGATGTTTTGGTCACTTTTGAAAGCTGGCGGTGCTTTCACTCTAGTGGTAGCAAGAGACGGAGTCTACAACCCACACAAGTGGCTCAGGTAGTGCAGCTCATCCAGGATGGCACAGCAATGCGAGCTGTGGCAAAAAGGTTTGCTGTGTCTGTCAGCGTAGTGTCCAGAGCATGAAGGCGCTACCAGGATACAGGCTAGTACATCAGGAGACATGGAGGAGGCCGTAGGAGGGCAACAACCCAGCAGCAGGACCGCTACCTCCGCCTTTGTGCAAGGAGGAACAGGAGGAGCACTGCCAGAGGCCTGCAAAATGACCTCCAGCAAGCCACAAATGTGCATGTGTCTACTCAAATGGTCAGAAACAGACTCCATGAGGGTGGTATGAGGGCCCGACGTCCACTGGTGGGGGTTGTGCTTACAGCCCAACACTGTGCAGGATGTTTAGCATTTGCCAGAGAACACCAAGATTGCCAAATTCGCCACTGGCACCCTGTGCTCTTCACAGATGAAAGCAGGTTCTCACTGAGCACATGTGACAGATGTGACAGAGTCTGGAGACACCAAGGAGAACATTCTGCTGCCTGCAACATCCTCCAGCATGACCGGTTTGGCAGTGGGTCAGTAATGGTGTGCGGTGGCATTTCTTTGGGGGGCCACACAGCCCTCCATGTGCTCGCCAGAGGTAGCCTGACTGTCATTAGGTACCAAGATGAGATCCTCAGACCCCTTGTGAGACCATATGCTGGTGCCGTTGGCCCTGGGTTCCTCCTAATGCAAGACAATGCTAGACCTCATGTGGCTGGAGTGTGTCAGCAGTTCCTGCAAGATGAAGGCATTGATGCTATGGACTGGCCCGCCCATTCCCCAGACCTGAATCCAATTGAGCACATCTGGGACATCATGCCTCGCTCCATCCACCAATGCCACGTTGCACCACAGACTGTCCAGGAGTTGGCGGATGCTTTAGTCCAGATCTGGGAGGAGATCCCTCAGGAGACCATCCGCCACCTCATCTGGAGCATGCCCAGGGGTTGTAGGGAGGTCATACAGGCACGTGGAGGCCACACAGACTACTGAGCCTCATTTTGACTTGTTTTAAGGACATTACATCAAAGTTGGATCAGCCTGTAGTGTGTTTTTCCACTTTAATTTTGAGTGTGACTCCAAATCCAGACCTCCATGGGTTAATAAATTTGATTTCCATTGATCATTTTTGTGTGATTTTGTTGTCAGCACATTCAACTATGTAAAGAACAAAGTATTTAAAAAGAATATTTCATTCATTCAGATTTAGGATGTGTTATTTTTTTGAGCAGCGTATATAAAAACAAACAGTTACAACGATAAATTTTCCACAGCATATTACCCATAACTGTATAATCTACAGTAGGTGCCTGGAATAAAACACAATCAACACTATTCCTAAAGTATAGACAGAATATCCACATATATCAAATAGAGTAGAGGTATATAAAATAAAAAAAGATTATATATTGCCATATATGAAATTCAAGGTTGCGCAGCATCAGGAACATCTGAAATATCTTCCTGTTCTCCAGAAGAATCATCATTTAGGTATGACATGGCATCCTCAGGTGAAAATAAATCCAAATGAGAGTCCCCCACGTAGATGCGTTATTTAGCTGGATAGAGTAACGAAAATTTGGTTCTGGCCTTAACTAGTCTGGAACAAATCGGGTTGAAAGCCTTCCATGCACGTGTCAGTTCTGCCGAAAAGTCCTGAAATATGTAGAGGCGGTTATTTTCCCATTGAATTTGTTTAATTTTCCTAGAAGCTGTCCAGAATGCCACTCTATGCAGATAATTAAGGCATCTAAAGAGTGTTTCATGAGGACGGCTGTCTGAAGAACGTGGAGGAGGACCAACCCTATGAGCCCTCTCAATTACTATATCCTTGCAAATATCAGTGATGCCTTAAATAGAGGGCAGTGTTGTTTGTACAAAAGTCACCAATTCAGCCCCTTTAACGGTTTCTGGCAAGCCCACCAGGTGAATATTATTTCTTCTGGATCTATTTTCTGCGTCGTCCAGCTTATTCCATAGCTGATCATTTTCTTTTTCAAGACGTACTATGCGGCCCTGAACCTCAGACATATCATGAGCCAGACCTCCAATTCTATTTTCATTGACCTGCACTTTTTGTGAGAGATGGTGCAGCTGGGATGTAATATCTGATACTTCCTGTGCAAGCAAAGGTGTCACAGCTTGGGTAATAGCATCTGTGAGATCAGTATATGTAATAGGTGAGTCTGGAGGACGACTAACCTTAGGTAAATCAGTAAAAGGTTGTGTAGCTGCAGCCTTCTTTGATGCAGGCGACGCTGGCAGTGTTGTGATGCCGGGCGCCATGTCTGAGTCAGCCCTGCGCTTCTCCTGGCGGCCGAGCGGTACAGCGGGAGCCGGCTTAGCGGTAGAGCTGGGGGACAAGCACTTATCCATAGGGCTGCCGGACGAGGCGGGACGAGTGGCCGACCTGATGGAGGCTGAGATTCAGCCGTGCGGCGGTAAAAGCAGCCGGGATACGCCGGAGCCGAGCGGGGAAGCTGCTCACCGCATGAAGCCGGAATCGGAAGTGTTTTTATTTTTTTATTTTTTTTTTAACTAAAATTATTTGGGATAGGTTTAAATTCATGTTCTTCACCTAATTCACTCATAAAAACTCCCGACAATTTCGGAGCATTTCTTGGTGAAATAAATTGTCAGTTAAGTGGTAAAACATATTTCAAACTGCCCTAGAATAATGGTATTTACAATGTGACTGACTGTGATGAGTTAAAGTACACCCCACTTACAGTATAACTGGATTATCCCTATAATGCTGGCTTTTTCAACCAGTGTGCTGTGGCACACTAGTGTGCCGCGACCAGTTACAAGGTGTGCCGCGGAGTCAGAGTCACTGCCTGCACCTTCAGAGTGAACTGTGGCCCAGGCTCTTCTTAGAGGACCAGTTGTGACCCGGGTGTGACCGATGCCTTGAAGACGTGGCGGTGTGAAATTATAAGTCACGGCCGCGTCATCTCACCACCCAGCCAGCTCACCCACCTGCATACACATCTTCCAGTTCCTGTCCGCATCCACAACTTTCCATGCCCACCCACATCCACTCCTGCCCGACCGCCCACTGCTCAGTATTCGCAGCACTCCACTATGAACAACCCCCGCCACTAAGAGACAGGGAGGACGACAGCTGACAGGAAGGGGCTAATATTTGTTATTTTATTTCTCCTGTGGGGATGAAAAGGATTTATGGGGGAAACAATGTGACTAATTCATGTAGGAAGCAATAGGATTTATGTGGGGAGCAATGTGATGATTTTTGTGGAGAGCAATAGGATTTATGTAGGGAGCAACATGATTTATGTGGGAAGCAATGTGATTGTTTTTTCTGTGTAGACCAATGTATGTGTGGATTTTTTTTTTTACTGGTGAGGGCCAATGTGTGTTTTTTTCTGGTGGGAAACTGATGGCCTTGCCAATTGGCCTCGCCAGTTTTAAAATATTAAAATATTAAAATAAAATATTAAAATTTTAAAATATTGTTTAGTGTGCCGCGAGTTAAAAAAGGTTGAAGATCACTGCTATAGGGGGACATCTATGAAAACTGTTGCAGATGCAATAACTGTATACCTAACACAATTGTGTCACCTCGTGTGACTTTTATACTTGTAGCTATTTCAAGATGTTTTTATTTTGTCTAGAAGTTTTACATCTTCAGTAGTAAAATGAAATTTAAATGATACAATTTTATTTAGCTTATATAGCTTCATAATTTTAACAATCCCTGAAGACAGAAAACACTGATTTAATATGTATTGTGCTGCATGGAGACTATGGCCACATGATACAGCACATTACATTTGTATAAACTTACGCTAAATTTCTTTTTAGTAGATTTGCAAGTTAGCAAAAATTGCAATTAAAGTGAAATTTATATCACCGTAAGATATAGGACTCTCTGCTGCAGTGTCATCCCACTGAGTAATTGCTCTGCAGAAATAATATAAACAATAGCCTAGATGTGGGTGTAAAGATAACTAATTTATGATTGTGACAAACTGCTATCACATATTCCTCCTGTTTAACATTTTGACTGAGTTACAGAAGACATTTATCATAGTTGTATTTTGAATATTTTATAGACTACAGAGATATCATAATCAAAATGAGTTGTTGTACCGATCACCTTATACAAAAACATGTTTTAATTTTTGCTGAAAATGTAAATCTTTGTATAGTACGTCTTCTGAAGCAGAGAAAAATCACCAAAGCCCAGTGTCACATAAAGGAAAACGCTTTAAGGCTACATGGTTCTATTTACTAAGGGAAGGGAGCTATTCAGAGGTGCCCGCAATGTTCCAAAAATCGCAAATGGGTGATTTTTGGAACACTGCGCATGCGCTAAGGCCGCAATGTGCAGGTGCAGAGTTTCACTATGCGATCGCATAACAGAAGGGCGTCTGGGGGTGGTGACACGGCATTGACATGTTATAACCAATTTTGGGTCCGGCCGATGATGTTGCCTGCATTTTCTGCGATCGGAAACATGGCGGCGGTGTCCCTGCCTATGCAGCCATGCTATCTTTTTAAGGTTTTTGCGATGCGATCGCAATTGAATTGTCATGCTGGGCCACCCCCAGCATGTGATTTTAGTGGTTGCAGATTTTGCTAAAATAGCAAAATCTGCGACCAAGTCTGAGTAACCCCCTAAGTCTTGGAGAGAGATAAAGTGGAGAGAGAGAAAACAGCAGTCTACTAGCTCCTGACATTTTTCAAACACAGCCTATAACATGGTATATAAGAGCTCATTGGCTGGTACTTTATCTCTATAAGGCTTAGTACATAGTCTCCCTAAGGCAGATGATGCATGTTGTGTTTCACACAGTCATTTTAGAACAAATTAATCAAATACATTTTATTTTAATATCATATCAATTATAAAATTGTAACTAAAGGTCATTTAGTAACAATTACAACTGTACTTCGTTACATGTTTATAATATGCCTTTCACACCAAATATATAGCCCAGGGTATTGCAGGGGCAACCTGTGTCTAGGTTTGGTGTGATAGGCTCTACCCAGGTTGTGTTACTTGGGAATCTGACCCTGGTAGCCATGGTCAAAAACCGGTACCAACCTGTGTTGCCTGCTGTGTGATTGGTGTGACCTAAGTCATCTGACCCTGTTTATGCTAAAAGCATACAGAGAGCTGGATCACTGTTGCCAACAAAGGGAAGACCCAGCAATAACCCAGACCATAGCCTGTGGTGTGAACAGGGTTTCAAGCCACTATGACATGGCTTGAAACCATGTTCAATAACCTAGGTTGGACCTGGGTGTTTTGGTGTGAAAGGGTATTACCATATACATAATTGTGATATATCTTACAATAGACTAGGTATTCCCAAGCTCGGCCCTCATGACACACTACCAGTGCAGGTATTAGGGATATCCAGGCTTCAGCACAGATGGTTAAATCAAAATAACTGGGGTACTAATTAAGTCACCTGTGCTGAAGCATTGATATCAATAAAACTTGGACTGTTAAGGTCCATACACATGGAGTGATATAGCTTTCGCTCAGAAAGTTAGTGCCAGCGATAGCGATGCGCGTCCCCACCAGGTCGTTATCGCTGCTAAAAATAGACTGCGCAGGCAAGTAAATTTTGTCTAGAAAAGAAAAAGCATCCCCTTGTTTAAATGAGTTAGCCAAAATCGCCCATAGCCAAAATCGCTTGCACACTTAGTCAAAATCGCTGGAAAAGTTAGTTAGAATCTCCTACTGCCAGTTCAATGGAAAATGTTCAGTCAAAATCTCTCATAGTTAAAATCTCTCCGTGTCTATGCACCTTAAGTGTGCCTTGAGGACTGAGGTTGGGAATGCCTGCCATAGACCAATCAACAATGAGCATCAAATCATTTTCCAACAGGAAGTTCTTGAAAAGACATACACACACACACACACACACACACACACACACACACACACACAGTGTTAATCCTTTTATGAACAATAAGCAGGCGATCAGTCACAACTTGGAAATAAACATTCAATATTCAAAAGAAAATATTGCTAATGTGATTAAGCAAGAACAGAACAGAAGAGAGCAGCCACTATGCATCAAAAAATATTAGGACACCAACACATTTTCCTGTGACACAGTGACAATATTTGTCCATTTGGTCTATATTTTTCTTTTTTGCTTCTTGAAAATTGACTACTAAGTGTTTCTTCATATTGGGGAGTTGGCAAAGTGGAACTTTCCCACATTTGGAGAAAGGGTTAACCTTCTGTTGCTCAGAGAACCATACCCTTTCTTCAGTGGCCTAACTAGAGGTTTGGAGGGGGTCTGGGACTCCAGGTCGACAACAAAAAGGTCGACACACCTTCGACCTTTTGTCTATGTCGACCTTTTGTCCATGTCGACCTTTTTGTTGTCGACCTGGAGTCCGGTACCGTTTGGAGGCCCCTGGCAAACTATCAAGGTGGGCTTCCACTTCAATTTATATAAATCCTTAGGTCTACATGAACTCCACACTGTGAGCTGCACCTCCACAAATGCTGCAGTTGTGTAGGTACTGTACCAACGGAGCGAAACAAGGAACCAGCACATGAGGAGGGAGCTCTACAGAATGCTGGGGACAGACACTTTAACACGCAGCAGCGGGGGAACCCGCAGTGACACCAGTCTTCAAAGGTAGACCTCCTTCACCTTGTGGGCCCATTTGCCAGTCTAGCTACCCTATAGTTATGTTACCTTTCATCAATTAAAAGAAGTTCAGGTATATAAACCGGCTTGAGTGTGTCAATCATTTGGAGAGACAGGAGTATGTGCACCTTTAGCATTCTAAAGACCCTGACCTACTTGTTTGTTGTACTGTTGCACTCCTGTGAATACTATTTCTTGTAAAGCTGTACTCTTATGTTCCTTAATTGCTGTTTGCACTCTTGTGTAAGAAGCCATTGCACTGGCTGTGCTTTTTTGCTGGAATAAAAGCTTATTTGTTTTGATTTGCACAGTCTCTGGTGGTCACCTGAAATCTACCCGCTATAGGGAGCCTTTGATTTAATTCTTTGATTTCAGAAACAACTGACTGTCCTACTGGAGTTGAAATAGGTGGTCGGTGAGATCCATAATTAGAAATCAGTAAGTGATTTCTGCCAAGGAAAAATGTTCTCCCCATTGGTCTTGTTAATAGTTCATCATTAGTCTGGTAATAACCAAATAATAGGGGTGGGATGTAATGCTGCCTGAGTTCGTCGGCTGTGCGGTATGCCTTGTAAGTGATTGACCCTTTAAAAAAACCTCCAAGTTCAGCCAGCATCCCGCACAGCCGCCGAACACGTGCAGTATTACATCCCAAACAATGGTGCTTCTCTGCGCTAATTATTAATTTATCACAATAAATGTAACTAATATGGACTGACGCAATATTAAAATTTCCCAAATTAAGCTGCAAAGTGAAAGTTATGCCTGTGTACGCATAACAAACAAGCCTCTTGTGTATACAAGTGACTAAACAAGAAATTATCAAATATCACCTTGTGCTAATACTAATTATACTAATTACCAGATCAAGAAATGGGTGATGACACAAGAGCCCATCTTGGTTATTTATTTTATATATACATGTATAATAGCACCACTAAACTCTAAAATCAAAATCATAAGCCATATATATATATATATATGTATATATATATATATATATATGTGTATATATATACATATATATATACATATATCCTTGGAAAGTCCTGCACTCTCATCAATACACAGTAACGATGGTGGGTGCTCCTAATGACCAAATAGGCCACCAATATACCGCAACTACCACCTGGGTGGAAGGTGCACTCACGCCCAGAAATCAGTCTCTGAAATCACTTGTTGGTTCAATTTATTTTAATCAGGTTCACTGTTGATGCCATTTTTCATCAACGTTTTGGTCCATATAAGGACCTTTATCAAGACTGGCACTTAAAACACCTAAACAATCGGAAACAGTTAAAATCAATATGTATAAAAAAACAGATTATCAACACCAACACCACCAGTGCCTCCCAGGCCCTAAAGACTGTCACCGAACAGCATAAACATGCTTTAATAGAAAAAAAAAAAAACTCAATCCATGTGTGATTTAGAGACGCCTCCACCCTCAGGTTTCATCTCACACAGAGTAAATACTTCATCTCAACAAACAATTACCTGGATAACACACTAGGTCATACTGATGTAATAGATTGCTTCTTCAGCACATAGAAGATGCTATAATAATAAAAATGAGAACAAATGGCCTATTAGATAAACTTCCAAGCCACTAAATAGTGTAGGACCGACACCTGGGGTCACCCAATAAGAATCACACCTGATAGTTTATTAAAACAACGAATGGCAGCTGAAGGCTCAATGCATATTTCCAACACTAGATCTGCAATTGAAGGGCAAAGAAAAAATGACCACCAACCGTAATCCTATGTCAGAAGGTAGCTGCAGGAGTATCATACTCACAGTTCAAGTGTCCAGAGCCAAATGAAAGCTGCATATTGTTCAGCCTCAGCTGACAGCTATTTAAGGGTCAGCCACAGGAAGTGCCACTTAACATAATTAACAAATACTAAACCACGCTGCAGGAAAACTACTGCTTAAAAATCGAAACCAGACCTGCTGAAAAAGCACTATATAGCCTAGGGATCAGGCTGTGTAGGTATCGCTACGATAAGTAAGTTAGGTATAGGGGAAAGTTTGTAGTTACTGGGGCACACGCCGGAGACGCGACTTCCGCGTTCCACCGGCAGGAAGTCCATGCGTTCCATTAGGCGGAAGTGCCGCTACTCGGCTCGCAAACGAACCAAATCGTGGTTATATAAATGTATGTAACTGGATGAGATGTATTAACAGTAGGCAACATTCACCAGGGTCGAGAACTCAGCTATAAGGCCCACACGTAACCTTTAGAGAACGTGTGGATCATGACTAAAATCCGCTTTACCGGAAGTGACATCATTACCTATACTGGGCATACAAGTGGAGTGTGAAGGCTGTCAATCACCAAAAAACGTCATGTGCACAATTCTGACAACAGTTAAATAGTAAGAGAGCCCAAGAGCCAGTGATCTCACTCACCCTATATATAGGAACCAACACACATCTTGCCAATGGAACATATTGGATACTACACTAATGTAATAATATGACAAAAATAGTATTAATAATAAATAGACAAAAGCAAGGGGGGTGGTGAGATCATTAACTCAATCGGCCCTCGTGACAAGTCAAGGACCTGGGATAGCTCCGGGAGACATACAAACATACACAAAACACATACATAAATGCACTTAATTTCCTATTCACTATACATAGAGAAAACATGCTAAACTGCACAACAGAAATAATAATAATGAAAAATAAATTAATAAATATGAACACAGGTTCAGACCCACACATTATGTGATCATCATACCAAAGTACCCTTCGTCCTATATACACAGGACATCATGAAGACAATCCAAAATACGATAAAAGGTTGAATTTTAAAGAAAAATGTTAAGAGGGTTGGCCTCATTGAGGCCCCTTGGTGACACCGTACTGAGTTTGTGTATCCAGAAACTTTCCCTCTGTTTAAGCAGTAGAGTACGATCACCTCCACTTGGAGGCGGAGGTACCCAATCAATAAGCTGACATTTCAAGGCGGATACTTGGTGTCTAGCTGACACAAAATGTCGTGCTACCGGTTTATCAGAGGAGCCTACGTTAAGGGCCGTATGGATTGATGACCGATGGTTGGCCATCTGGTCACGAAAAGGACGCGTCGTCAACCAGACGTAGCATAACCCACAGGGACATTTTAGAAGATAAATTACATGGTCCAATCGACAGTGTAGGTGGTACCTGATAGAAATCTTTCTCCCTGTGTGGGGGTGATATAAGATGGAACCAGTAATCATAGATCTGCACGTAGTGCACCCCCCACAGGAAAAACTGCCGGGTTTGTCCCGCATAAGCCGAATGTGGGACTTATTCTGTTCAGGGAATGTCGCGGGTCTCATTAACAATTGTTTTAAGTTAGCCCCCCGTTTATATGCCACCATAGGTGCTGGTGTTTTTAGGAAGGGCAAATTATTGTCAGTTGCTACTATTGGCCAATGTTTCCATAAGGCTTTTCTAGTTGCATCTGCAGAACTGTCAAATTGAGTAGAAAAAATCATACGATTATTGCGAGTAGCATTTCTGACCTGTTGTCCATTAAAAATGCTATTAGCTTTGTTTAGGCAACGTGTAAGGACACCTCTAGAATACCCTCGCTCAAGAAAACGAGAGGTAATTTCAGTGCATTGCTGGTCTTTGAGTATTGGGTTGGAATTGATCCTGATTGCTCTGAGATACTGAGATATAGGCAATCCCTCTTTAAGGGCTGGGGGATGGTGACTGTTCGCATGCAGCGTCAAATTACGATCTGTAGATTTGCGGAACATAGTAGTATCTAGTCGATCACCGGTTCTGGTGATGCTGACATCCAAAAAGTTAATATTAGTGGCAGACACAGAGTATGTGAACTTGATAGGACTGTCCAATGTGTTCAATTGGTTCACCATGTCGAGGAATTCAGATTCCGTGCCTTCCCAAAGCAAGAAGACGTCATCTATGAACCGTTTAAAGAAAGAGATCTTGTGCCCATATCTTGGCAACAAATGAGTGTTTTCGTAATGCGCCATAAACAAATTTGCGTAGGCGGGGGCCAAATTAGACCCCATCGCCGTTCCAGCAATTTGGAGAAAGTAATCATTTTTATACATAAAATGGTTACAAGTCAGAACCAATAAGGGTCAATTCCAACACAAACTCGGAGGGGTAATCTTTGCAAGGAGAGCTGGAAAGAAACTTACGTATTACTTCCATACCTTGATGGTGTGGTATGACAGTATAGAGGGAACCTACATCCATTGTTGCCAAGAGAGTATGTTCACTAAGCTTGGCAAAATTACGTAAATGTGTGAGGAAATCCCCAGTATCCCTTAAGTAACTGTCAGTTTTTAATACCAAAGGCTGTAAAATACTGTCAACAAAGATTGCAATAGGCTGTAGCAGGGAGCCTTCCGCCTACGCAAATTTGTTTATGGCGCATTACGAAAACACTCATTTGTTGCCAAGATATGGGCACAAGATCTCTTTCTTTAAACGGTTCATAGATGACGTCTTCTTGCTTTGGGAAGGCACGGAATCTGAATTCCTCGACATGGTGAACCAATTGAACACATTGGACAGTCCTATCAAGTTCACATACTCTGTGTCTGCCACTAATATTAACTTTTTGGATGTCAGCATCACCAGAACCGGTGATCGACTAGATACTACTATGTTCCGCAAATCTACAGATCGTAATTTGACACTGCATGCGAATAGTTACCATCCCCCAGCCCTTAAAGAGGGATTGCCTATATCTCAGTATCTCAGAGCATTTAGGATCAATTCCAACCCAATACTCAAAGACCAGCAATGCACTGAAATTACCTCTCGTTTTCTTGAGCGAGGGTATTCTAGAGGTGTCCTTACACGTTGCCTGTCACAACTGAGGGCCTGAGCTGACGGGAGGCAGCCTCAGTTGTAGGGGCTGAGATGTACCGGAACCTGGGAGGTTGTATCAGACCCCTGGACATGTAAGTAACATGAATAATAACTGCCCGAAGGCGTGACCACGACAACTTGGATAAAAGTCAATGATGTTTATTATGACAACTCCGCAACACAGCAGCAGTAAAAGAAAACGTAAAAGTCAGCAAAGAATAAATACAGTTCCTGGGTACTACAGGATGGCAGGAGCCACAGGGCACTGGTAGTGTGAGATAGTTCTTATGATCTTCTAGATGGAAAGTCCTTACCAGGCCCGACTGTAGCAATGGAGATAACCCAGGATTGTGCCAGCTGGTGTTCCAGGAAAAGCTGGGTTGCTGAAGATAAAACAGCTGCTGTGGATACTGGCTGGAACCAGACTGTTGTTAGCACGGAGTGGATACTGGCTGGAACCAGTTAAATAATAAATGAACTTGGGAGCGATGAAATATGAACTGAAATGTAGAACTTGAGAGCGGAGAAATAATAATACCGGTGGAGAGTGGTAAAGTGTAGAAAGGACACCGGCCCTTTAAGGGAAGCTGTACTCTGCTGGAAGCTGAGCTGGAAGCAGGTAAAGTTGTAGCTGGAAACAGATGAATCCACAATGGATTGGAGAGTCAGGCTACACCGCAGGTGGAATGCTGGTGCGGGTCTCTATGGTGGAAGTCTTGAGACAGGAGCTGGAACCTGGAAGACAATCACAGGAGAGAGACAAACAGGAACTAGGTTTGACAACCAAAGCACTGACGCCTTCCTTGCTCAGGCACAGTGTATTTATACCTGCAGCAAGGAAGGGATTGGCTAGGCAATTATGCAGATTATCAATACTGAGAACAGATTGGTGGAAATGATCAGCTGACAGAATCCAAGATGGCTGCGCCCATGCAGACACTTGGAGGGAAGTTTGGTTTGTAATCCATGTGGTAATGAAAACAGTAATGGCGGCGCCGGCCACCGGAGACAGGAGGCGCCAGGCTGACAGATGCACATCCAACCACGCGGACACAGCGGAGGCCGCGGCTGACGTAATCGCTACTCAGACACTCTGCATGCAGAAGTTCAGGGACGGCGGCGGAGGCCGCGGGAGACGCCATGCCAGGTGTAATATGGCGTTTACTGTGACAGCGTCCCAGAGTGACAGGAGAGGATACAGGAATGTACACATCAGGATAACAGATGGGATCCGGTCCTGGAGCGCTGAGCCAGCCTTAGGAGGCATCTGATGGGTAAGAAATGGCGTCCAGATACCCGGATCGTGACAGCACCCCCCCTTTAGGAGTGGCCCCAGGACACTTCTTTGGCTTTTGAGGAAACTTGGAATGGAATCTCCGGACCAAGGCAGGAGCATGGACATCAGAAGCATTGGTCCATGAACGTTCCTCAGGACCATAACCCTTCCAGTCAATAAGATATTGTAGTTGACCGTAACGGTGACGTGAGTCCAGGATCTTGGCCACTTCATACTCAACGCCTCGTTGAGTTTGGACTTTCGGAGTTGGAGGAAGTGAGGAATGAAACCGATTCAAGATCAGCGGTTTCAACAGGGAAACATGGAATGTCCTGGGTATTTTTAAGAAGGGAGGCAACTGGAGTCTGTAAGCAACAGGATTGATGACTTGTTCAATCTTGAAAGGACCGATATAGCGAGGTGCAAACTTCATACTGGGAACTCTTAACCTCAAATTCTTCGTGGATAACCATACCCGATCACCCACCTTGAGAGCAGGAACTGCTCGACGCTTCTTATCCGCAAACTTCTTGTACCTGAACGATGCCTTGAGCAGAGCTGATCGTACGCTCTTCCAGATATTGGCAAACTGATGCAAGGTGATTTCCACTGCGGGAACAGAAGTTGCTGGAAGCGGTTGGAACTCAGGGACTTTAGGGTGGAATCCAAAGTTAGTGAAGAATGGTGTTGAAGCAGATGAAGAATGATACTGGTTGTTATGACAGAACTCGGCCCAGGGAAGTAATTGAACCCAGTCATCTTGAGAGGAGGACACATAGATGCGGAGGAAGACCTCCAAGTCCTGATTCACCCTCTCGGTTTGACCATTGGTCTGAGGATGGTAAGCCGTGGAAAACTTTAGCTTGACTTGGAGGACTTGACATAAACTTCGCCAGAATTTGGCTGTGAATTGAACTCCTCGATCTGAGATAATTTCTTCAGGAAGACCGTGGAGTCGGAAGATCTCTTGTATGAATACTTGAGCCAACTTGGAAGCTGACGGAAGACCGGTGAGAGGAATGAAGTGTGCCATCTTGGTGAACCGGTCAACTACCACCCAGATGGTATTGAACTTGTTGCACATGGGTAAGTCTGTAATGAAATCCATCGACAAGTGGGTCCATGGTCGACGGGGAACGGATAGTGGAACCAGTTGCCCCGCAGGCGACTGGCGGGATACTTTATGTTGGGCACACTTTGGGCAAGATGCAATAAACTCCAAGACGTCCTTTTTCAGAGTTGGCCACCAATAGGACCTAGAGATAAACTCCAGGGTTTTTTGGATACCTGTATGTCCGGCAAAACGGGAAGCATGGGCCCAATGCATGAGCTTCTTCCTTAGCATCGGCTTCACAAAACTTTTCCCTGATGGGGGCGTAGAGTCCATCCCTACCGTGGAGAATGCCAACGGATTTATAATAGGATGCTTGTCTGAAGACTCTGACTCATTTTCTTGCTCCCATGAGCGGGAAAGGGCATCGGCCTTGCGATTCTGAGAGCCCGGACAGAACTGGAGTTTAAAGTCGAACCTGGAAAAGAAAAGTGCCCATCTGGCCTGACGAGGGTTGAGACATTGTGCGCCCTTCAGGTATAAAAGGTTCTTGTGGTCTGTAAGTATGGTGATTGAATGAGAATCTCCCTCCAACAGATACCTCCACTCTTCTAGAGCGAGCTTGATGGCTAGCAACTCCTGGTCGCCAATGGCATAGTTGCGCTCAGCTGGGGAGAACTTCCGGGAGAAGAAACTGCAAGGGTGTAAATGGCCATCTTTAGCCCTCTGAGATAACACCGCTCCTACTCCAACGGAGGAGGCATCCACCTCTAAGATGAAAGGAGAGTCGATGTCAGGCTGTTTCAGAACAGGCGCAGAGATGAACCTTTGTTTTAAAAGATGAAATGCTTGCATGGCTTCTTCAGACCACTTGGACGGGTTAGCACCCTTCTTAGTGAAAGCAGTAATAGGCGCCACAATGGTGGAAAAGTCTCGTATAAACTTTCGGTAATAGTTGGCGAACCCTAAGAACCTCTGGACCCCTTTGAGGGTTAAGGGTACCGGCCAATTTTGGATTGCTTGTAGTTTCTCAGGATCCATCTCTAGTCCGGAACCGGACACAATGTACCCTAGAAACGGAATGGACTTGACTTCAAAGACGCATTTTTCTAATTTGCAATAGAGATGATTGACACGGAGACGGGACAGAACCTCTTTAACCCAAAAACGATGTTCCTCTAAATCGTTGGCAAAAATGAGGATATCGTCTAGATAGACCACGACATGACGGTATAGAATGTCTCTGAAGATCTCATTGACAAAATGCTGGAAGACAGCTGGAGCATTGCTCAATCCGAAGGGCATGACGAGGTACTCATAATGTCCGTCACGGGTGTTAAAGGCGGTCTTCCACTCGTCACCCTCACGGATCCGGATGAGATTGTATGCACCTCGCAAGTCCAGCTTTGTAAAGATGGTAGCTCCGCTAACTCTGTCAAAGAGCTCAGTAATCAGGGGTAAAGGATAACGGTTCTTGATGGTAATGTCGTTCAAACCTCTGTAGTCGATGCACGGCCGCAGACCACCATCTTTCTTTTTTACAAAAAAGAAGCCTGCGCCGGCTGGAGAAGAAGAAGGTCGAATGAACCCCTTTGCTAGGTTCTCTTTAATATATTCCTCCATAGAATGCGTCTCAGGCAGAGACAACGGATAAGTTCGGCCTCGAGGTGGAACCTTCCCTGGAACGAGATCAATCGGACAGTCCCATTCTCTATGAGGAGGAAGGATATCAGCAGAAGCTTTACTGAACACATCCGTGAAATCTTGATATGGAGGAGGTGGAACATCAGACGACCTGGGGGAGGAAGAACAGACAGGCAATACTTTAAACAAACATGTCTCAGCACAGGAGGAACCCCATGCCAGGATTTGCGTAGTCGTCCAATCAATTGTAGGATTGTGAAGACGGAGCCATGGAAGGCCCAGGACCACAGGATGTGTGGCTCTTGGAATCACTAAAAAAGAAATAAGTTCGGAATGAAGAACTCCCACTCTCAGACAAACTGGTAGAGTCCTTAAAGAAATAACTGCATCAAAAATTTTGCTGCCATCCACGGCAGTTAAAGAAATGGACGAAGGAAGTCTCTCGGTGGGTAGGGACCACCGTTTAACATAGGCTTCGGTAATAAAGTTCCCAGCTGCTCCGGAATCAAGGAGGGCAATGACGTTCCGATAACGTTGAGCAACTTGAAGCGAGACTGGGAGATTACAATCTTGAGGAGATGGAGAGGAGATCATTACTCCTAGCCGGCCCTCTCCTTGGCGAGCTAGGATTTGGAGTTTCCCGGACGTTTGGGACAGGCATTAATGGTGTGAGACGGAGCTGCACAATAGAGACAGAGAAACTCGGAGAGACGTCTTCGGCGCTCAGCAGGAGTTAAACGGGAACGGCCAAGTTGCATGGGCTCATCTTTAGATGGTGACAGTTGACGAGGAGGAGGAGCAGAAGATTTTGGAGCAGATGATCTTCCACGCTCAGTTGCTCTCTCTCTGAAACGTAAATCAACTTTCGTGCAGAGTGAGATTAGCTCATCTAACTTAGAAGGTAAGTCTCTGGTAGCTAACTCATCTTTAATACGCTCAGATAAGCCATGCCAGAATGCAGCATACAGGGCCTCGCCGTTCCATGCCAGTTCGGATGCCAGGATCTGGAACTGTATCAGATATTGTCCTACAGTACGTGACCCCTGGCGTAAACGGAGAATCTCGGATGAAGCTGAGGTTACCCGGCCTGGCTCGTCGAAGATGCGCCTGAATGTTGACACGAAGGCAGTGTAGGAAGATAGCAGGGTGTCGGACCTCTCCCATAACGGTGATGCCCAATCAAGGGCTGAGCCACTGAGAAGAGAAATAATGTAGGCAATTTTTGTACGGTCACTGGGAAAATTGCCAGGTTGTAGCTCAAACTGAATCTCACACTGGTTGAGAAATCCCCTGCAGAATCTTGGAGATCCGTCAAATTTTGCTGGCGTTGGAAGATGAAGACGTGGAGCAGAAATGGGTAAGGTGGGTGGGGTTATAGCTGGAGTCACTGTGGTTGACGCACCAGACGCGCCTGATCCACGGAGAGTTGTCTGAATCCCATCCAGCCGAGTAGAGAGATCCTGGAGACAGCGGATGATGTGGCCCTGTGCAGCCTCCTGATGTTCTAGTCGGGCTGCCAGTTCTTGCATCGGCCTGGCCGCTTGATCCTGGTCTCCGGCTGGATTCATTAGGTCAGTGCTTACTGTCACAACTGAGGGCCTGAGCTGACGGGAGGCAGCCTCAGTTGTAGGGGCTGAGATGTACCGGAACCTGGGAGGTTGTATCAGACCCCTGGACATGTAAGTAACATGAATAATAACTGCCCGAAGGCGTGACCACGACAACTTGGATAAAAGTCAATGATGTTTATTATGACAACTCCGCAACACAGCAGCAGTAAAAGAAAACGTAAAAGTCAGCAAAGAATAAATACAGTTCCTGGGTACTACAGGATGGCAGGAGCCACAGGGCACTGGTAGTGTGAGATAGTTCTTATGATCTTCTAGATGGAAAGTCCTTACCAGGCCCGACTGTAGCAATGGAGATAACCCAGGATTGTGCCAGCTGGTGTTCCAGGAAAAGCTGGGTTGCTGAAGATAAAACAGCTGCTGTGGATACTGGCTGGAACCAGACTGTTGTTAGCACGTAGTGGATACTGGCTGGAACCAGTTAAATAATAAATGAACTTGGGAGCGATGAAATATGAACTGAAATGTAGAACTTGAGAGCGGAGAAATAATAATACCGGTGGAGAGTGGTAAAGTGTAGAAAGGACACCGGCCCTTTAAGGGAAGCTGTACTCTGCTGGAAGCTGAGCTGGAAGCAGGTAAAGTTGTAGCTGGAAACAGATGAATCCACAATGGATTGGAGAGTCAGGCTACACCGCAGGTGGAATGCTGGTGCGGGTCTCTATGGTGGAAGTCTTGAGACAGGAGCTGGAACCTGGAAGACAATCACAGGAGAGAGACAAACAGGAACTAGGTTTGACAACCAAAGCACTGACGCCTTCCTTGCTCAGGCACAGTGTATTTATACCTGCAGCAAGGAAGGGATTGGCTAGGCAATTATGCAGATTATCAATACTGAGAACAGATTGGTGGAAATGATCAGCTGACAGAATCCAAGATGGCTGCGCCCATGCAGACACTTGGAGGGAAGTTTGGTTTGTAATCCATGTGGTAATGAAAACAGTAATGGCGGCGCCGGCCACCGGAGACAGGAGGCGCCAGGCTGACAGATGCACATCCAACCACGCGGACACAGCGGAGGCCGCGGCTGACGTAATCGCCACTCAGACACTCTGCATGCAGAAGTTCAGGGACGGCGGCGGAGGCCGCGGGAGACGCCATGCCAGGTGTAATATGGCGTTTACTGTGACAGCGTCCCAGAGTGACAGGAGAGGATACAGGAATGTACACATCAGGATAACAGATGGGATCCGGTCCTGGAGCGCTGAGCCAGCCTTAGGAGGCATCTGATGGGTAAGAAATGGCGTCCAGATACCCGGATCGTGACATTGCCTAAACAAAGCTAATAGCATTTTTAATGGACAACAGGTCAGAAATGCTACTCGCAATAATCGTATGATTTGTTCTACTCAATTTGACAGTTCTGCAGATGCAACTAGAAAAGCCTTACGGAAACATTGGCCAATAGTAGCAACTGACAATAATTTGCCCTTCCTAAAAACACCAGCACCTATGGTGGCATATAAACGGGGGGCTAACTTAAAACAATTGTTAATGAGACCCGCGACATTCCCTGAACAGAATAAGTCCCACATTCGGCTTATGCAGGCCAAACCCGGCAGTTTTTCCTGTGGGGGGTGCACTATGTGCAGATCTATGATTACTGGTTCCATCTTATATCACCCCCACACAGGGAGAAAGATTTCTATCAGGTACCACCTACACTGTCGATTGGACCATGTAATTTATCTTCTAAAATGTCCCTGTGGGTTATGCTACGTCGGGTTGACGAAGCGTCCTTTTCGTGACCGGATGGCCAACCATCGGTCATCAATCCATACGGCCCTTAACGTAGGCTCCTCTGATAAACCGGTAGCACGACATTTTTTGTCAGCTAGACACCAAGTATCCGCCTTGAAATGTCAGCTTATTGATTGGGTACCTCCGCCTCCAAGTGGAGGTGATCGTACTCTACTGCTTAAACAGAGGGAAAGTTTCTGGATACACAAACTCAGTACGGTGTCACCAAGGGGCCTCAATGAGGCCAACCCTCTTAACATTTTTCTTTAAAATTCAACCTTTTTCGGCTTTTGGATTGTCTTCATGATGTCCTGTGTATATAGGACGAAGGGTACTTTGGTATGACGATCACATAATGTGTGGGTCTGAACCTGTGTTCATATTTATTAATTTATTTTTCATTATTATTATTTCTGTTGTGCAGTTTAGCATGTTTTCTCTATGTATAGTGAATAGGAAATTAAGTGCATTTACGTATGTGTTTTGTGTATGTTTGTATGTCTCCCGGAGCTATCCCAGGTCCTTGACTTGTCACGAGGGCCGATTGAGTTAATGATCTCACCACCCCCCTTGCTTTTGTCTATTTATTATTAATACTATTTTTGTCATATTATTACATTAGTGTAGTATCCAATATGTTCCATTGGCAAGATGTGTGTTGGTTCCTATATATAGGGTGAGTGAGATCACTGGCTCTTGGGCTCTCTTACTATTTAACTGTTGTCAGAATTGTGCACATGACGTTTTTTGGTGATTGACAGCCTTCACACTCCACTTGTATGCCCAGTATAGGTAATGATGTCACTTCCGGTAAAGCGGATTTTAGTCATGATCCACACGTTCTCTAAAGGTTACGTGTGGGCCTTATAGCTGAGCTCTCGACCCTGGTGAATGTTGCCTACTGTTAATACATCTCATCCAGTTACATACATTTATATAACCACGATTTGGTTCGTTTGAGAGCCGAGTAGCGGCACTTCCGTCTAATGGAACGCATGGACTTCCTGCCGGTGGAACGCGGAAGTCGCGTCTCCGGCGTGTGCCCCAGTAACTACAAACTTTCCCCTATACCTAACTAACTTATCGCAGCGATACCTACACAGCCTGATCCCTAGGCTATATAGTGCTTTTTCAGCAGGTCTGGTTTCGATTTTTAAGCAGTAGTTTTCCTGCAGCGTGGTTTAGTATTTGTTAATTATGTTAAGTGGCACTTCCTGTGGCTGACCCTTAAATAGCTGTCAGCTGAGGCTGAACAATATGCAGCTTTCATTTGGCTCTGGACACTTGAACTGTGAGTATGATACTCCTGCAGCTACCTTCTGACATAGGATTACGGTTGGTGGTCATTTTTTCTTTGCCCTTCAATTGCAGATCTAGTGTTGGAAATATGCATTGAGCCTTCAGCTGCCATTCGTTGTTTTAATAAACTATCAGGTATGATTCTTATTGGGTGACCCCAGGTGTCGGTCCTACACTATTTAGTGGCTTGGAAGTTTATCTAATAGGGGCCCTGATGAAGACCATTGAGCGTTGAAACGGCTGTCGGGCGAACTGTAGCAGTGGGGTACATCCAGATGGCTTATCAGGAATAAAACTAGAGATGAGCGCCTGAAATTTTTCGGGTTTTGTGTTTTGGTTTTGGGTTCGGTTCCGCGGCCGTGTTTTGGGTTCGAACGCGTTTTGGCAAAACCTCACCGAATTTTTTTTGTCGGATTCGGGTGTGTTTTGGATTCGGGTGTTTTTTTCAAAAAACACTAAAAAACAGCTTAAATCATAGAATTTGGGGGTCATTTTGATCCCAAAGTATTATTAACCTCAAAAACCATAATTTACACTCATTTTCAGTCTATTCTGAATACCTCACACCTCACAATATTATTTTTAGTCCTAAAATTTGCACCGAGGTCGCTGTGTGAGTAAGATAAGCGACCCTAGTGGCCGACACAAACACCGGGCCCATCTAGGAGTGGCACTGCAGTGTCACGCAGGATGTCCCTTCCAAAAAACCCTCCCCAAACAGCACATGACGCAAAGAAAAAAAGAGGCGCAATGAGGTAGCTGTGTGAGTAAGATTAGCGACCCTAGTGGCCGACACAAACACCGGGCCCATCTAGGAGTGGCACTGCAGTGTCACGCAGGATGTCCCTTCCAAAAAACCCTCCCCAAACAGCACATGACGCAAAGAAAAAAAGAGGCGCAATGAGGTAGCTGACTGTGTGAGTAAGATTAGCGACCCTAGTGGCCGACACAAACACCGGGCCCATCTTGGAGTGGCACTGCAGTGTCACGCAGGATGTCCCTTCCAAAAAACCCTCCCCAAACAGCATATGACGCAAAGAAAAAAAGAGGCGCAATGAGGTAGCTGTGTGAGTAAGATTAGCGACCCTAGTGGCCGACACAAACACTGGGCCCATCTAGGAGTGGCACTGCAGTGTCACGCAGGATGTCCCTTCCAAAAAACCCTCCCCAAACAGCACATGACGCAAAGAAAAAAAGAGGCGCAATGAGGTAGCTGTGTGAGTAAGATTAGCGACCCTAGTGGCCGACACAAACACCGGGCCCATCTAGGAGTGGCACTGCAGTGTCACGCAGGATGGCCCTTCCAAAAAACCCTCCCCAAACAGCACATGACGCAAAGAAAAAAAGAGGCGCAATGAGGTAGCTGTGTGAGTAAGATTAGCGACCCTAGTGGCCGACACAAACACCGGGCCCATCTAGGAGTGGCACTGCAGTGTCACGCAGGATGTCCCTTCCAAAAAACCCTCCCCAAACAGCACATGACGCAAAGAAAAAAAGAGGCGCAATGAGGTAGCTGTGTGAGTAAGATTAGCGACCCTAGTGGCCGACACAAACACCGGGCCCATCTAGGAGTGGCACTGCAGTGTCACGCAGGATGTCCCTTCCAAAAAACCCTCCCCAAACAGCACATGACGCAAAGAAAAAAAGAGGCGCAATGAGGTAGCTGACTGTGTGAGTAAGATTAGCGACCCTAGTGGCTGACACAAACACCGGGCCCATCTAGGAGTGGCACTGCAGTGTCACGCAGGATGTCCCTTCCAAAAAACCCTCCCCAATCAGCACATGATGCAAAGAAAAAGAAAAGAAAAAAGAGGTGCAAGATGGAATTGTCCTTGGGCCCTCCCACCCACCCTTATGTTGTATAAACAAAACAGGACATGCACACTTTAACCAACCCATCATTTCAGTGACAGGGTCTGCCACACGACTGTGACTGATATGACGGGTTGGTTTGGACCCCCCCCAAAAAAGAAGCAATTAATCTCTCCTTGCACAAACTGGCTCTACAGAGGCAAGATGTCCACCTCATCTTCACCCTCCGATATATCACCGTGTACATCCCCCTCCTCACAGATTATCAATTCGTCCCCACTGGAATCCACCATCTCAGCTCCCTGTGTACTTTGTGGAGGCAATTGCTGCTGGTCAATGTCTCCGCGGAGGAATTGATTATAATTCATTTTAATGAACATCATCTTCTCCACATTTTCTGGATGTAACCTCGTACGCCGATTGCTGACAAGGTGAGCGGCGGCACTAAACACTCTTTCGGAGTACACACTTGTGGGAGGGCAACTTAGGTAGAATAAAGCCAGTTTGTGCAAGGGCCTCCAAATTGCCTCTTTTTCCTGCCAGTATAAGTACGGACTGTCTGACGTGCCTACTTGGATGCGGTCACTCATATAATCCTCCACCATTCTATCAATGTTGAGAGAATCATATGCAGTGACAGTAGACGACATGTCCGTAATCGTTGTCAGGTCCTTCAGTCCGGACCAGATGTCAGCATCAGCAGTCGCTCCAGACTGCCCTGCATCACCGCCAGCGGGTGGGCTCGGAATTCTGAGCCTTTTCCTCGCACCCCCAGTTGCGGGAGAATGTGAAGGAGGAGATGTTGACAGGTCGCGTTCCGCTTGACTTGACAATTTTGTCACCAGCAGGTCTTTCAACCCCAGCAGACTTGTGTCTGCCGGAAAGAGAGATCCAAGGTAGGCTTTAAATCTAGGATCGAGCACGGTGGCCAAAATGTAGTGCTCTGATTTCAACAGATTGACCACCCGTGAATCCTTGTTAAGCGAATTAAGGGCTGCATCCACAAGTCCCACATGCCTAGCGGAATCGCTCCCTTTTAGCTCCTTCTTCAATGCCTCCAGCTTCTTCTGCAAAAGCCTGATGAGGGGAATGACCTGACTCAGGCTGGCAGTGTCTGAACTGACTTCACGTGTGGCAAGTTCAAAGGGCATCAGAACCTTGCACAACGTTGAAATCATTCTCCACTGCACTTGAGACAGGTGCATTCCACCTCCTATATCGTGCTCAATTGTATAGGCTTGAATGGCCTTTTGCTGCTCCTCCAACCTCTGAAGCATATAGAGGGTTGAATTCCACCTCGTTACCACTTCTTGCTTCAGATGATGGCAGGGCAGGTTCAGTAGTTTTTGGTGGTGCTCCAGTCTTCTGTACGTGGTGCCTGTACGCCGAAAGTGTCCCGCAATTCTTCTGGCCACCGACAGCATCTCTTGCACGCCCCTGTCGTTTTTTTAAAAATTCTGCACCACCAAATTCAAGGTATGTGCAAAACATGGGACGTGCTGGAATTTGCCCATATTTAATGCACACACAATATTGCTGGCGTTGTCCGATGCCACAAATCCACAGGAGAGTCCAATTGGGGTAAGCCATTCCGCGATGATCTTCCTCAGTTGCCGTAAGAGGTTTTCAGCTGTGTGCGTATTCTGGAAAGCGGTGATACAAAGCGTAGCCTGCCTAGGAAAGAGTTGGCGTTTGCGAGATGCTGCTACTGGTGCCGCCGCTGCTGTTCTTGCGGCGGGAGTCCATACATCTACCCAGTGGGCTGTCACAGTCATATAGTCCTGACCCTGCCCTGCTCCACTTGTCCACATGTCCGTGGTTAAGTGGACATTGGGTACAACTGCATTTTTTAGGACACTGGTGAGTCTTTTTCTGACGTCCGTGTACATTCTCGGTATCGCCTGCCTAGAGAAGTGGAACCTAGATGGTATTTGGTAACGGGGGCACACTGCCTCAATAAATTGTCTTGTTCCCTGTGAACTAACGGCGGATACCGGACGCACGTCTAACACCAACATAGTTGTCAAGGCCTCAGTTATCCGCTTTGCAGTAGGATGACTGCTGTGATATTTCATCTTCCTCGCAAAGGACTGTTGAACAGTCAATTGCTTACTGGAAGTAGTACAAGTGGGCTTACGACTTCCCCTCTGGGATGACCATCGACTCCCAGCGGCAACAACAGCAGCGCCAGCAGCAGTAGGCGTTACACGCAAGGATGCATCGGAGGAATCCCAGGCAGGAGAGGACTCGTCAGAATTGCCAGTGACATGGCCTGCAGGACTATTGGCATTCCTGGGGAAGGAGGAAATTGACACTGAGGGAGTTGGTGTGGTGGTTTGCGTGAGCTTGGTTACAAGAGGAAGGGATTTACTGGTCAGTGGACTGCTTCCGCTGTCACCCAAAGTTTTTGAACTTGTCACTGACTTATTATGAATGCGCTGCAGGTGACGTATAAGGGAGGATGTTCCGAGGTGGTTAACGTCCTTACCCCTACTTATTACAGCTTGACAAAGGGAACACACGGCTTGACACCTGTTGTCCGCATTTCTGGTGAAATACCTCCACACCGAAGAGCTGATTTTTTTGGTATTTTCACCTGGCATGTCAACGGCCATATTCCTCCCACGGACAACAGGTGTCTCCCCGGGTGCCTGACTTAAACAAACCACCTCACCATCAGAATCCTCCTGGTCAATTTCCTCCCCAGCGCCAGCAACACCCATATCCTCCTCATCCTGGTGTACTTCAACACTGACATCTTCAATCTGACTATCAGGAACTGGACTGCGGGTGCTCCTTCCAGCACTTGCAGGGGGCGTGCAAATGGTGGAAGGCGCATGCTCTTCACGTCCAGTGTTGGGAAGGTCAGGCATCGCAACCGACACAATTGGACTCTCCTTGTTGATTTGGGATTTCGAAGAATGCACAGTTCTTTGCTGTGCTGCTTTTGCCAGCTTGAGTCTTTTCATTTTTCTAGCGAGAGGCTGAGTGCTTCCATCCTCATGTGAAGCTGAACCACTAGCCATGAACATAGGCCAGGGCCTCAGCCGTTCCTTGCCACTCCGTGTGGTAAATGGCATATTGGCAAGTTTACGCTTCTCCTCCGACAATTTTATTTTAGGTTTTGGAGTCCTTTTTTTTCTGATATTTGGTGTTTTGGATTTGACATGCTCTGTACTATGACATTGGGCATCGGCCTTGGCAGACGACGTTGCTGGCATTTCATCGTCTCGGCCATGACTAGTGGCAGCAGCTTCAGCACGAGGTGGAAGTGGATCTTGATCTTTCCCTAATTTTGGAACCTCAACATTTTTGTTCTCCATATTTTAATAGGCACAACTAAAAGGCACCTCAGGTAAACAATGGAGATGGATACTAGTATACAATTATGGACTGCCTGCCGACTGCAGACACAGAGGTAGCCACAGCCGTGAACTACCGTACTGTACTGTGTCTGCAGCTAATATAGACTGGTTGATAAAGAGAAGATGTCTATGTAACTATGTATGTATAAAGAAGACTGAAAAAAATCCACGGTTAGGTGGTATACAATTATGGACGGACTGCCTGCCGAGTGCAGACACAGAGGTAGCCACAGCCGTGAACTACCGTACTGTACTGTGTCTGCAGCTAATATAGACTGGTTGATAAAGAGAAGATGTCTATGTAACTATGTATGTATAAAGAAGACTGAAAAAAATCCACGGTTAGGTGGTATACAATTATGGACGGACTGCCTGCCGAGTGCAGACACAGAGGTAGCCACAGCCGTGAACTACCGTACTGTACTGTGTCTGCAGCTAATATAGACTGGTTGATAAAGAGAAGATGTCTATGTAGCTATGTATGTATAAAGAAGAATGAAAAAAAACCACGGTTAGGTGGTATACAATTATGGACGGACTGCCTGCCGAGTGCAGACACAGAGGTAGCCACAGCCGTGAACTACCGTACTGTACTGTGTCTGCAGCTAATATAGACTGGTTGATAAAGAGAAGATGTCTATGTAACTATGTATGTATAAAGAAGAATGAAAAAAATCCACGGTTAGGTGGTATTACAATTATGGACGGACTGCCTGCCGAGTGCAGAGACACAGAGGTAGCCACAGCCGTGAACTACCGTACTGTGGCCCTCATTCCGAGTTGTTCGCTCGGAGATTTTCATCGCATCGCAGTGAGAATTCTCTTAGTGCGCATGCGCAATGTTCACTCTGCGACTGCGCCAAGTAACTTTACTATGAAGAAAGTAAGTTTACTCACGGCTTTTTCATCGCTCCGACGCTCGCATTGTGATTGACAGGAAATGGGTGTTACTGGGCGGATGCACGGCGTTTTAGGGGCGTGTGGCTGAAAACGCTACCGTTTCCGGAAAAAACGCAGGAGTGGCCGGGGAAACGGTGGGTGTGCCTGGGCGAACGCTGGGTGTGTTTATGACGTCAGCCAGGAACGAAAAGCACTGAACTGATCGCACAGGCAGAGTAAGTCTGAAGCTACTCAAAAACTGCTAACTCGTTTGTGATCGCAATATTGCGCATACATCGGTCGCACATTTAAGAAGCTAAGATTCACTCCCAGTAGGCGGCGGCTTAGCGTGTGTAACTCTTCTACATTCGCCTTGCGAGCGAACAACTCGGAATGAGGGCCCGTGTCTGCTGCGACTGGATGATAAATGATATAAAAAATATATATATATCACTACTGCAGCCGGACAGGTATATATTATATATTATATAATGACGGACCTGCTGGACACTGTCTGTCAGCAGAATGAGTTTTATTTTTATAGAATAAAAAAAAAAAAACCACACAAGTGAAGTCACACGACGAGTGTTTAACTTTTTCAGGCAATCACAATATAAGTATACTACTAACTATACTGGTGGTCAGTGTGGTCAGGTCACTGGTCAGTCACACTGGCAGTGGCACTCCTGCAGCAAAAGTGTGCACTGTTTAATTTTAATATAATATGTACTCCTGGCTCCTGCTATAACCTATAACTGGCACTGCAGTAGTGCTCCCCAGTCTCCCCCACAATTATAAGCTGTGTGAGCTGAGCAGTCAGACAGATATATAATATATATAGATGATGCAGCACACTGGCCTGAGCCTGAGCAGTGCACACAGATATGGTATGTGACTGACTGAGTCACTGTGTGTATCGCTTTTTTCAGGCAGAGAACGGATATATTAAATAAACTGCACTGTGTGTCTGGTGGTCACTCACTATATAATATATTATGTACTCCTGGCTCCTGCTATAACCTATAACTGGCACTGCAGTAGTGCTCCCCAGTCTCCCCCACAATTATAAGCTGTGTGAGCTGAGCAGTCAGACAGATATATATAATATTATATATAGATAATAGATGATGCAGCACACTGGCCTGAGCCTGAGCAGTGCACACAGATATGGTATGTGACTGACTGAGTCACTGTGTGTATCGCTTTTTTCAGGCAGAGAACTGATATATTAAATAAACTGCACTGTGTGTCTGGTGGTCACTCACTATATAATATATTATGTACTCCTGGCTCCTGCTATAACCTATAACTGGCACTGCAGTAGTGCTCCCCAGTCTCCCCCACAATTATAAGCTGTGTGAGCTGAGCAGTCAGACAGATATATATAATATTATATATAGATAATAGATGATGCAGCACACTGGCCTGAGCCTGAGCAGTGCACACAGATATGGTATGTGACTGACTGAGTCACTGTGTGTATCGCTTTTTTCAGGCAGAGAACGGATATATTAAATAAACTGCACTGTGTGTCTGGTGGTCACTCACTATATAATATATTATGTACTCCTGGCTCCTGCTATAACCTATAACTGGCACTGCAGTAGTGCTCCCCAGTCTCCCCCACAATTATAAGCTGTGTGAGCTGAGCAGTCAGACAGATATATATATAATATTATATATAGATAATAGATGATGCAGCACACTGGCCTGAGCCTGAGCAGTGCACACAGATATGGTATGTGACTGACTGAGTCACTGTGTGTATCGCTTTTTTCAGGCAGAGAACGGATATATTAAATAAACTGCACTGTGTGTCTGGTGGTCACTCACTATATAATATATTATGTACTCCTGGCTCCTGCTATAACCTATAACTGGCACTGCAGTAGTGCTCCCCTGTCTCCCCCACAATTATAAGCTGTGTGAGCTGAGCAGTCAGACAGATATATATAATATTATATATAGATAATAGATGATGCAGCACACTGGCCTGAGCCTGAGCAGTGCACACAGATATGGTATGTGACTGAGTCACTGTGTGCTGTGTATCGCTTTTTTCAGGCAGAGAACGGATTATAAAGTAAACTGCACTGTCCTCACTAGTAAACTCTCTCCACTCAGTCTCTACACTTCTACAGTAACAGTACTCCTCCTAGTCAGCTCCAGTAAATCTCTCTCAGTCTCTTATAATCTAAATGGAGAGGACGCCAGCCACGTCCTCTCCCTATCAATCTCAATGCACGTGTGAAAATGGCGGCGACGCGCGGCTCCTTATATAGAATCCGAGTCTCGCGATAGAATCCGAGCCTCGCGAGAATCCGACAGCGTCATGATGACGTTCGGGCGCGCTCGGGTTAACCGAGCAAGGCGGGAAGATCCGAGTCGCTCGGACCCGTGAAAAAAAACATGAAGTTCTGGCGGGTTCGGATTCAGAGAAACCGAACCCGCTCATCTCTAAATAAAACCCCTTTTTTTTTCACCTACTAAACGTGAGTGCTGGTCTATTTCTTTTTTCAACTGTGGAAAAAGTGAGTGTTTGTATCAATTACCAAGACCCTGCACCAGCAAAACTTTTGTTATAAGACATAGAGTGCTGTCATGTTGCTATATTTTATATATATATATATATATATATATATACACACACACACACACACACACACACACACACACACACACACACATATATAGTAATATCGACATTCAGTTTACAAGCCAGTATTTAGTATAGTTAACCATTAAATAGTTAAAATGAGGTGGATCAGTTAAATATCATTCTCTGTGCATCAAGGGTATCAATATTGCTTTGGGCGGTGGTTATCCTTAATTTCCGAAAAGCCCCTTCATAGAGTACACAGTATCTCCATAATAGTTTTCACTGCAAATGGATAGGAAATACAGTCTCTGTTACTGCTATTTACATGGACATCAATTCCATAGATAGATGTACGTCTGGCGGCTGATATATATTTTTATGTGATCACTTTATTTTTAAACAGTATTTTATTGTTGATTCCCTTAACGCAGAATTATATTTAACTGATCCCCCTTTTTTTATCTGTTTAATGGTTAGCTATACTAAATACTGGCTTGTAAACTGAATGTCGATATTACTATATGTATATATATATATATATATATATATATGTATATATATGTATATATATATATATAGCTTATGATTTTGATTTTAGAGTTTAGTGGTGTTGTTATACATGTATATATAAAATGAATAACCAACATGGTCTCTTGTGTCTTCACCCATTTCTTGACCTGGTAATTAGTACTAGCGTAAGGTGATATTTGATCATTTCCAGTATTACATCCCGCCCTAGATCTGATTAAAATTGCCTGGTTTTACAGAGAGGTTTCCAACCTCTCAATGTGAACTTTGCCTCTCTTTTAGACAGGCATAATCCTATACAACAAAGGGGGTCATTCTGAGTTGATCACACGTAGCAACGTTTTGCTGCTCGTGCGATCAACCTGATGCTGCCTATGAGGGAGTGTATTTTAGCATAGCAGGGCTGCAATCGCTTGTGCAAACCCTGCTATGCTAAAAAAGTTTCAAGTAAAACAAGACCAGCCCTAGATCTACTTACCATTTGCAACGGATCCAGCGATGCAGGTCCCGGATTTGACGTCAGACATCCGCCCTCAAAACACCTGAACACGCCTGCGTTCGCTGGACCACTCCCGGAAAACGGTCAGTTGTCGCCCCGACACGCCTTCCTCCTTTCAATCATGTTGCGGTCGCCGCGCGACTGCTTTCCTCATTCCCAGCATCGTTGCCCAGCGACAGCCGTCGCCAGGCAACGACGTGCATGCGCAGTTCTGACCCGAACGCACCGCTGCGAAGAAGTGTAGCATGCGCTCGGGTCGGAATGACTCCCAAAAGACTAACACTGTTCCTCCCCTCTATGTGGTGAATTCAAGAGTTATGCGCACTTCCCGCCACTAGATGGCACCTGATGGAGTACAGCCACCGTCGCAGACATTACTGTTTTGTTTTGACATCATTTTGATGCGCTGGTAACTAGTATATGAATAATTTAGCAGTTTTCAAAGCACTGGAAAACTTAAGAGGCTCTAAAGGAAATGAGGAAGGAATAGAGACATTTAACAGGCCTTTCTAGGATCCCAAGGGTATTGGCAAGGGTCAGGGCCGCTATCAGGGGGAGACTGCCGTGACTTCAGTCTCTGGCCAGGATAAAAAGGGGGACTGGTGGCAGTGGTGTAGATTAGCATCGGTCTGTCAGGGTTGCAGCTAGTGCACTGGCAGACAGCAGTCATGTAGAGACAGAGAAAGCGCTAGCGGCAATTCGAGTGTGGCACCGGCAACACAGTGGCAGCTCCTGATTGGCTGACAATCCACAAGCCCTAATTGGCTTGTGTAAGGTGCCACATTCAAAATGCTGCTGGCTCTGTCACTGTTTCTACATGGCTTCTGCCTGCCAGTGTACTAGCTGCAACATTGGCAGCCAGCACTATACACACCACTGGTACCTGGGACCCCAATCTGCTGTTCCTGTTGATGGAGATAATTGAGAAATACTGTAGGTAATTTCTAGCTGGAGTATTATTATACCTGAAGGTGTTACTGGAGTGTACTGCATAATGGGGTGAGTGCACTATGTGAACTGTCCTGCAGAGTTGGGTTAAAGCAGTATGTGGGCATGTCCTGCAGAATGGGGTCATGGCAGTATGTGTGGTGTACTTCAGACTGCGGGTACAGCGTATATGTGGGTGTATTGCAGAATGGAGTGAGGGCAGTAAAAAGTGGATTAATGTGTACTAAGGGCACTATAATGTGCAATAATGTTTACTAAGGGCACTGCAATGTGCAATAATGTTTACTAAGGGCACTGCAATGTGGCATAATGTGTACTAAGGGCACTGTATTGTGGCATAATGCATACTGAGAGCACTGCAATATGGCATAATGCGTACTAAGGGCACTGCAATGTGGCATAATGCGTAGAAAGGGCACTGCAATGTTGTATAATGCATACTAACAGCAATACAATGTGCCATAATATGTACTAAAGACACTACAATGTGGAATAATGTGTACTAAGGACCACATTGCTGCCACCTGGACCACCCTCTCTGTCCAGAAACAAGGATAAATGGTTTGATAAAGATTATTGGCAGCTTTCATTATGATTCGATTTGTTGATTAGGTAATGTTTTGGTTTATGTGCATCTGGCTTTTTTTAAGTGGCCTTTTCAATGTATTTTACTGTATATGGATCCAGATTTATGTGTGTATACTGTATGCAGAATTGATGTGGCTTTACCTACATATTTAGTAAAGATTCTATTTTACTGTGTATGTGTGTTAACTTATAGCAGTTTAAACTGGTTTTACGCACCCATTGATGTTCCACTACCACTGTATCTCCACCCACATTACTTACAGCTCTACCCACCTCTGCATACCACTCTTCCCATGGAGGGGCCTTGCCTATTTTATCAGTCCTGGGCCCCACAATCTCCAATAGCAGCCCTGGCAAGGGTTGTACGTAAAAGTCTTAATGATAACGTCTTGGTACTATCCATACTTAAGGAAGGACACACAATGCCCTGTTATGCTCTCCAGTGCCTGCAGGAATGTACTGGTGTCTGAACGGATAGGTATGCAAAACAAATGAACTCACAGACAGACTGGGGAATATGACATTACGTACACAGAAGGTGATAGGGTAACAAAATACACACAAAGTGAACAGAGAAGCCCAGAGGCTAAGGAACTGGGTGTCTCCCTAGTATTAGTAATGCTCAGATGGGAAAAGCAAGATGTTGTGTTTTAATACGTAGAGAACCCGAAATGCTGTTGCTAAGGGCAACAGCAAAACCCTAAAGGGTTACCAACGGGTGTGGCAGTAAACTCCTTGGTCAGAGATGGAATGATAGACACAAGGAGAGTCTCCACAATCCTAATTCTCACTTGCAGTGCACAGGTTCAGCTTACTGCCACTAAACTGACACCTGACACCTTGCACAGTGAGACAGGATTTAGGCAGGCAAGTCTCAGAATACAGCCGCAAACTTGCTAAGTTCACAGAGTAGTAAAAGAAACCCAGCAAGCTAAACGACTGACTCCAGTCTTACTGCTAGGTCTGGATTGGCAGAGTGTAGTACCAAATCCCCAGGCCTATTTGCAGTAAGCAACAACAAATACAAAGCTACACAGTACTGGCTAACTTTCAGGAACTGACTAACCAACAAAGATTCAGCAGCATCTGCTTAACCTGAGAAGAGGCCTTATAAAGCAGGTGCTGTCCACGCCCCACTCAGACCTCACAGACTGTGAGCACAAAAACCAGCACCGGATCCCCTGCCGTGCACAGAGCCTGTAACCACTGCACAGCAAAAGACCCGAACCGGAGTATCAGCTGCGCTCAGGTTACTCCGCTAGCACTTGTCTCCCGGTTGCCATGACGACGTGGCAGCCAGGGCAGGAGACCCTAACAGTACCCCCCCTCTGACGAGGGGTCAAAGAACCCCTACCACCGGGTTTATCGGGGAACTGCGAGAAGAAAGAGCGTATCAGTCTGGGGGCATGAAGATCACAACTGCGCTCCCACGACCGCTCCTCCGGGCCATACCCCTTCCAGTGCACCAAAAATGACAGCCGACCCCGAACCATCTTGGAGTCAAGAATCCTTTCAACAACAAACTCCCTCTGGCCACGTATCAGAAGAGGGGAAGGTCTTCCACTGGAAGAAGGATTACTAATCGCCCGTTTTAAAAGGGAACAATGAAATGTTTTATTGATACCCAAAGAACGGGGCAGATCTAACTGAAATGCCACCGGATTGATAACCCTGGTGATCTTATAAGGGCCGATGAACCGGGGGCCTAACTTATGAGATGGCTGTCTCAACTTCAAATTCTTGGTAGACAACCAGACGAAGTCTCCTAATTTGAAGCTGCAGGGTCTTTTCCGCTTATCAAAAACCCTTTTGGTCACTAATGACACAGACACAAGGGCTTTCTTTACTTTCCGCCAAATACCTCTAAGGACCGAAACCACAGAGGAACCACCAGGCGTGGAGTCCAGGGGGTCAAAAGAATTGGCCTTAGGATGATGCCCATACACACAAAGGAAGGGAGAGATCCCTGTAGCAGAGTGAGCCGCGTTGTTATAGGCAAACTCCGCCATGGACAGATGAGCAACCCAGTCAGTCTGACACTTGGAGACATAACACCTGAGGAACTGCTCCAAGGACTGGTTCACCCTTTCAGTCTGCCCATTAGACTGCGGATGGTAGCCTGATGACAAGCTGACAGAAATCTGGAGATCGGAACAAAATGCCCTCCAGAATTTGGCCACAAACTGGGATCCGTGGTCAGAGACCACATCAAGTGGCAACCCGTGGAGACGCACAACATGCAGCATAAATAATTCAGACAGGCGTCTGGCCGATGGCAGCCCAACCAGTGGAACGAAGTGCGCCATCTTCGAAAACCTGTCAACGACAACCCAGATGGCTGTCATCCCCGAGGATTTGGGCAAGTCCACCACAAAATCCTTTGAAATGTGGGTCCATGGCTTAGATGGGATAGAGAGTGGATGTAATGGGCCAACAGGAACCCCTCTAGGAGTCTTATTTCGGGCACAGATGTCACATGCCCGAACACACTGATCCACATCCTTAGCCACCGAGGGCCACCACACCGCCCTAGATAGCAACTCCCGAGTTCTGGCAATACCTGGGTGACCTGCCGACTTCTTGGCATGGAATTCCAGGAACACTCGCTGTCTTAACCTAGGAGGCACAAACAAAAGACCTACCGGAAGGTCTGGAGGAGCCTGCTCCTGTGCTCTAAGGACTAATGATAAGAGGTCCTGGGTAATGCCCACTTTAATACATGATGGGGACACAATGGGCAACGGCTCCTCGGTGGTCTCCTGGATTGGAGCAAAACTCCGCGAGAGCGCATCAGCCTTGATGTTTTTTGACCCAGGGCGATATGTTATCAAAAAATTAAAGCGAGCAAAAAACAAAGCCCATCGTGCCTGCCTGGCATTGAGACGCTTCGCTGACTCTAAATATGCCAGATTCTTATGGTCGGTGAGAATTGGGACCACAAACTTAGCCCCCTCAAGCCAGTGTCTCCACTCCTCGAGTGCATCCTTAATAGCCAACAATTCCCGGTTACCCACGTCATAATTCATCTCGGCAGGCAAAAATTTACGGGAAAAGTAAGCACAGGGATGAAGGCGATTATCAGACACTCCCATCTGAGAAAGCACTGCCCCAATACCCATCTCAGAGGCATCCACCTCCACCACAAAAGGACGCTCTGGATCTGGGTGTCGCAGCACCTTGGCCGATACAAATGCCCTTTTGAGACGGGCAAAAGCCGCTTTAGCCTCACAAGACCAGTGAGCAACATCCGCCCCTTTCTTAGTGAGTGCCACCAAGGGTGCCACTATAGACGAAAATCCAGCGATAAATCGTCTATAAAAATTCGCAAAGCCCAGGAAACGCTGAAGCGCCTTCAAACTAGTGGGCTGCACCCAATCCAGGACTGCCTGTACCTTGGAACCCTCCATTTGGAAACCTTCTGGGGAGATAATATATCCTAGAAATGCGATTTGCTGAACTTCAAATTCGCACTTCTCCAGCTTCGCCCCAAGCCGGTGATCTCTGAGTTTCTGGAGGACTAAGCGTACATGCTTCCGATGTTCCTCCAGGGAATGGGAGAAGATTAGGATGTCATCTAAGTATACAACTAAGAATCTATCCAAATATTCCCTGAGCACATCATTCATGAAATCCTGGAAGACTGCCGGGGCATTACAGAGCCCAAAAGGCATCACCAAATATTCATAATGCCCTGAGTGGGTATTAAAGGCAGTCTTCCATTCATCCCCCTCTCTTATTCGGATTAGATTGTACGCACCGCGTAGGTCAATCTTAGAAAAAATGGTGGCAGTACGAAGCTGGTCAAACAAGACCGAAATGAGAGGCAGTGGGTATGAGTTTTTAATCGTGATATGGTTCAATTCCCTGAAGTCGATGCAGGGTCGCAACGAACCGTCCTTTTTACCCACGAAGAAGAACCCCGACCCAACTGGAGACTGTGAAGGTCTGATAAATCCCTTAGCCAAGTTCTCCTGAATGTACTCTGCCATAGCCTGAGTCTCAGGACGTGACATGGAGTACAACCTGCTCTTGGGAAGCTTAGCATTTGGCAACAAATAAATGGCACAGTCATAGGGGCGATGGGGAGGTAGTACCTCTGCAACTTTTTTGGAGAACACGTCCGCAAAATCTGCATAACACCCTGGCAATACTGGCAAACTTAGCTGCGAGAGCCTGACTGGAAGGCTCAAGCAACTCCTGAAACAATCAGTACCCCAACTAAGAATCTCCCCAGAGACCCAGTCAAATTGAGGATTGTGGGCCCTTAACCAGGGTAACCCCAACACCAATGGGGCAAAAGTACAGACAGTCACATAAAAGGACAATTTTTCAGAGTGTGTGGCTCCAATAAACAAAGAAATCTGGCTAGTGCAAGAGGTAATTTTACCTTGGGATAATGGTTCCCCGTTTAACCCACAAATCTCAATTTCCGATGCCAAGGGTACTAAGGGAACAGAGTGTTTCAGGGCGAATTGGCGGTCCATAAAAACCCCGTCGGCCCCACTGTCCACAAAGGCCTCAGTCTTGACAGTTTGACCGAGGATCTTCAAGGTCACCGGAATGATAAAAGTCTTCTTGGGAAATTCTGACTTCTGGCCTGACAGGATATTTCCCATCACCCTCAGGCCCTGAAGTTTTCCGGCTTTTCTGGGCATGATACTACCACATGACCTTTATTCCCACAGTACAAACACGACCCCTGCTGTCTCCTCCGCGTCTTCTCACGCGAGGAGAGGCGGGTAGCCCCAATCTGCATAGGCTCCTCGGAAAATTCCTCAGAGTCTGAGGTTCCCTTGGGAAAGAAGGAAACCTCAGTCTCCCTTTCAAGCCTACGCTCTCTCAGCCATCTATCCACCCGGATGGATAACTGCATGAGCTGATCCAAGCTATCAGGCAAGGGATATTGTACCAGTTGGTCCTTTATCTGGTTAGAAAGACCTCTTCGGTACTGGTGTCTCAGGGCTGGGTCATTCCACTGGGTATCATGGGCCAACCTCCGAAACTCCGTACAGTAAACCTCAACTGGCCTTCGCCCTTGCTTAAGGATCGAAATCTGAGCCTCGGCTGAGGCCGTCTTGTCAGGGTCATCATACAACATGCCCAGTGCCGTAAAAAAAGCATCAACACTTTTAAGCGACGGACAGTCAGGCTGCAACCCATATGCCCAGACCTGTGGGTCTCCTTGTAGCAAGGAAATCACTATGCCCACCCGCTGAATCTCCGACCCAGAAGACTGAGGCCTAAGCCGGAAGTATAGCTTGCAGCTCTCCTTGAAACAAAAGAACTGCGAGCGATCTCCAGAAAAACGATCCGGGAGATTTACTTTCGGCTCCTTAACCCCTGAAGGTGCTGCTGCTGCGGGAGCTCCGCCAGCGGCCTGGGAGGTGTGCATTTTAATGGACAAATCATTAAATTGTCGAGTCAGGACCTGCACCTGATCGACCACCTGTTGCATCTTATTTTGAGGGGTATGCTCCATATTCCCACAAAATTTCAACAGGAGTATTAGGCTGCTGAATATGTTATGCTCTCCAGTGCCTGCAGGAATGTACTGGTGTTTGAACTGTTATGCACACCAGTGCCTGCAGGAATGTACTGGTGTCTGAACGGATAGGTATGCAAAACAAATGAACTCACAGACAGACTGGGGAAAATGACATTACGTACACAGAAGGTGATAGGGTAACAAAATACACACAAAGTGAACAGAGAAGCCCAGAGGCTAAGGAACTGGGTGTCTCCCTAGTATTAGTAATGCTCAGATGGGAAAAGCAAGATGTTGTGTTTTAATACGTAGAGAACCCGAAATGCTGTTGCTAAGGGCAACAGCAAAACCCTAAAGGGTTACCAACGGGTGTGGCAGTAAACTCCTTGGTCAGAGATGGAATGATAGACACAAGGAGAGTCTCCACAATCCTAATTCTCACTTGCAGTGCACAGGTTCAGCTTACTGCCACTAAACTGACACCTGACACCTTGCACAGTGAGACAGGATTTAGGCAGGCAAGTCTTAGAATACAGCCGCAAACTTGCTAAGTTCACAGAGTAGTAAAAGAACCCCAGCAAGCTAAACGACTGAATCCAGTCTTACTGCTAGGTCTGGATTGGCAGAGTGTAGTACCAAATCCCCAGGCCTATTTGCAGTAAGCAACAACAAATACAAAGCTACACAGTACTGGCTAACTTTCAGGAACTGACTAACCAACAAAGATTCAGCAGCATCTGCTTAACCTGAGAAGAGGCCTTATAAAGCAGGTGCTGTCCACGCCCCACTCAGACCTCACAGACTGTGAGCACAAAAACCAGCACCGGATCCCCTGCCGTGCACAGAGCCTGTAACCACTGCACAGCAAAAGACCCGAACCGGAGTATCAGCTGCGCTCAGGTTACTCCGCTAGCACTTGTCTCCCGGTTGCCATGACGACGTGGCAGCACAGGGCAGGAGACCCTAACATGCCCTAAGATATTGATACTCTAAACATGGGATACACACATTTCAGTGTTGCATCTACATGTGTAATACTAACCTATTCTCAAATTGTGGCAAATAACTGCACCATGTGTCCTGCCAGACAGTATTGTACCATATGGGCATGTTATTCGCACAACAATTGCAACAAAAGTGGAGGGCACACAGTACATACCCTGAACACTGCCACTGGCTTTGTATGCAGTGTGTGTGTGTGTGTGTTTGTGTGGGGGGAGGGGGGTTGGGGGGGTAAGGGTGTGATTCCGACACTAATCTGTGAAGAAGGCAAAAGACTGAGGATTGATACAAGTGAGCTGCAGCATGTATCCCGCTGCTTGTGCTGTACTTATTCTGCAAACTTATACAAGCTCAATAACAACAAATAAACAAATAGCAATCAGCCAGTATGCTATAAATGACTTTGGATGCAGATGCTGTGCGGCATAGATGCTAAATTAAGATATAGATGCAAAAGTCTGATAATCTCTACATGTGGCGGAGTGTCTACTTCACATCAAGCATCTCATGCCATGTAGTGCAAAGCATTAAGATGGATCACAATAAAATGAGAGTTTCTCAGCTGTAACTGGGTGGTTATCAAGTGATCACAAGGAGCTGCTTGTCTCATGGAAGTGTCATGGGCATGTAGGCTGACTTCCTTCCACGATTGAAGTGTGCATATGGAGATAACATGCCTGTTTCTGATGCACTTTCTGCACCTACCATGGGGACAGTGCAAGTCTAGATACTAATGAAGATCGGTGCAGATGAAAGCAGTGGGCAGGATAGACTACCACATGCAGTACGTAGGATGCTGAGGCTACATAGGAGCATGGCCGCAGATGCGTCAAACTTTGAATCAGGCCCTTTCAGTATTTGGATAAGATATATTATACCATTTTGCGGTAGTCTATTTAGAGGACATATTAATTTTCTCCTGGGATCTCAATAATAAATCAGAATTAATAATGACGAATTGGAGCCATTAATTTGAGTGAGTCTCTAACATGAAATAATTGAGAAAAACCTCTCCCTAATGCTCTGGCAGAAAATCTCACTTTTACCTTTCCAGTAGTTGCGCTGGATTAAGATTCAGTCTCTTCTGAGTCACACTGACTTTGGCAACAAATGTGGTTTCTCCCCACTTTATTTAAAAACACTTTGGCAATTTCCATTTCCACCTTTGTGGCTAGTTTTCACAAATCTATTTACGATGTTGAAGCTTGTTTCATATCTGATCTAAGCTTTCATTTAAACCTAGGATCAAGTACAGCAGCACCCCTGGACTTATAAAGCATAGGCAGCACCCCTGGAGAATTTCACAGCACATCAGACAGGCAACAGCACCCATGGACTTAAATGGCAGTGGGGCAACACCCCTTGGACTGATAGGGTAGAGGGGCAGCACCCCTGGAATGATGTGGCAAAGAAAAGACATGCAAGATGGAATTGTCCTTGGGCCCTCCTACCCACCTTTATGTTGTTTAAACAGGACATGCACACTTTAACAAACCCATCATTTCAGCGACAGGGTCTGCCACACGACTGTGGCTGAAAAGATTGGTTTGTTTAGGCCCCCACCAAAAAAAAGCAATTAATCTCTCCTTACACAAACTGGCTCTACAGTGGCAAGATGTTGTCCTCATCCTCAGATCCCCCCTTCAGTGTTTACATCCTCATCCTCACAGAGAAATCACATTCAAACAAACCACATCATTTAGGTGTCAGTGAACTGCTTACGCTATTACCCAAATTTTCTGAACTTGACAATGACTTATGATGAATGCACTGCAGGTGATGTATGAGGGAGGATGTTCCTAGGTGGTTAACATCCTTGCCCCTACTTATTATGGATTGAAAAAGGCAACAGATGGCTTGACACCTGTTGTCCAAATTTGTGGAGAAATAATTCCACACCGAAGAGGTGGCTTTTTTGGTATTTTGCCAGGGCATGACAATGGACTTGTTCATCCCATGGACAACAACTGTCTCCACTGGTGCCTTATTCACACAAACCACATCACCATCAGAATCCTCATAGTCAACTTCCTCCGCAGCGCCAGCTACACCCATATCCTCCTCATCCTGGTGTACTTCTACGGTTATCCTCAATCTCAATATCACAACTGGACAGGTGGTGCTCCTCCCAGAACTTGCAGGGGGCATGCAAATGGTAATTGGAGCCTCCTCCTCACATACAGTGTTGTGAAGGTCAGGCCTAGACATTGCAACTGTGGACAGTGCAAGCACCTCTGTATTTTCACAACACCCCTGTAATTTTACAGCATACAAGACAAGGCCAGTGTACATTTATTTTCACTGCACCCCTGAATTTTTACAGTGTACAAGACAGGGCCAGTGTACATTGATTTTCACTGCACCCCTGAATTTTTACAGCATACAAGACATGGCCAGTGTATATTTATTTTCACTGCACCCTAGAATTTTTACAACATACATGGCCAGTGTAATGTCATTTTAACAGCAGCACCCCTATATTTTACAGCATACAGGAGCAGTGTGCTTTCAATTTTTATCAACTGCCCCCTGAATTTTTAAAGCATACAGGGCCATTGTAATGTTATTTGAACAGCAGCACAACATACAGGGCCAGTGTAATGTTATTTGAACAGCAGCACCCCTATATTTTACAGCATACAGGTACAGTGTGCTTTTAATTTTTAATAACTGCACCCCTGAATTTTTACAACATACAGGGCCAGCAGCACCACTATATTTTACAGCATACAGGAGCAGTGTGCTTTTAATTTTTAAGAACTAACCCTCCTGAGTTTTTATAACATACAGGGCCAGCAGCACCCCTATATTTTACAGCATACAGAAGAACAGAGCCCCTGCACCCTGTACAACAAAGTGACAGCCAGGACAGCAACACCTATGTACAGCTGCAGCACTCAGCCATAACAGCACATGAAACACTAGTGACATCCAGGACAGCACACCTAACACAGAACAGGTACACCACAGTGACTGCAGCACCCTTAAAGAGCACACACTAACCCCACATGACGCCACCACCCACAGAGAGAGACAGATGTCTATATCCCTCACTCTCCAAGAGCAGAGTGAAAATGGCGGCGATGCGTGGCTGCTTATGTGGGATCCAAAACCTAAAAGAATCCAACAGCGGGATGATGACGTTTTGCCTTGTTCTGGTTTCCGAGTCTGGCAGGAAGTCCCAAGCCGGACTCGGATCCAGGCTCGGAACAGGATGTTCAGGGGGGGTTCGGTTCTCAGGGAACCAAACCCGCTCATCTCTAATATAAATGTGTATGACCAAGCTTGACCTAACCTGCTTCTTGCTACATATCTTAGCCCCAAAACTGTATTCCTGTGTATGACCTTGGCTTGTAAGTTACTACTCTCTTTCTTCTCCCCATGGCTCCATTGCATTAAGTTCATGTATCAAATCGGGCTAACCAACCACTCTCCAGCCTGCACACTAGATATTAACTCAGGGGCCATGACATACTTGCCAGTTACAACTTAGCCCCAACCTACTTGCAGGGTCCTTAGTTGAAACCACTGTAACATTAGATTAAGCAGCATTGTTATTGATTGTATAAGTCTTAGCTAGTAAATAGATAGATAGATGATAGATAGATATTCATTTATTGTCATTGTGTTGTCATTGTCATTGTTCCATTTTTGTACACCCGGCGCCGGGGCTTCTTAGGAGTATCAGTGTCCTTAATAACCATTCTGGGTGACTTTGTGTCTGTATCTCCAATACGTTTCGGTTTGCTGGCTTTCATCTGGGAGTCTGTGTGGTTCCGGCAAAAGGTTCTGCAGAGCCCGAGCCGGCACATTCCCTCCCCAGGCAACGACGAGCCAGGTGCAGGACACAAGCTCCTAGGGAAGTCTGGAACAAGACCAACCGAGGAAGCAGGCATGGCACCCAGAGCGGAGTCAGCCCAGAGCCCCTGTGTTCATCCTGAATGCTGCCCGAGTCCCACCATCTGAGACAAACGGCCACAATGTTGCACTCAAGACCACACAGACTTTTAGCCAATGTAGAGTCACGGGACGCCGGTCTTTACCACCGATAGTGATCATTGGATATCTTATTCATCTATGCATTAGATGCTGAGTGCATGGAACTTTCAAATGAACTGAATGATTTTGCACCACAGTACTTTACATATTTGATTTATGCAATATTGATTTATGCATTAGTGCACAGTATAAGTATGCATACTCCATTTTAATTAATCATACGTAAAGGTTTCAGAACCAGTTCAGGTTATTACATTTCATTGGCAGATCTGGAACATTACACAACAAAGGCTTTAACAAGCCAGACTGCAGGCATTAAACACTGAGGGGTTATAGCACAGTTAGGTTAATAAACCAACTTCTCCTGGGGAAAGCTGTCCCTCATAGAGGTGAAACAATGCAATAGCAGGATCAGCCTGAATAGTCACTCCAATCACCCTACTAATCATGTCAAACACTGCATTCCAAAGTGTCTGCAGATGGGGGCAAGCCCAGAAAATATGAAAGATATCACCCTCACCCCCACAGTTCCTCCAACACAATTTAGAAATGGACGGCCAAATTTTATGTTGCCACTCGGGAGTGAAGTATGCCCTATGTATTAGTTTGAAGAACATTTCGGAATGATTAATACATCTGGATAGTTTGAAACAATTATAAAAAATTATGTCCCACTCATCTACCTGAAAAGGATTGCAAGGTCTCTTTCCCACATAATCTGGGATCTGAATTTGCCCTTGTTACCAACAGAAATTAGATATTGGTACCACCAGGAGATCCCTCCTCTATGTGAAGAGGCGCACAGTTTAGCCGTCACAATCAGGGAAACCTTGGGTTTTTTAATGGGTAAGGAAAAAAATTAATGCAGCCAGCTCCTCAATTGTAGGTATTTAACGAAATCTTGCTTCGGAACCCTGAAACAATCCTGAAGGTAGGAGAAGGGAGCCAAATCATCACCCAAAAATAAATCACCAATGTTTTGTATGCCGCAATTAATCCAGTTATCTAATGATTTCCTCTGACGAAACCGCTTGCCCTATCTGCGGAGAAACGCGTAAGGAGGGCACTTCTCTGATTGATCCTGTTGCCTTAGCCACTACATTTCATCCTGTGACCTGTGGCAGACTGATGAGCCGTTTTTCCGGGGATACAGCAAAAGCGGGACCAGGCTAAAGAGGTCCGCACCCCATGAAGTCGAGTACTGCGGCTGCCGTGAGTATCCAGCAATCTATACTACGGCTGGGAAGGAGTTCGTAGGAGGGGTCGTAGCATACCGCTGTGGTCATCATCTCACACAGCGCTCTCCCCCTCTCTCCCCCACTTTGGACATATAAGTTATGTGGTACCACAGAGACTGTGAAAATCTTTACTAAAGGGACCATTGAGTCCGAATACTGCACAGACGTTATAAGTTGGTCACAAACAGATTTATGGATGTTTACTAATGGACGGTTAATTTAAAGGCATGGGATTGTAATATTTGCACATTTTATGAAGTTATGTATTTTATCTTTATGCTCTATGTGGAGTAGATTTAAATAAACTGACTATAAATTTATTTGATTGTATATCTTTGTTTCAAGCGCTCCTTTATAAAACCTTTTTTTATATATTCTTATCTAATGATAAATTCGGATGAGTGCTGATAATGAATGCAACGACAAATTTGGAGACAGCAGAACGATCTCTTCGTCACACAAAACCAATTTGTGCCAGATCTGCACTGTTGCCTTGACAGCCATATACTCCTCAATCCTATTATGTGTGGTGGAGGACAGCAGCCAGAATAATTCTGAAAGGACAAAAGGGTGAATGCCTGCTTTTTCTATAATAACCCAAGGTTTCGGCGATATCGGATCAAACCAATCCATGCTTGACTCAAGAGACAAGAAGAGTGATATTTCTCCAAGTCTGGAAATGCCACCCCACCCACCAACTTAGATCTAACTAGAGTGTTTCTTGCAGTTTTGGGTTTGGCGTCCCTCCATATATATTTTTTCAAAATCTGGTTACATTTATTATATAAAGTCTTTGGTAGTGGCCTGGGAATAGCTCAAAATAAGTACATTAACTTAGGGAGAAGAACTATTTTTGCAGCAGCAATTCTGAATAGCCAGGACACCTTTGTCACGATCCGGGTATCTGGACGCCATTTCTTACCTATCAGATGCCTCCTAAGGCTGGCTCACGCTCCAGGACCGGATCCCATCTGTCATCCTGATGTGCACATTCCCGCATCCTCTCCTGTCTCTCTGGACGCAGTCACAGTAACGCCTTATACATCTGGCATGGCGTCTCCCGCGGCCTCCGCCGCCGTCCCTGAGCTTCTGCATTCAGAGTGGCGATTACGCCAGCCGCGGCCTCCGCTGTGTCCGCGTGGTCGGATGTGCATCTGTCAGCCTGGCGTCTCCTGTCTCTGGTGGCCTGCGCCGCCATTGCTGTTTTCCAGACCACATGGATTGCAATCCAAACTTCCCTCCAAGTGTCTGCATGGGCGCAGCCATCTTGGATTCTGTCAGCTGATCATTCCTACCAATCCGTTGTCAGTATTATTAATTTGCATAATTGCCTAGCCAATGCCTTCCTTGCTGCAGGTATAAATAGGTTGTGCCTGAGCAAGGAAGGCGTCAGTGCTTTGGTTGTCAAACCTAGTTCCAGTTTGTCTCTCTTCTGTGAATGTCTTCCAGGTTCCAGCTCCTGTCTCCAGACTTCTGCTATAGAGACCCGCACCAGCATTCCATCTGCGGTGTAGCCTGACTCTCCGATCCGTTCTGGACTCACCTGTTTCTAGCTACAACATCACCTGCTTCCAGCTCAGCTTCCAGCAGTGTACAGCTTCTCTTAAAGGGCCGGTGTCCTTTCTGCAGTTTACCACTCTCCACCGGTATTATTATTTCTCCGCTCTCAAATTCTACATTTCATCTACATTGCATCGCTCTCAAGCTTTATTTATTATTTAACTGGTTCCAGCCAGTATCCACTCCGTGCCAACACCTGTCTGGTTCTAACCAGTACCCACAGCAGCATTTTATCTACAGCAGTCCAGCTTTCCCTGGAACACCAGCTGGTACGACCCTGGGCTTTCCTCATTGCTACAGTTGAGCCTGGTAAGGACTTTCCAACTTGCAGATAATAAGAACTGTCTCATACCACCAGAGCTCTGTGGCCCCTGCCACCCTGTAGTACCCAGGAACTGTATTATTATTTCTCTGCTGATTTTTATGTTACTTTTTACTGCTACTGTGATGCATGGAGTTTGTCATAAATAAATATCATTGACTTTTACTCAAGTTGTCGTGGTCATGCCTTCGGGCGGTTTCTCTTCATGTTACTTACATGTCCAGGGGTCTGATACAACCTCCCAGGTTCCGGTACATCTCAGCCCCTACAACTGAGGCTGCCTTCCGTCAGCTCAGGCCCTCAGTTGTGACAGTAAGCACTGACCTAATGAATCCAGCCGGAGACCAGGATCAAGCGGCCAGGCCGATGCAAGAACTGGCAGCCCGACTTGAACATCAGGAGGCTGCACAGGGCCACATCATCCGCTGTCTCCGGGATCTCTCTACTCGGCTGGATGGGATTCAGACAACTCTCCGTGGATCAGATGCATCTGGGGCGTCAACCACAGTGACTCCAACTATAACCCCACCCACCTTACCCGTTTCTGCTCCACGTCTTCATCTTCCAACGCCAGCAAAATTTGACGGATCTCCAAGATTCTGCAGGGGATTTCTCAACCAGTGTGAGATTCAGTTTGAGCTACAACCTGGCAATTTTCCCAGTGACCGTACAAAAATTGCCTACATCATCTCTCTTCTCAGTGGCTCCGCCCTTGACTGGGCATCACCGTTATGGGAGAGGTCCGACACCCTGCTATCTTCTTACACTGCATTCGTGTCAACATTCAGGCGCATCTTCGACGAGCCAGGCCGGGTAACTTCAGCTTTGTCTGAGATTCTCCGTTTACGCCAGGGATCACGTACTGTAGGACAATATCTTATACAGTTCCAGATCCTGGCATCTGAACTGGCATGGAACGACGAGGCCCTGTATGCTGCATTCTGGCATGGTTTATCCGAGCGTATTAAAGATGAGTTAGCTACCAGAGACTTACCCTCCAAGTTAGATGAGCTAATCTCACTTTGTACGAAAGTTGACTTACGTTTCAGAGAGAGAGCAATTGAGCGTGGAAGATCATCTGCTCCAAAATCTTCTGCTCCTCCTCCTCGCCAACTGTCACCAACTAAAGATGAACCCATGCAAATTGGCCGTTCCCGTTTAACTCCTGCTGAGCGCCGAAGACGTCTCTCTGAGTCTCTTTGTCTTTACTGTGCAGCTCCGTCTCACACCATCAATGCCTGTCCCGAACGTCCGGGAAAACTCCAAACCCTAGCTCGCCCAGGAGAGGGCCGGCTAGGAGTAATGATCTCCTCTCCATCTCCTCATGATTGTAATCTCCCAGTCTCGCTTCAAGTTGCTCAACGTTATCGGAACGTCATTGCCCTCCTTGATTCCGGAGCAGCTGGGAACTTTATTACTGAAGCCTATGTTAAACGGTGGTCCCTACCCACCGAGAGACTTCCTTCCTCCTTTTCCTTAACTGCCGTGGATGGCAGTAAAATTTTTGATACTGTTATTGCTCTAAAGACTCTACCAGTTCGTCTGAGAGTGGGAGTTCTTCATTCCGAACTTATTTCACTTTTAGTGATTCCAAGAGCCACACATCCTGTGGTCCTGGGCCTTCCATGGCTCCGTCTTCACAATCCTACAATTGATTGGACGACTACGCAAATTCTGGCATGGGGTCCCTCCTGTGCTGAGACATGTTTGTTTAAAGTGTTGCCTGTCTGTTCTTCCTCCCCCAGGTCGTCTGATGTTCCACCTCCTCCATATCAAGATTTCACGGATGTGTTCAGTAAAGCTTCTGCTGATATCCTTCCTCCTCATAGAGAATGGGACTGCCCGATTGATCTCGTTCCAGGGAAGGTTCCACCTCGAGGCCGAACTTATCCGTTGTCTCTGCCTGAGACGCATTCTATGGAGGAATACATTAAAGAGAACCTAGCAAAGGGGTTCATTCGACCTTCTTCTTCTCCAGCCGGCGCAGGCTTCTTTTTTGTAAAAAAGAAAGATGGTGGTCTGCGGCCGTGCATCGACTACAGAGGTTTGAACGACATTACCATCAAGAACCGTTATCCTTTACCCCTGATTACTGAGCTCTTTGACAGAGTTAGCGGAGCTACCATCTTTACAAAGCTGGACTTGAGAGGTGCATACAATCTCATCCGGATCCGTGAGGGTGACGAGTGGAAGACCGCATTTAACACCCGTGACGGACATTATGAGTACCTCGTCATGCCCTTCGGATTGAGCAATGCTCCAGCTGTCTTCCAGCATTTCGTCAATGAGATCTTCAGAGACATTCTATACCGTCATGTCGTGGTCTATCTAGATGATATCCTCATTTTTGCCAACAATTTAGAGGAACATCGTTTTTGGGTAAAGGAGGTTCTGTCCCGTCTCCGTGTCAATCATCTCTATTGCAAATTAGAGAAATGCGTCTTTGAAGTCAACTCCATTCCGTTTCTAGGGTACATTGTGTCCGGTTCCGGACTAGAGATGGAGCCTGAGAAACTACAAGCAATCCAGAATTGGCCGGTACCCTTAACCCTCAAAGGGGTCCAGAGGTTCTTAGGGTTCGCCAATTATTACCGAAAGTTTATACGAGACTTTTCCACCATTGTGGCGCCTATTACTGCTTTCACCAAGAAGGGTGCTAACCCGTCCAAGTGGTCTGAAGAAGCCATCCAAGCTTTTCATCTTTTAAAACAGAGGTTCATCTCTGCGCCTGTCCTGAAACAGCCTGACATCGACTCTCCTTTCATCTTAGAGGTGGATGCCTCCTCCGTTGGAGTAGGAGCGGTGTTATCTCAGAGGGCTAAAGATGGCCATTTACATCCTTGCAGTTTCTTCTCACGGAAGTTCTCTCCAGCGGAGCGCAACTATGCCATTGGCGACCAGGAGTTGCTAGCCATCAAGCTCGCTCTAGAGGAGTGGAGATATCTGTTGGAGGGAGCTTCTCATTCTATCACCATCCTTACAGACCACAAGAACCTTCTATATCTGAAAGGCGCACAATGTCTCAACCCTCGTCAGGCCAGATGGGCACTTTTCTTTTCCAGGTTCGACTTTAAACTCCAGTTCTGTCCGGGCTCTCAGAATCGCAAGGCCGATGCCCTTTCCCGCTCATGGGAGCAAGAAAATGAGTCAGAGTCTTCAGACAAGCATCCTATTATAAATCCGTTGGCATTCTCCACGGTAGGGATGGACTCTACGCCCCCATCAGGGAAAAGTTTTGTGAAGCCGACACTAAGGAAGAAGCTCTTGCATTGGGCCCATGCTTCCCGCTTTGCCGGACATACAGGTATCCAAAAAACCCTGGAGTTTATCTCTAGGTCCTATTGGTGGCCAACTCTGAAAAAGGACGTTTTGGAGTTTATTGCATCTTGCCCAAAGTGTGCTCAACATAAAGTATCCCGCCAGTCGCCTGCGGGGCAACTGGTTCCACTATCTGTTCCCCGTCGACCATGGACCCATTTGTCGATGGATTTTATTACAGATTTGCCCATGTGCAACAAGTTTAATACCATCTGGGTGGTAGTTGACCGGTTCACCAAGATGGCACACTTCATTCCTCTCACCGGTCTTCCGTCAGCTTCCAAGTTGGCTCAAGTATTCATACAAGAGATCTTTCGACTCCACGGTCTTCCAGAAGAAATTATCTCAGATCGAGGAGTTCAATTCACAGCCAAGTTTATGTCAAGTCCTCCAAGTCAAGCTAAAGTTTTCCACGGCTTACCATCCTCAGACCAATGGTCAAACTGAGAGGGTGAATCAGGACTTGGAGTCCTTCCTCCGCATCTATGTGTCCTCCTCTCAAGATGACTTGGTTCAATTACTTCCCTGGGCCGAGTTCTGTCATAACAACCAGTATCATTCTTCATCTTCTTCAACACCATTCTTCACCAACTTTGGATTCCACCCTAAAGTCCCTGAGTTCCAACCGCTTCCAGCAACTTCTGTTCCCGCAGTGGATATCACCTTGCATCAGTTTGCCAATATCTGGAAGAGCGTACGATCAGCTCTGCTCAAGGCATCGTTCAGGTACAAGAAGTTTGCGGATAAGAAGCGTCGAGCAGTTCCTGCTCTCAAGGTGGGTGATCGGGTATGGTTATCCACGAAGAATTTGAGGTTAAGAGTTCCCAGTATGAAGTTTGCACCTCGCTACATCGGTCCTTTTAAAATTGATCAAGTCATCAATCCTGTTGCTTACAGACTCCAGTTGCCTCCCTTCTTAAAGATACCCAGGACATTCCATGTTTCCCTGTTGAAACCGCTAATCTTGAATCGGTTTCATTCCTCACTTCCTCCAACTCCGAAAGTCCAAACTCAACGAGGCGTTGAGTATGAAGTAGCCAAGATCCTGGACTCACGTCACCGTTACGGTCAACTTCAGTATCTTATTGACTGGAAGGGTTATGGCCCTGAGGAACGTTCATGGACCAATGCTTCTGATGTCCATGCTCCTGCCTTGGTCCGGAGATTCCATTCCAAGTTTCCTCAAAAGCCAAAGAAGTGTCCTGGGGCCACTCCTAAAGGTGGGGGTGCTGTCACGATCCGGGTATCTGGACGCCATTTCTTACCTATCAGATGCCTCCTAAGGCTGGCTCAGCGCTCCAGGACCGGATCCCATCTGTCATCCTGATGTGCACATTCCCGCATCCTCTCCTGTCTCTCTGGACGCAGTCACAGTAACGCCTTATACATCTGGCATGGCGTCTCTCGCGGCCTCCGCCGCCGTCCCTGAGCTTCTGCATTCAGAGTGGCGATTACGCCAGCCGCGGCCTCCGCTGTGTCCGCGTGGTCGGATGTGCGTCTGTCAGCCTGGCGTCTCCTGTCTCTGGTGGCCGGCGCCGCCATTGCTGTTTTCCAGACCACATGGATTGCAATCCAAACTTCCCTCCAAGTGTCTGCATGGGCGCAGCCATCTTGGATTCTGTCAGCTGATCATTCCTACCAATCCGTTGTCAGTATTATTAATTTGCATAATTGCCTAGCCAATGCCTTCCTTGCTGCAGGTATAAATAGGTTGTGCCTGAGCAAGGAAGGCGTCAGTGCTTTGGTTGTCAAACCTAGTTCCAGTTTGTCTCTCTTCTGTGAATGTCTTCCAGGTTCCAGCTCCTGTCTCCAGACTTCTGCTATAGAGACCCGCACCAGCATTCCATCTGCGGTGTAGCCTGACTCTCCGATCCGTTCTGGACTCACCTGTTTCTAGCTACAACATCACCTGCTTCCAGCTCAGCTTCCAGCAGTGTACAGCTTCTCTTAAAGGGCCGGTGTCCTTTCTGCAGTTTACCACTCTCCACCGGTATTATTATTTCTCCGCTCTCAAATTCTACATTTCATCTACATTGCATCGCTCTCAAGCTTTATTTATTATTTAACTGGTTCCAGCCAGTATCCACTCCGTGCCAACACCTGTCTGGTTCTAACCAGTACCCACAGCAGCATTTTATCTACAGCAGTCCAGCTTTCCCTGGAACACCAGCTGGTACGACCCTGGGCTTTCCTCATTGCTACAGTTGAGCCTGGTAAGGACTTTCCAACTTGCAGATAATAAGAACTGTCTCATACCACCAGAGCTCTGTGGCCCCTGCCACCCTGTAGTACCCAGGAACTGTATTATTATTTCTCTGCTGATTTTTATGTTACTTTTTACTGCTACTGTGATGCATGGAGTTTGTCATAAATAAATATCATTGACTTTTACTCAAGTTGTCGTGGTCACGCCTTCGGGCGGTTTCTCTTCATGTTACTTACATGTCCAGGGGTCTGATACAACCTCCCAGGTTCCGGTACATCTCAGCCCCTACAACTGAGGCTGCCTTCCGTCAGCTCAGGCCCTCAGTTGTGACAACCTTCTTCATCATCCAGTCTAGCGTCAGCCCCTCAAAAGCTTTCAATAGAGGATCATAGTTGCAATCAATCAAACCAGTATCACTGGCCAAATTGATATCTAAATATTTCAGAGATCTAGACTGCCACGCATATCTATATGAATCTTTAAGTCTAATAAGAATATCACACAGAATATTAAAGGATAGAGCTTCAGTCTCAGTAGTATTTAATTTATAATAGGAGACCTCAGAATAAAGTGACAATACTTTATGTAATGCACTAAGGGAGTATACTGTGTCCAACATGCACAGGAGAATATCGTCCGCAAATAGACTGATCTTATGTGAAAGACCCCCCATGTTAGGGCCTTGTATCAAATCCACAATTCTAATCCTTTCAGCTAGAGGCTTGATCACCAGTGTAAAAATGAGAGGGGAAAGAGGACATCCCTGTCGTGTACCATTGGAAATGTCAAACCCTGAGGAGAGACAACCATTAATGCATACTGACGGAGATGTATACAGGGCTATAATGGAATCCAGTATTCTACCAGGTAAGCCAAATTTTTGTAAAGTCAGATCAAAATATCCCCAATGTAATCTGTCGAAGGCCTTCTCAGCGTCCAATGACAATACTAGTAAGGGGTCTTTCCGTTTCACCCAGTGCTCAATAACGTTTATTACCCTACATGTGTTGTTTGGAGCCTGCCTATTGAGCACAAATCCCACCTGATCTGGATTAATCAAACAAGGCAAAAGGGGACATAGTTTATTGGCGACAAGCTTAGCAAACAATTTAATATCAGTATTAAGCAATGCAATGGGTCTGTAATTTTGAACACTAGTTGGAGGTTTGCCAGGTTTGGGAATGGCAATAATTTGCGCTTCCAACATTTCTTTAGGAAAACACTTTGTCTCTGAGGCTTCGTTGAAGATGGTCAACAGCACTGGGGCCAGGTGCGCTTTAAAAGCTTTATAAAAATTAGAAGGGTACCCATCTGGGCCTGGGGCTTTATCGCAAAGCACAGAATCTATAGCCCTCTCTACTTCCTCCAATGTCCATGGAGCATTCAAAGACACTCAGGCCTCAGACGACAAAGAGGGCAAATTGAGTTTGTTGAGAAAATTATCAATGTCCCAGGAGCTAGGCTGAGCACTAGAAATATCATCCTTAAGATTATAACGTTTTGCAGAATATGACGCAAACACATTGGCTATACCAGTTGGATCTGACACATTCTGACATTTTTCAGAATAGATATTCAAAAGTCTTTCCTTGGCACGTCTCCCTCTCAAATTCCTTGCTAAAAGTCTGCTAGCTCGATTCGCATAAACATAAAATCTTTGATTAAGTTGATGGAGGTTACACTGAACTTCAACAAGAGAGAAAGCATTCAACTCTTCTCTAGCTTTAAGTAGCATTTTAAAAAACTGTTTGTCAGAAGCAGCTGTTTTATGGGCTGCTTCTAATCTAGCTACTTCAGACTCAGCCTGCTCATATCTTTTTTTCTAATCTCTCTTAATTTTAACTGCTGCCTGAATCGCTGAGCCTCGTACTACTGCCTTCAATGAACACCAAAAATTAAATGTGGTTGTCTCTCCAGGGGAGTTATCACTTAAAAAGTGCATGATAGAGGAATGAATGGACTCTTGAGCATCCAGCTGAAGAAGAATCCGAATACCCAAACGCCACAGCCCAGGAGTAACCTGTCTCGTTGCTAAATCCCATACTAAAAATAAAGGGGAATGGTCAGACCATGAAATGGGGGGTATATCTACCCTGCAGATGGAAGGCAAAGTCCATCTATCCGATAAAGCTAAATCTATTCTGGAATAAGTACCATGAACATGGGAGAAAAATGTATAGTCTTTCTCCGAGGGGTGTTTAGTACGCCAAACAATTTAGTAAAGTTCCTAGCTGACTGGAGGGGCTGACTTGAGGTCGGAACACGATTCCTAGATTAATCCATATTGGGGGCTAGGACCATATTAAAATCTCCAAGGATTAAAATAGCTCCCTTCGCATGTTTTTGAATTTGGGCACATCATTTTCTGCAGAAGACAAGATGTTTGGTATTCAGAGTATAGCAAGCGACTAAAGTAACCTCCACATTTTCTAAGCGGCCTGCCAACAATAAGTATCTCCCCTCCTGATCCGTATATTGTTCCGATAATGAAAATGCACAGTGTTGTGAAATAAGAATGGCCACCCCAGCTTTTTTAACTGGCCCATTAGCCATATAACAGTGGGGAAATCTCGAGTTACTAAAGGTTGGAGAAGCAGATTTTTTAAAGTGAGTCTCCTGGACCGTCACTATCTGGGCTTTGAGTTTATGGAAATAGTTCAAGACTAATCTCCTTTTATGTGGGGAGTTTAGACCTTTAGAATTAATAGAGACAACATTAACCATATTTAAGTGGTATGGGGGCATGCAAATAGAGGACTAGAGGAGAAATACCTTGACTAAAACAGATTCCTGGTTGAAAAAAAAGACAAATTTTAGAGAAAATAGGGAAGATACAAGAAGAAAAATCTAAAGGGAAAAACCAAAATGACCCCTCCTGGGGTCACTACAAGGCGCCATAACATGGTACACCTAAACCTTGGGTTGGGGGTAGTGACTAAATCCCCCTGAACCCGAACTTGAACACCGAAAAAAAAAAAAAAAGTTGTCATTTTCCATCTGAGCACCTCCTAGAATTTGCTACAACAGAGAGCAAAAAAACACTTTTCACCTTTGAACCTAAAAATAAATATCATGGACAACATCTCTAGGGAGACTAGGGAGACAGCAACAAGAATGGAAGAATGGACCTGCATAACTTGTGTGATAATAGCATAACAATCACTCAGCTGAGGAGCAAAAAAAAAGTCAAGTCAATACGAAATATAACACTGAACTAACAACATAATATTCAGACAATGGGAGTAATCCTGAGTTGATCGCAGCAGCAAGTTTGTTAGCAATTGGGCAAAACCATATGCATTGCAGGGGAGGCAGATATAACATGTGCAGAGAGAGTTAGATTTGGGTGGGGTGTGTTCAATCTGCAATCTAAATTGCAGTGTAAAAATAAAGCAGCCAGTATTTAACCTGCACAGAAACAAAATAACCCACCCAAATCTAACTCTTTCTGCACATGTTATATCTGCCTCCCCTGCAGTGCACATGGTTTTGCCCAATTGCTAAAAAAAATCCTGCTGCGATCAACTTGGAATTACCCCCATTATTAAATATCCCATAACTCTAACGTAATCCATTGTACTAAATATAGCACTACTTTAAAAATAGGGGAAATTTAGCAAGTCTGAGAAATATAACAATGCACGCACAGAAGACTTATGTTTGAGGTCCCGCCATAGACCAGTCTTGCTGGAGTCTTAGGTCGGGAGGCAAATTCGAAGAAAAGCCTGCAATGTTCCACTTGGAAAGTAGGGTTCTACCCTCCTCTGTGTTGGTAATTGCGATAGTGGAGCCATCTCGTGAAATCATTAACTTTGTTGGGAAGCCCCATCTGTAAGGAATACTTTCTCTCCGAAGGGCAGATGTGATGGGATAAAAAGAACGCCTTTTTTCCCCAAAAACTGCTCCGAAATTGTTTTTTGTTTTTTATGAGTAAATTAGGTGAAGAACAATGATTTTAGTAAAAAAAAAAAAAATATATATATATATTTTCTTCCCCCCCCCCCCCAAAATATATATTTTTTAAACATCGAAACATCGATCGGGAACATAGCGACCATCAGAACATTGGTAACATCGTAACCATTGCGACTTTAGTTTTTAGATCCCGACAGCTGCCAGGTACACAGGGGGTTTGGGGGTGACTTTGGGGGGGTTGTTTTATACTTACCAGCAGCTGCTATTGTCTGCAGCCACTGGGGGTGTGGGATCCTGCCATGCTGACCAATCAGCAATGATCAGCAGCACGGCAGACACAGGTGGAGAGTGCAGGGAGGCAGAGGGACCTTCCGGTCTCTCTGACAGCAGCAGCGGAGGGAAGTTTCCCTTCCTCGCCGCTGCTAACACAGTTTTGTCACATCCTGTGCGACCAGGTACGATAAAGCACTTGCAAGCATGGTCGCATCTGATGCGACCATGCCAGGCAAGTGGTTAAAGAGAGTCGCTTGAGACAAATCCCCAAAGACTGGAATAGAGCCTAGAATATCTGACGCTTCTTATGAAGATCGAGCAGCTTTCAAGATACATTCCTTAACATAGAAGTAATGTATTCTCAGCAGTACGTCCCTCGAAACTCCATCCGGAGCAGTCCTAGCTTTTAGGAGTGTATGAATCTGATCGATCAAAATATCCACAGATCTGGCTGAAGGCAAAAGCTTCCTGAACAGATCCACTGCAAAATAATTTAAACTACTATTTGAGACATTTTCCGGCACTCCATGTAGTTTTATATTATTATGTCTAGACCTGTCCTCAAGATCGGAGACCATGGCCAATATTTATTAATATTCGTGTTTGTGTCGGATTGTGTAGTGTTTAAACTCGTCTTGTATCGGGTGCATTTTCATGCAACTTTTTGAAACTATATACGCCAAGTTACGAAGCAGTCGACTTTATGCTTTTCGTGTTTTCCGATGTCGATGCCAGTCGGTTTTTTTTTGGCCCATTTGCGGCCGTCATTGTCCTTTGCGTACATGTTTTTGTTTTTTTTTGGTGTTTTTTTTTCTAAGTTAAACGCGGCAGGGTTGTTTTTTTCCCGCGGTCGCATTTTCACTTTTAGTTTCGTTTTTCCTCCCCGTTCGTGATTGGTTGTGTTTCAGATGGCAGGAGTGTCTGTGCGCAACCATATAAATACGCCCCAAAACGTCCGCACCTCATGGGTTTAGTTAGTGGTGAGGAGGGAGGTTGTGCTGTGGAGGTTGGTGAGTAGTTGGTTTGGTGAGGAGTTTTTTGGGCGATTTCTGAGTGTAGTATTGTGTTTGAAAGTAGTCTTGTCATTCTTGTAGTCTTGTTTTTTGTGGTTTTGTCTCATTTTTGGTCCAAGTTTTTTTATAGTCCCTTGTCACTGTTTGTGTGTGTGTGTGTGTGTGTGTGTGTGTTTGTGTGTGTGTGTGTGTGTGTGTGTGTGTGTGTGTGTGATTTGTGCAGTGGTAGTTGCGGAGTGTGTTGTTTGTCTTTTTATTTTTCTGTGTTAAGTGTTTAGACACACAATTATGTGTGACTCACAGGTGGGTGAGGTGGAGGGTGTGAGTGAGGGGGAGGAGGTCGGTCAGGTGGAGGTGAGTGTGAGTGAGGTTAGTGAGGTGGAGGAGGTGGGTGACGTTGCTGCAGCAGCCTCAAGTGACAGTGATAGTGAAAGTCAGAGTGCTCTGCAGCCACGCACCACTACTAAGACTGGGCGGAATGTCAAGTTTACTTATGCAGAAAATGTGGCATTGGTGCGGGAGCTGATGAAGTATCAGCGGCAGCTATTTGGCCCTGAGTCCGCCAAGGTGCCAACACGGAAGAAGACGGTGTTGTGTGCGAAAGTTGTTGCTGCTGTCAATAGTGAGGGGGTGGTCAAGCGGACGGAGGACACGTGCCGCAAACGGTACTATGACATAAAGCGACGTGTCAAGTCCAAAATGGCCAAGGAGGCGAAGTTGGCTCGAAAAGCCGGTGGTGGCCAGCCCTATATTGCAAGATATCTGCAGTATGAGGAGCTCATGCAGAGTGTAATACCTCCGGAAGTAGTCTCTGCAACCCATGTCCGGGATTCAGATATGCCCAGGAAGAATGGTGAGCATGTGTATTTGCATTAACATTCTATGTTTTTTTTATATTTAATTCTAATGTGTGTCATGTGACGTTGCATATTACTCCCATCTTCAAGTGTGTGTCAGCAAATACCTTGTTTTTGGTAATGTTTTATACAAAAGCCAATGTAACATCTTACTTTATTGTATGTCATGGTTTTTTTTTCACTATATTTTCCATGTGTAGTTTGGACTTGGTGTGTCATTGAATTGTCCTGCAATAATGTATTCCTTTTGCACATTTTGAAAGTTTACATTTTGACTAGGTTTGAGATTTATGTTATCCATGTGCAATGTTGTTAAAACTGTGGTTGTCATGTTAGAGGCTGAAGTAGTGGAAAGTGGTTTTAAAACCACTTACATGTGTAATGTCCTTATTACTGAATGTTTTCTTTTTTGACAAAAAAACACTATTTGTTTGTTCAGTTTCAGGCTGTATTTGTACCCAGACACAACACTGCTTTTTTTTTTCTTTTTTTTTGGTGTTGTATTTTTGGTTGCCTCATATAGTGGTAATGTGTGTTTCTATATTGCATATGTAATATTTGACCTATCATTACCAAATGAAGATGTGTGTGCTTTTGGTTGTTATTGACTGTATTTTGACTTGTGTCCTATGTCTGTGTCCTGTACATGTTTTCCTGTGTTGCACTTTCCATAGTGCATATGGCTATTGGACAATTTTTATTGTTTTATGTAGTGGTTTCTTGGTTTACGGTCCTTATGTTTTTTAAAAATGCAAAACACGCTCTTTTTATTTAATTAATGTTTATAAGCATAATGGGTGGATGTATCCACAATAGCATGATTACATGATTTCTTATTTTGGTTTTACAGTGTTGGAAAAAAGCAGCACTGGTTGTCCGACAGTAACTCCCATTACATTTGATGATGTTGACGCGGCGGAAGCAGGTAAAGTGTCCATTGTAGCAAAGGGTATGTTTGTAAAGGAATGGCCATAACAACATTTCACTTTCAATACTAGGTCCATCAAAAGAAGTCTGGAGCAGCAGAAGTTGGACTTCAGTAACACAACAGGCAAAAAAAATGGGGCAGCAAAGAAAGCAAGGTCTGATGTCCTGGTCCAACCACAGCAGGCTACCCCGCCACGAAGATTATCGACAGTATGTTCGGGCCCCACACTACAAATTTTGGACACACCTCCAAGACATGAACCACACTCCCCTCAGCTTGATTGTGAGTATCAAACTGTAAAAAAAAATTTTTACAAATATTAATCAAACTTTTACTTAAACACATTAAGTCCAAACACATCAAAATATGATACACTTACCGAAGTCAGTAAAAGATGAAATGGAATCCGACCAAAATGGCCTTGTCCACATCCTGTAAATATATGTATGTCCACTTCAGCCATACAGTAGCACATTGTGTGTAAGATGCTGCAACAGAAACTCATGTTTATTTTGTGAAAATAGTACGGTAATTTTACAATTTAACACGTGTGTTTGAACTAACATGGCCAAATACATATAAAAACATTACTATGTTTGTTTAAATACAAATATAAGGTAACACATTATGGATTTCAAAGTGTTTTTATGGTGGAGTATGTGTGATCTTCAAGAAAACTAATGTGTTTGCTTTCACAATGAAGTAACCAGACCCATTTGCCACAAACAGGCATATGTTTGTATTTAAGTTATGAGTGATGATGTTGCTATGCAGGATATCTGGAAGCAACAGTCAATGACATGTGTTCCATGTGTAGTGATTTGTTAGAATTGATCAAACATATGGCTAGCTAATGTGTTTTTTTATTTTTTATTTCTGCTTCTAGTCCTGGTAACAGCATCCCTCCGCAACATCAGCAAACAAGCAGCAGTTCTGGTACGACTACTCCAAATATCACGCCAATGTCATCACCACCAAGACGCTCCACCAGAGCACGCCAACATGACAGTGGTAAAGGCAAAGGGCAGTACAAGCAACCAACAAAAATCAATTAACATTGAAAACTCACATTTTTTATTTCAGAGAAGTAAATACAAATACTTTGTAAGTGTATGTTTGTTAAAAAAGATATAACACTTAGCTCCTTGACAATTTGAACAACATCATTAATTAGAAGTGGTACAAACAGCAACAGGAAATTCATATGCACATTTATTCTGTACCATTTTTGCAATTTTTTTGGAGGAGCGAAATGTTTGTGATGCACATAGATGTTAGCAGGAAGTAACCAGACCACTTGATTTTTTTCTAATCATTACTCTTTCTAGATTCCAATCAATCTCAGATCCTGCACACACAATAATTGGCAGCCAGCAAGAATGTATTTAGCAGGAAGTAAACAGACCACTTAATTTTTTTCTAATCATTACTCTTTCTAGATTCCAATCAATCTCAGATCCTGCACACACAATAATTGGCAGCCAGCAAGAATGTCTTTAGCAGGAAGTAACCAGACCACTTGATTTTTTTCTAATCATTACTCTTTCTGAGATTTCTTTCCAATCAATCTCAGATCCTGCACACACAATAACTGGCAGCCAGGCATAATCATCCATGACCAATGCAACTTACAATGTGAATTAAAACTGGTTTACATTTCTTCTGTAGACGACTTTACAAGAAAAACACAATAGAGTTGTGTAAAAGTGTCCTAATATGTTTGTGTACATTTATACATTTTTCATAACCAAAATGAATGACATTATTGTTGTGGCATGTTTGTGTGTGTAAAAAATGAGTAATCATATTTAAAAACCTGAGGCACAACCCACAAAATAAAAAAGATTTTAACTTTTAACACTAATGTGTGTAATAATGGATATATGTTGAAAAATGTGTATTGACTTTTAAAAGTCCAAATTTACTCCAGCAAACATAAGGCAATAAATTATTTTGGATGAGACAAGTTTGTGTCCCTTTTATAGGCATGATAAGTCAGGTGTGAATGATTTGTAAGTGTCAGCACATGTAAACACGGCTGAAAAAAGCAGGTCTATTTTTTTGCAGATTTTTTTAACGAATCGCATAAAAATATGACTGCATTTGACCACTCAGAGACTAACACCCAAATACGAATGAATAGTGAATTCCCGTATTGTATGAAATAACAGCCGCGTTTGACCGATGGTCTATTCATTCGTATTTCTGAACTTTGCTAATCAAACCATTACGAATAGTCCAAACACTGCCGAGATTGGTGCTTAGTGAATTCTCGGATTGGGACAGAAAAAAACAGAAATCGGACAAACTCGAATTTTTAGTAAATTTTGGCCCATGTCTTTGAGGGCTGCAACCTCAGCCTGTAGAGCCTCGTGCAAGGAGATAAAATCGTTATGCAATCCGACCACTTCTCCCATTTTGGACTCTAAATGGTCAGTACGCCCCCCAAGGTTATCCCACTGCAACCTTCTCCTTAAATTGCATCAGGAGGGATTTCAAGGTTCCCACCATCAGGGCCTCATTGTCCCCACTAGTTTCTGTCACTTTGTCTACTGGAATGGGGGGTGCTCCTCTTGGAAGACGCATCACAGGCTTCTCTCTGTGAAGGAGACAAGCCATCCCTCTTGGGGTTGGAGGCTTGTGGGGTGGGTTTAAAAAAGGCCACTTGGGATACTGATTTGGCCACTTTTACTTTTTTTACTTTTTTAGGAGGCATAGTAGAGAAAATGTTCAATAAACGGCTGTTCAATCGCAGAAAGCTGGAGATGGCTTGGATAAGAATAGCTCCACTTCTGTCTAACTCAGCATAACATCACACAGGGAGATCGGGTGGAGGGGGAAGCATAAATATAAGCATCAATGCATCATCACACTAATTTCAGCTCACTTTGTGAAACACAGAAATTAAACATGTACTGTCGGCATATCTCCAGTAAATGTCCTTCCAGGACAAGCAAATGATGTGGCACAGGCAATGCAAGCACAAACTAATGAATGAAATGTGAAAGTCCAAAATTAAAAAGTGCTCTTGTCATTATATGTAGTTAAGGCCCCTTTTCCTTAAAGATGATAAAGCTGCACAAACACCAAATAACTGTCAGATAACACTAGCACAATATCATTTAGAAGAGGTGCTGTGTCTGTGTGTAATAAGAGTCCTGGACAGGAAGCACCCCTTATTATATGAGTGGCAATCCAGAGTGCCAGCTAGAGAGAGATGCTCCAGCTCCCACACTTCCAGCCAGTCCACTCCCACCAGCCTGCTGACCAACTCCTAGTACCAGGGACCAGAAGCAAGATGGCTGCCGCATCCCACACTGCCAGACCTTTCAGCTGAACCAGCTTCTCTCACCTCTCCAGAGCCCAGCCGAGCTCCATGGAGCAGCACTGATGAATCTGCAGCTGCTGGGGAGAACCTGCATCTGCTCCTGCCTCACCGCAGGCCACCAGACCGCCGCACAGCACCGCTGTCCACCTGGATCACTCCGCCGGCCGCCTCCAGCACTCCAGTCCCCGCCTTGGTAAGAGAGGAAAGGCCACAAGTTGTAGGATCGTGTAACCATGCTCCCCGATTCTGCGGACCTGATCCTTCAACACAGGGCCCTTCACCTCAGGCTAGGGGATGTTTTGGGCCAGACAGGGGGATGGAAAGTAGGCCGAAATAGGGCTCAGATGCTCCAATTTCCTAGAGCTCACACCAGGCACTTCTACCCAGTATGAAGGAAGGAAAATATATACAGCGCTAATTGACACGGTGAGATCTAAGCAAATGTGTATTTAATAATGATTTAAAAAAGCTTATACAAATAAAAACGTATCAATCTAAAAAGAACATACATATATTCTATATCTCACTATTGAATCTTTGTGAAAAAGAGCATTGATTTAGTAATATCGTGGTCTGGCCAGATGTGAAATAATGACTGTTTGCATTTCCAATTAAGGAACAATGTAAGGCACACAGGAGCTGTATATATTTATGCTGAGTTATTAAAAATCAGGTGTGCCTACACCTGCAACATCTGTTGAATACATTTTGGCTGTGGACTATTGTACTGGACACATTAGGATTAATTAGTCCTCCTAAATACATTTCAACTCGCTATTAGACTGAGAGGAAACAGTTAATATAATCAGCTGTGGCATTGTGGAGCATGGACTGCCTTTAAACCAGTGAATGCTGATTACTATATTGCAAAAAAGGTTACTATTTTTAACATATAAATACAACTGTTGATATTGTTGCAAATGTGTCAAGTATAGCACTACTGAGGTTCAAAGTTATGATAACAGTTTTATTATCTGTTTATATGTGATTTTATTAATCCACTTTTAAAAACAAATAGTGTTGATCTGTGAAAAATAAATATGAACTGTTTTTAATTAGAAGTTTGTTTCTTGTGCGCTGTGACAGTTTTGTATTCTCTTTTTAGTCTTTTGAGGGCTGAGTATCTCTCATGTTTGCAGCAGCAAAGGAATAAATATAAATTTCTAATCAGACATTTTGGATATATATTTCTTTGTTTGTGCATTAATAACAGTCACATACTTTAGGTTATACAGTATATTGTATAGTTGCCACTGCCATCTAGCTTACTCACTTTAACCTACTGTAGTTTTCTCTAATTTCCTGTGTCTAGTCTTACAGTGAAACTGAATGAGAAGTATAATCCAACCTCCAACTTTCATCCACTCCAGTATAAGCCAGTCCTGACCTGCGGCCACAATCAGCGTACAATGGGGGTCATTCCGAGTTGTTCGCTCGTTATGTTTTTCTCGCAACGGAGCGATTAGTCGCTAATGCGCATGCGCAATGTCCGCACTGCGACTGCGCCAAGTAAATTTGCTATGCAGTTAGGTATTTTACTCACGGCATTACAAGGTTTTTTCTTCGTTCTGGTGATCGTAATGTGATTGACAGGAAGTGGGTGTTTCTGGGCGGAAACTGGCCGTTTTATGGGAGTGTGTGAAAAAACGCTACCGTTTTTGGGAAAAACACGGGAGTGGCTGGAGAAACGGAGGAGTGTCTGGGCGAACGCTGGGTGTGTTTGTGACGTCAAACCAGGAACGACAAGCGCTGAACTGATCGCACTGGCAGAGTAAGTCTCGAGCTACTCAGAAACTGCACAGAGATGTCTTTTCGCAATATTGCGAATCTTTCGTTCGCAATTTTACTATGCTAAGATTCACTCCCAGTAGGCGGCGGCTTAGCGTGTGCAAAGCTGCTAAAAGCAGCTTGCGAGCGAACAACTCGGAATGACCCCCAATACCAGCTAAGAATCTGAGAATGTGCTTCCCCAAACTATTACAGTCACAGTGTGTGTGTGTGTGTGTGTGTGTGTGTGTGTGTGTGTGTGTGTGTGTATGTGTGTGTACCAGTATTCCTATCGTTATGGGGACACAGACAGGACAGCACACCAACACTGGTGGGACTTTCAACATGGTGGGGACCAGTGACGTGTGGTGAGGTCAGAGGCTGGGGAGGCACAAATGGTGGAGGTAGTCTGTGCCAGGAGCCTGTCTCACCTCCTACACAATTTAACTCTTATGTCCCGGCACTACATCCATGCAAACACAGGGAGAACATACATACAGTAATAGCCAGGTCACAGCCATTACTCTAGTGTTGTGAGTAAACTGGTGGATACTAACGTCTGGGTTAGGTGCCCCCATTGCCCCCTCACCTGCAGAAACTCAGCTGGCCTGGTGCAGCAGATTACACAGGTCAATACAGTCATCAGTGATATTGGCCCTCATTCCAAGTTGATCGCTCGCTAGCTAGTTTTTGCAGCCGTGCAAACGCATAGTCGCCGCCCACGGGGGAGTGTATTTTCGTTTTGCAAGTGTGCGATTGCATGTGCAGCCGAGTGGGACGAAAAAGTTTTTTGCAGTTTCTGAGTAGGTCTAAACTTTCTCAGCCCTTGCGATCACTTCAGCCTGACTGGTCCTGGAATTGACGTCAGACACCCGCTCTGCAAATGCCTGGACACGCCTGCATTTTCCCTACCACTCCCAGAAAATGGTCAGTTGACACCTATAAACGCCTTCTTCCTGTCAATATCCTTGCGATCGGTTGTGTGAATGGATTCGTCGCTAGAAGCATTGCACAGTAACGGTACTGTTTGTACCCGTCCGACGCACATGCGCATTGCGGTGCATATGCCTGCGCAGTAGTAACCTGATCGCTGCGCTGCAAAAAACAGCAGCGCGCACTCAACTCGGAATGACGGCCATTGTCAGCAGCACCTGGGGAGGGAGAGCAGGAACATATCTGTACACTACTGTAGCCACACACACAGAGTCCTGTCCCCGCACTCACTACAGATTACACACACACACACACACACACACACACAGTCCTGTCCCTGCACTCACTAGAGTACACACACCAACACAGTCCTGTCCCCACACTCTCTATAAATGTTACACACACACACTACAGATTACACACACACAGTCCTGTCCTGACACTCACTACAAATGTTACACATACACTACAAATTACACACACACACAGTCCTGTCCCCACACTCACTACAAATGTTACACACACACTACAGATGTTACACACTCACACAGACTCAAGGTTCTGGCAGCTACTCACCCCAGTCACTGTGCATGGGTGGCTGCTGCTGGCACTGCGGGTCCCCATTTCACTCCCCACCTGCACAGCTCTGGTGTCTGCCTTCCTTCACTTCCTGGATTGGTCACATGACCAATCTGAGCTGTCCATCAGAGCTCACACAATGTAAGGCATGCCTCACATTTCTCTGTTCTGTGCAGTCTCATTGGTCGATGTGTAGCCCTGCCCATCTGTACAGGAATTGTCCGACAGTGTGAGAGATGAGGCTGAGCTGTTGCTGCTTCATCATCCATATCTCTCCCTGCATTTGAATGAGCCCTGCAAACCTGGTAAGCTTTATCTATAAAGATGATTGTATTAATACAAACAAGATGCTTATACTGTAATTTATACATATCTTCTTTGTGTTCTCCCAATCATTTTTATAATGAGAACTCTGAGTATGATAGGGAGCATGACAGGTGAGGCACTGCCTCCCCTGACTGCACGTCCCTGGTGGGGACCTAAAATGAGGTCCCCACGAGTCAGACCCAAGGAGGTGATGGTAAGGGCATGTCTCAACTACCCAGCATAAAAATCAGGCATGTCCTCGAGAATCACATTTACCAGATCATACTGTGTGTATGTGTGCGCAATGCAGATTGTGTGTTAAAGTAACTGAATGGTCCCCTAAAAAATATAGATTTATATATTTTAGGGTCCCACTGCAGTTCAATCAGGTGGCCACTGGGGGTGCCATGCATGCCTCCTCCCCCTGCCCCCTGCAGGAGCAGCAGACAGGGTGCCTCCCCATAATTTTGGGGACCCAGGGTGCCTTTCAATCATTTTAGGGGCTGCTGCAGTTCCACTCAGTGGCCACCGGGGGTGCCACACGTGCCCCCTCCCTCTTCCTCCTGCAGAAGCAGCAGACAGGGCACTTCCCCATAATTGTGGGGCCCCGGGTTGCCTTCCAATAATTTTGTGGGCCCGCTGCATTTCTACCAGGTGAACACTGGGGGCAACGCGCATGCCCCCTCCTTCTTCCCCCTGCAGGAGCAGAAGTCAGGGTGCCTCCCAATAATTTTGGGGACCATGGGCACCTTCCAATAATTTCAGGGGCCCACTGCCGTTCTGCCTGGTGGCCACTGAGGGCACTGTGCATGCTCCTCCCTCTTCCCCCTGCAGGTGCAACAGACATTGTGCCTCCCCATAATTTTGGGGACCCGGGCACCTTCCAATAATATTGGTGGCCTGCTTCAGTTCCACCCAGTGGCCAACGGGGGCGCTGGGCATGCCTTCTCCCTTTTCCCCTGCAGGAGCAGCAGACAGGGCACCTCCTCATAATTTTGGGGCCCAAGGGTGTCTTCCAATAATTTTGGGGGCCCACTTCAATTCCGCCAGGGGGCCAGTGGGGGCACCACATGATACCCTTTCCCTGCCACATGCAAGAACAGCAGACAGGGTGCCTCCCCAGAATTTTGGGGACCCAGGGCACCTTCCAATAATAATGGGGGCCTGCATCAGTTCCACCCAGCGGCCACTGGGGGGCACCATGCATGCCCCCTCCCTCTTCCCCCTGTAGGAGCAGCAGACAGGACACCTCCCTGTAATTTTGGTGACCTAGGGTGCCTTCCAAAAATTTCAGGGGCTCGCTTCAGTTCTGCCTGGAGGCCTGCTGCAGTTCCACCAAGCAGCCACCAGGGGCCCGTACATGCCCCTCTCCCATGCAAGAGCAGTAGACAGGTTGCCTCCCTGTAATTTTGGGTACCAAGAGCACCTTCCAATCATTTTGAAGGCCCGCTACAGTTCTGCGTGATGGCCACCAGGGGGTGCCATGCATGCCCCTACCCTTTTCCACCTGCAGGATCAGCAGACAGGGAGCCTCGCCATAATTTTGGGCACCCGGGGCACCTTCCAATAACTTTGGGGGCCCACTGAAGTTCCACCTGGCGGCCACTGGGGGACGCCGTGCATGCCCCTCTCTCTCCCTCCTGCAGGAGCAGCAGACAGGGCCCCTCCCCATAATTTTGGGGCTCAGGGGTGTCTTCCAATAATTTTGGGGGCCCACTTCAATTTCACCAGGTGGCCAGCGGGGGCACCACATGATACCCTTTCCCTGCCCCGTGCAAAAACAGCAGACAGGGTGCCTCCCCACAATTTTGGGGACCCAGCGCACCTTCCAATAATTTTGGGGGCCTGCATCAGTTCCACCCAGCGGCCACTGGGGGGCACCGCACATGCCCCCTCCTCCTTCCCCCTGCAGGAGCAGCAGACTGGACACCTCCCTGTAATTTTGGGGACCCGGGGTGCCATCCAACAATTTTGGGGGTCCGCTTCAGTTCTGCCTGGTGGCCACCGGGGGGTGCTGCACGTGCCCCCTCCCTCTTCCCCTTGCAGGAGCAGAAGACATGCTGCCTCCACGTAATTTTGGGGCCCCGGAAGGCCTTCCAATAATTTGGGGGGCCCGCTGCAGTTCTGCCAAGCAGCTACCGGGGGCGCCGTACATGCCCCTCCCCCTGCCCCATGCAAGAGCATCAGACAGGGTGCCTCCCTGCAATTTTGGGGGCCAAGAGCACCTTCCAATAATTTGGGGGGCCCGCTTCAATTCTGCCAGGTGGCCAGCAGGGGCACCACATGATACTCTTTCCCTGCCCCATGCAAGAACAGCAGACATGGTGCCTCCCTGCAATTTTGGGGACCGAGGGCACCTTCCAATAATTTGGGTGGCCCGCTACAATTCTGCCAGATGGCCACCAGGGGGTGTCGCGCATGTTCCCTCCCACTGCCCCCTGCAGGATCAGCAGACAGGGAGCCTCTCATTACTTTTGGGGACCAGGGGCACCTACCAATAATTTTGGGGGCCTGCTGCAGTTCCATCCGGCGGCCACCGGGGGACGCCATGCATACCCCTCTGTCTTCCCTCCCTGTAATTTTGGGGACCCAGGACACCTTCTAATAATTTGGGGGGCACGTTTGAGATCTGACCGGCAACAACTGGGGGGGGGGTGCTGCACGTGTCCCCTTCCTCTTCCCCCTGCAGGAGCAGCAGAGAGGGTGCCTCCCCATAATTTTGGGACCCCGGGGTACCTTCCAATAATTTTTGGGGCCAGCTGAAGTTCCGCCAAGTGGACTCCGGGGGCGCCACATGTGCTTCTCCCCCAGCCCCATGCAAAAGCAGCAGACATGGCACCTCCTTATAATTTTGGGGACTCTGGGCACCTTCCAATAATTTTGGGGGCCCACTGCCGTTCCGCCTGATGGCCACCGGGGGGCACCGCACATGCCAACTCCCTCTTCCCCCTGCAGGAGCAGCATACAGTGCTCTCCCCGTAATTTTGGGGACCCGGGGCGCTTTCCAATCATTTCAGGGGCCCGCTTCAGTTCCACCTGGCAGCCATCGGTAAGTGCCACACGTGCCTCCCCGTAATTTTGGGGCCCCTGGGTGCCTTCCTATAATTTTGGGGTACCACTGCAGTTACACCTGACGGTCACCGGGGGCGCCACACGTGACCCTCCCTGTGCCCCCTGCAGGAGCAGCAGACATGGCGTCTCCATTATTTTGGGGACTCGGGGCACCTTCTAATAATTTTAGGGGCCTGCTGTAGTTCCACTAGGCAGCCACCACGCATGCCCTGTCCCCTACCCCCTGCAAGAGTAGCAAACAGGGTGCCTCCCTGTAATTTTGGGGACCCAGGGCGCCTTTCAATAATTTCGGGGGCCTGCTGCAGTTCCGCGTGTGCCCCTACCCCTGCAGGTGCAGCAGACATGACGCCTCCCCATAATTTTGGGGACCCGGAGTGCCTGCCCATAATTTTTGGGGCCCGCTGCAGTTCCGCCCCTTCCTACTTTCCCGCCAGGGGCTCTAGCCGGAGCCCTTATACTTTTCCCAGGCGCTGCAGAGGAGCTATTTGGCTTATCTCGATAAAAAAGTGTTGAATTTCCCATCGTGGTAAATCCCCCAAATGAGTTTGGACGGGTATCCCTCATGCCTGGACATGCTTCCAGGAGCTAGGGTAAAATCTGAACATGGCCCGCTAGAATGACACGCGCTCCACCCGATCTGATACACTCAAAAGAACCCCTCGGGCATATTGATATGGTCTGTTCCTCAAGGGATGGTAATGTAGCTGAGAGGCTGGTACTGCAGGTAAGGATCTGTGACATAAATGCCTTGAAGCTCAGAGACTGGATACAAGCTGAACAATAGAGTGGTCTTCACTTTCAGAGGCAACCCAGGCAGGGCACCGAGGCTGGGCAGGGGCTCTTCCGGGTGTCGCATGGAGCCCGCGGAGCAGGCTTGGCCCAGCTACCTCTCCCCTAGCACAGCGCCCTCTGGTGGCAGACGGGGAAAGCGCAGTCCCTCCGACACGTCCAGTCTCCTGTTCCGCCGACCTCCCCTCCGAGGCCGGGAGGGGGCTCCTCCAGGCATCAAGTGAAGCCCGCGGAGCTAGCTTGGCCAGGCTGCCTCTCACCTGGCACAGCGCCCCCTGGTGGCAGACGGGGGAAGTGCAGTTCCTCTGGGACTTCCAGTCTCCTGTTCTGCCAACTTCCCCTCTGAGGCCAGGAGGGGTCTCCTCCAGGCGTCGTGTGTAGCCCATCGAGCAGGCTTGGCCAGGCTCCCTCTCCCCTGGTGCAATGCCCCCCCGCTGGCAGACAGGGGAGGCACAGTTCCACTGGGACTTCCAGTTTCCCGTTCCTCTGACCTCCCCTCCGAGGACAGGAGGGGGCTGTGACACAAATGCCTTGGAGCTCAGAGACTGGATACAGGCTGAACAATAGAGTGGTCTTCCCTTTCAGAGGCAACCCAGGCAGGGCTCCGAGGCTGGGCAGGGGCTGTTCCGGGTGTCACATGGAGCCCGTGGAGCGGGCTTGGCCAGGCTCCTTCTCCCCTGGCACAGCATCCCCTGGTGGCAGACAGGGGAAGCGCAGTCCCTCTGGGACTTCCAGTTTCCTGTTCCTCCGACCTCCCCTCCAAGGACAGGAGGTGGCTCCTCCAGGCATCGCGTGGAGCCCACAGAGTGGGCTTGGCCAGGCTCCCTCTCCCCTGGCACAGTGCCCCCAGTGGCAGACGGGGGAAGCGCAGTCCCTCCGAGACTTCCAGTCTCCCGTTCCACCGACCTCCTCTCCGAGGCTGGGAGGAGGCTCCTCCAGGCATGGCATGGAGCCTGCGGAGTGAGCTTGACCTGGCTCCCTCTCCCCTGCCGCATTGCCCCCGATGGCAGATGGGGGAAGCGCAGTCCCTCCGAGACTTTCAGTATCCCGTTCCTCTGATTTCCCCATCGAGGCTGGGAGGGGGGCTCCTCCAGGCATCGTGTGGAGCCAGCAGAGCGGGCTTGGCCAGGCTCCCTCTCCCCTGGCGCAGCATCCCCCGGTGGCAGACAGGGGAAGCACAGTATCTCTGGGAATTCCAGTGTCCCATTCCTCCGACCTACCCTCCGAGGCTGGGAGGAGGGCTCCTCTAGGCATTGCATGGAGCCTGCGGAGTGGGCTTGGCCCAGCTTCCTCTCCCCTGGCGCATTGCCCCCAGTGGCAGATGGGGGAAGCGCAGTCCCTCGAAGACTTCCACTCTCCCGTTACTCCGGCCTCCCCTTTGAGGCTGGGAGGGGGCTCCTCCAGGCATCACGTGGAGCCAGCGGAGCAGTCTTGGCCAGGCTCCCTCTCCCCTGGCACAGCATCCCCTGGTGGCAGACGGGGGAAGCACAGTCCCTCTGGAGCTTCCAGTCTCCCGTTCCTCCAACCTCCCCTTCGAGGCTGGGAGGGGGGCTACTCCAGGCATCACGAGGAGCCCATGGAGTGGGCTTGGCCAGGCTCCCTCTCCCCTGGCACAGCATCCCCCAGTGGCATACGGGAGAAGTGCAGTCCCTCTGGGACTTCCAGTCTCCCATTTCTCCGACCTCCCCTCAGAGGCCGGGAGGGGTCTCCTCCAGGTGTTGCATGGAGCCTGTGGAGCGGGCTTTGCATGGCTCCCTCTCCCCAGTGGCAAATGGGGAAAGCGCAGTCCCTCTGGGACTTTCAGTCATCCCGTTCCTCTAACTTCCCCTCCGAGGCTGGAAAGGGGCTCCTCCAGGTGTTGTGTGGAGCCTGTGGAGTGGGCTTGGCCCAGCTCCCTCTCCCCTGGTGCAGTGCCCCCCGGTGGCAGACCAGGGAAGGGCAGCCCCTCCAAAACTTCCAGTCTCCTGTTCCTCCAGCCTCCAATCCGAGGACGGGAAGGGGCTTCTCCAGGCACCAAGACCAACACCTATAAGGTGCCCTCACTGGCTCTGAAGGCGGGCTACAGCTTGCAAAAGATTTCTGCCATGGTTGAGTGCCAGGCACTGATGGAGGGCAGTGTCCTGACAGTGGAGAGTGCACGGAGCTTCAGAAAACTGTACGAGGTGAGGTGTAGTGAGCTCATCTCAACTGCTGCCCTGAAGACCCTGCAAGAGATAAAATGGAATGCCCCACTCCTACCCTTCATTGACGATGTGAAGCGATTGAACCTGTACCTCCTTGACCGGCAGTGGGAGTACATCGATGGGTTATCTGCCCACCCTTTTGCAAAGCAGTGGTCAATGCTGGCCAAGGTCACCCTCACGCAGCTGATCCTCTTCAACCGCAGGAGGGAAGGTGAGGTTTCCAAGATGCGGATATCCTCATTTGAATCATGGCACACAGTCGACTTGCAGAGCGACGTGGCCCAGGCCCTCTCGGAGATGGAGAAGGCTCTCTGTCACCACTTCACCTATATTGAGATACCTGGGAAAAGAGGCAGGAAGGTTCCCGCCCTGTTAACCCCATGCCTGCAAAAAGCCATGGAGCTCCTGACTGAAAAGAGGGCAGAGTGTGGTGTCACTATGTTTGCCAGGCCAGCCGCCTTATCACACTTCAGGGGATCCGACTGCATTTGTCTCTATGCCTGGGAGTGTGGGGCCAAGCATCCCAAAGCTGTCCTCCACCCGCCTCCGGAAGCATGTAGCCACCTTTTCCAGGGTCCTCATCCTAAGCAACACTGAGATGGACCAGCTAGCCGATTTCCTCGGACATGACATCCGGGTGCACCGACAGTATTACCGTCTTCCAGAAGGTACCCTGCAGCTGGCCAAGTTAAGCAAGCTCTCCATAGCCCTGGAGCAAGGAAGAATGGCTGAATTCAGGGGCCGCAGTCTGGAGATCTCCATTGATCAAAATGGTATCACTCAATGGGTGTCTCCAGGGACTGACACTGTAAGTGGGCTGGTGTGACGGGGCTTACTGTCTATCTCTATTTCCAGAACCAATCCAGGTGGCAAGGGATGAGCCAGAGAGGCAAACCAGTGAGGTGACAGTGGTGCACACTGAGAAAGAAGCAAACAGTGTGGCAGTGGAGGGAGCCACTCCTATAGGTGGGTGTAACCTTCCATACCGGTGGGGGGTTGGTGGAGGGTGGCCTTAGCTGATTGTGGCTTTGCAGGGTGACTGACCTTTCCTCAGATGTGTTAAGAGGAAACCATGGACCTCATCGGAAGTCAGAGCTGTTGAAAGACACATGATGCAGTTCATCCACTCCTGCAAGGTTCCAGGCAAGAAGGATTGTGATGCGTGCCTAAGGGCTGAAACCCAAGCACTGAAGGCTCGGAACTGGCTTTCAGTTAAATTCTACATAAAAAAACTGAATAACTGTGATAATGAGACAGAGCATGAACTAAATAAATAAAAAATAAGTAAACAAACAAACAAACAAACAAACACATGCATACATACATACATACATACATACATACATAAATGATTAAATAAATAAATCAATACATAATAAAATGTGGGTGCCATTGCACCCGGTAATCACCTGGGGGGAGGGTGTCACACATAAATTGATACATATGTTATGTCCCCATGGTCCCCTCCCAGGTCGCGCATGCCCCCTCCCTTTGTCACCTTGCACAGGCTCCAGGTTGGGCCCTTCCAGGGGTAAGGAAAATGGTGTCCCTGTGAGGGATGTTCCAGACATGGGTCCGATGAGGTCACAAAAAAAAAGTATGTGTGTGTGTATGTACTAGTGGGCATAAAAGAAAAGAGTGCACTGTCTATGTATATAGATTCTGTCACTGAGTTGTAATATTGGTTATTAGAAGCTCCATACATGGCAGGAGCATTTGCTTATAATACAGTAGGTAGCTCTTGGACATTGGAATCAGCTTTGCACCCCAGTTACTAGGATGGGCCTAGCTTTTTCACACTAGCTTCCAGAGCAGCCTAGCCCATTGTGTTGCTCCTGTCATAATAAGCCATGAGATATGTATTCTTTAAATCAAAAACATAGATTTTGTCTACCATTTCACTTATAATTCCCCATTAAATGGGTCCTAGGGAAATCAGAGTGTATTATGATACTGTATACAATAGAGGAGGAATTTAACATTTTTAAAGTGGTTATCAAAAGATTTAAACCATTTTAAATTATGGATTGAAATGAATTTGTTAAGGAAACTACATTTCCAATAATTATCTGTACTTTATAAAATGCTAAAATATATATTTAATGGTCTCACTCATATATATAAAATAAAGGCACACATCATTGATTACATAGATATTCAATCACCTTGGTTTAAAACATATTTGAAGCATTTTTTAGTTGCAGCTCTTTTGCTAAGCTTTTAACAGCTGTCACATTTGTAGACAATTGTCTCCATTCTTTTTTTCCATTAACGATGAAAAGCTGCTCCCAACTGGCTAACTGACTATTAAGATATCAACTCATTTTGCAAAAGGAGCTCATTTCAAGTAGACTGGGTAGTCTCTATGGGGATTTTTTTTCTACTGATGGATTACATCAGATCAGTAAAAAACTGAGATGAAGTTAGTATTTATGATAATGCAAGAACTAATGCTTAATAGACTAACACTAATATGAAATCAACTATAGATAATAAAGCCATTATGGAATAAAGCAAACTAAACAAGCACTAACAGCCCTAAAACTAAACTGCAGTGTTGACATCATAACCATAATGAAGGTTTATAGAATTAGCATAAACTGGCAAAGATATTCAAACTTGGCAAAACACAATGGGCCTGATTCAGATATGGATGGAGTGCCGTCCTGTACCACAAAGTATCGATGTTCGGTACTTTGTGCATGTGCAGGACCCATTCTGCATGTGCACGAATGGGTCCTGCAACACAGGGCACAGGATGGCAGCAGACTGTTAGTGATTGACAGCCTACTGCTGTTTGGAGGGTGGAGAGAGGGCAGCGACAGCCTCCTTTCTCAAAATGGAGGCATGTCACTGTTTTGTGAAAGAGGGACGAAGCTAGTATCTTCATCAGAGGAAGGAGATTTCCTGGACTCTTGGTAGCTTCTGTGGCAGCTGGCTTGCGTGACCCCATGGTGTTGGAGATGATCTGATAATGCATCCTGGACACAGTTCAGATCAGTAATGCAGCAAGAGATGTGTTGCCTCCAGTGCCGTAACTAGACATTTTAGCGCTGTGTGCAAAGAACAGCATCGGCACCTCCCCCAACCATATACAAAACAGGGCAAATGCGCACCGTAGGTGCACGCCAAAATAGGGCATGGCCACAGAGCTCCCTTTAACACATTATGGCAGGCAGTCTCCCTTTTTCACACATTAGGCAGACAGAGTCCCCCTTTTTCACACATTAGGTAGGCAGAGTCCCCCTTCTTTACACATTAGGCATCAGTCCCTGTTTTTTACATACTACAGCAACAGAGCCCCCTTTTGTTAAACATTAGGCAGGCAGAGTCAGAGAGAGAGAAGTGTGATTGTGTGCGTGTGTGTGTTTGTGTGTTTTTCACCTGTGGGGGCGATCTGGCATCCAGGGTTTCCAGGCACTCACACTCCTAGCTGGGATCTGAAGGCTGCAATAGTGCTCTCTCTGCATTACAGAGGCGGTAGTGGAACTCACAGAGGGGCGGATGCTACCACATGGCACCTGCAGCACCACTCCCTGTTCCTTACAGAGGCAGGGGGACTCACAGCCGGGATACAGAGGTATGTTCTACCAATTGACAGCTGCGGCACCACTCCCATCCCTTACAGATGCAGCAGCGGGACTCACAGCTGGGATAATGGCGCGGGGTGTGTATGCTACCACATGGCAGCTGCATAGGTGGTGGCGGGAGACAGGCGTCGGTGGCAGGCAGAACTTGCACTAGTGCCTCCATGGGTGGCACGGCCATATGAGGAGGGGGGATGTGCTGCCAGTTGGTGCACCTGCAGTGCATTTGCACTGTGGGCAAGGCACCATCGGCACACACCTTGTTACGGTCCTGGTTGCCTCTGCTGCATTACCGTATTACTGCTATTGCTGCTGTATCTATGTAAGTAGCAGTGATATAAATTCCAACCACATCTGAATAAGGCCCAATAAGCATTACCAGTGGCATGTACGAAGGGTGTGCAATACATTTCCGGATGCACAAAAAGTATTATATTTACAAACTAAGTGAATATTACATTTTTTTCAAAGTATTCGCCAAAGGAATCTATGCAAAGAAGCATGCGCTCAGGCCACTTGGTGAAGTAGCTGGACCAGTCTGAGACATGTACCTATATATTTCTACATGCTAGATGAAGGTCTCCACTGTAGCTTCCGGTGGCTCAAAATGAATCCCACACATCTTACACTTTATTTGTTGGAACACAAAGAATTCACAGGGGGACAGGTCTGGACTGTATGGTGGATGATCAATCTCCTGGACTTGTGCATTGATAGATAAGAGATCCACGAGTGCGAGTTCTTGGATGGCACCTGGAAATGGCTTCCAGCACTTCCGGTAGGCATTGACTGACATACCAGTCGCCAGTGATGTTGCACTGCTGCATGAGTTGTACAGTAGCTAAATGACCAATCTTGCCCATAAAAACAGCCACTATCTCCTTGGCCATGCTGCACTCACAAAGGAACTTTTGTGGCAGCACACCTCCAACTGGGGTCCAATGGGCCGACTGGTGTTTGATCTCAAGGATGAAACTGTAGATCCAGGATTCATCAATACTAAGTTTGAGCAAAAGCCATCAAACCTTGCAAGCATGTTGCAGCACCAAGTCACCCAAGCGGGATTCAGCCTGGATCCCAGCGTTTGGCATCAGAATACCAATGCCAGAATCCCATCACTGCTCTGAATACTGATGCCAGGATCTCGATGTGTATAGATATGCTGGTGCCGGGATCCAGGAATAATGTCTGCCGGGACTCCGCACTGGTAATCAGCGCGGGTGGGGTAAGTTAGGTTTAGGCTGTGGGGGGGGGGGAATGTTAGGCTTAGGCAGCTGGGAGGGAGAGGTTAGTTATAGGCACCCTAGGGGAGGGTTAGGGTTAGGCTGTGGGGAGGGTTAGGTTTAGGCTGTGGGTGGGAGGGTAGGGTGTTAGGCACCACCGGGGAGAGTTAGGGTCAGGCTGCCAGGAGGGAGGGTTAGGGAGGTTAGGGATTAGGAATAGTATACTCACCACTTAGGTGTCTAGATGCTGCTGTTGGTATTCTGACTGCTGGCATCCCAAGTGCCGGGATCCTGATATCAAATCACCCGAGCATCCTTCTGCTCTTGATTCAGCTGATGGTGCACCCAACATGCAGAAACCATATCAGGCCAATTTTTTGTGGAGTATCAAGCTGATGGATCACAATGAGATGCCTATATCCTTTTCTAACTGGGCCACGGTCACTCTGGCCATCTCATCTGTAGCCCACATGGCAGCAATGTGGTCCTCAATGATACAGGTCAGCCACAGTGAACGTCTCCTGCGCTGAAATTCTACAAACCACTTAACACAGTGGTTCGGTATGGTGTTTCTTCTCCAAAAGCAGCTCACACTCAAAGTGAACATGTTGACTTCAGTGTGCAATGGTGCTTAGATGTGGTTCTGTGCCTTGACATTTCACAAGAACTGTAGTCAGAGATTACAGTTCATAACCAGACATATTGTATCTGCTCTATGCACTGCACATCTGGAAACTTACTGAACACCCCTTGTATACGCTGTCTCACCTGACATACCCGGAATTGCTGTATCACAACAGACAGTTATTTAATAACACTAGCTAGGCCAATCACAGTGTTCAGTAAACGGCAATACAAAATAAGGCGTTACTTAGCAATTACTCCTCACAGTCAGTGGTGCAAGTAGAAATATTTTCTTAGTGGTACTGAGTGCCACAAATGGGCGTGATCATGTGTTGTGAGGGGCGTGGCCACATGACACTAGGGGGAGTAGCTACATGACACAGCCCCTTTGCTTTGCACTCTGGAGGCAAGGCTAGAAATATATTGTAATGCCTCCAGTATAATAGAAATATATAGTGATATCTCCAGTAAACTAGAAATAAATAGTAATGCCCCCAGTATAATGGGATACGGTAATTAGGTTGACCAAATTTAGTTCGACAGTCATTAGGTTGTCCACTATTGGTCACTAGCTCGACATAGTCATTAGGTCGACATGAACAAGGTCAACATGGAAAAAGGTCGACATGAGTTTTTCAAAAAAAGTTTACGTTTTTTAACTTTTTCATACTTTACTATCCACCTGGACTACGATTGGGAATAGTAACCTGAAGCATGCTGCGCAAAGCCAACCATGCGAGAGGACACGGTGCACTAATTGGGGTTCCCTGTCACTTTACGAAGAAAACAACACAGAAAAAAAGGTTAAAAAAACTCACGTTGACCTTTTTCCATGTCGACCTTGTTCACGTCGACCTAGTGACCATGTCGACCTAATGCATGTCGACCAATAGTGGTCGACCTAATGACTGTCGACCTAAGTGTGGTCGACCTAATGACCCATACCCAGTATAATAAATATATATAGTAATACCACCGATTTAATAACAATGGGGGTAATTCCAAGTTGATCGCAGCAGGATTTTTGATAGCAATTGGGCAAAACCATGTGCACTGCAGGGGAGGCAGATATAACATGTGCAGAGAGAGTTAGATTTGGGTGGGTTATATTGTTTCTGTGCAGGGTAAATACTGGCTGCTTTATTTTTACACTGCAAATTAGATTGCAGATTGAACACACCCCACCCAAATCTAACTCTCTCTGTACATGTTATATCTGCCTACCCTGCAGTGCACATGGGCCCTCATTCCGAGTCGTTCGCTCGGTATTTTTCATCGCATCGCAGTGAAATTCCGCTTAGTGCGCATGCGCAATATTCGCACTGCGACTGCGCCAAGTATCTTTGCTATGAAGATAGTATTTTTACTCACGGCTTTTTCATCGCTCCGGCGATCGTAATGTGATTGACAGGAAATGGGTGTTACTGGGCGGAAACAGGCCGTTTTATGGGAGTGTGGCTGAAAACGCTACCGTTTCCGGAAAAAACGCAGGAGTGGCCGGAGAAACGGGGGAGAGGTTGGGCGAACGCTGGGTGTGTTTGTGACGTCAAACCAGGAACGACAAGCACTGAACTGATCGCACAGGCAGAGTAAGTCTGGAGCTACTCTAAAACTGCTAAGTAGTTTGTGAGCGCAATATTGCGAATACATCGGTCGCAATTTTAAGATGCTAAGATACACTCCCAGTAGGCGGCGGCTTAGCGTGTGTAACTCTGCTAAATTCGCCTTGCGACCGATCAACTCGGAATGAGGGCCATGGTTTTGCCCAATTGCTATCAAAAATCCTTCTGCGATCAACTTGGAATTACCCCCAATAAACAGTAATGTCTCCATTGTAACAGGTATATATACTGTAGTAGTGCCCCTGGTATAATAGAAATATACAGTAGTGTCCACATTACCATATAAATATATAGTGTTGCCCTCATAATTATAGAAATATATAGTGGTGTCCCCATTACAATAGAAATATATAGTAATAACTCCGTAATAATAGAAATATATAGTAATGCCCCCATAATAAAAGAAATATATAGTAGTGTCCACATTATATTAGAAATTAATTACCCCACACGGTAAAGCCAGAGACACGCCCAGCAGAGCAGCCTGTGAACAACAAAAGCCGATCAGTGCTGATGCATCACACAAGCTGAGTGAAGGGAAATAGATGCAATGTTGCACCCAGCAAGGAACACTGCGGGAAAGTTCACCCAGGCTCCTCTCTTCGTGCCAGCAGCAGCCACCAGAGGAGGAAGTGTGATGTGATGTCATGACGTCACCGTCATGCTCCCAGTAACCCTGACAAAGTGGGAGGCTCCATCATGCTGTCAAGCACCATGGTCTTGTTGCTCGGTGGCACATTATAATTAGTGATGTGCACCGGAAATTTTTCGGGTTTTGTGTTTTGGTTTTGGATTTGGTTCCGCGGCCGTGTTTTGGATTCGGACGCGTTTTGGCAAAACCTCCCTGAAAATATTTTGTCGGATTCGGGTGTGTTTTGGATTTGGGTGTTTTTTTACAAAAAAAACTCAAAAACAGCTTAAATCATAGAATTTGGGGGTCATTTTGATCCCATAGTATTATTAACCTCAATAACCATAATTTCCACTCATTTTCAGTCTATTCTGAACACCTCACACCTCACAATATTATTTTTAGTCCTAAAATTTGCACCGAGGTCGCTGGATGACTAAGCTAAGCGACACAAGTGGCCAACACAAACACCTGGCCCATCTAGGAGTGGCACTGCAGTGTCAGGCAGGATGGCACTTAAAAAAAATAGTCCCCAAACAGCACATGATGCAAAGAAAAAAAGAGGCGCACCAAGGTCGCTGTGTGACTAAGATAAGCGACACAAGTGGCCGACAAAAACACCTGGCCCATCTAGGAGTGGCACTGCAGTGTCAGACAGGATGGCACTTCAAAAAAATAGTCCCCAAACAGCACATGATGCAAAGAAAAAAGAGGCGCACCAAGGTCGCTGTGTGACTAAGCTAAGCGACACAAGTGGCCGACACAAACACCTGGCCCATCTAGGAGTGGCACTGCAGTGTCACACAGGATGGTATTTCAAAAAAATAGTCCCCAAACAGCACATGATGCAAAGAAAAAAAGAGGCGCACCAAGGTCGCTGTGTGACTAAGCTAAGCGACACAAGTGGCCGACACAAACACCTGGCCCATCTAGGAGTGGCACTGCAGTGTCAGGCAGGATGGCACTTCAAAAAATTGTCCCCAAACAGCACATGATGCAAAGAAAAAAGAGGCGCACCAAGGTCGCTGTGTGACTAAGCTAAGCGACACAAGTGGCCGACACAAACACCTGGCCGATCTAGGAGTGGCACTGCAGTGTCAGACAGGATGGCACTTCAAAAAAATAGTCCCCAAACAGCACATGATGCAAAGAAAAAAAGAGGCGCACCAAGGTCGCTGTGTGACTAAGCTAAGCGACACAAGTGGCCGACACAAACACCTGGCCGATCTAGGAGTGGCACTGCAGTGTCAGGCAGGATGGCACTTCAAAAAAATTGTCCCCAAACAGCACATGATGCAAAGAAAAAAAGAGGCGCACCAAGGTCACTGTGTGACTAAGCTAAGCGACACAAGTGGCCGACACAAACACCTGTCCCATCTAGGAGTGGCACTGCAGTGTCAGGCAGGATGGCACTTCAAAAAAATTGTCCCCAAACAGCACATGATGCAAAGAAAAAAAAGAGGCGCACCAAGGTCGCTGTGTGACTAAGCTAAGCGACACAAGTGGCCGACACAAACACCTGGCCCATCTAGGAGTGGCACTGCAGTGTCAGGCAGGATGGCACTTCAAAAAAATTGTCCCCAAACAGCACATGATGCAAAGAAAAATGAAAGAAAAAAGAGGTGCAAGATGGAATTGTCCTTGGGCCCTCCCACCCACCCTTATGTTGTATAAACAGGACATGCACACTTTAATGAACCCATAATTTCAGCGACAGGGTCTGCCACACGACTGTGACTGAAATGACTGGTTGGTTTGGGCCCCCACCAAAAAAAAAGCAATCAATCTCTCCTTGCACAAACTGGCTCTACAGAGGCAAGATGTCCACCTTATCATCATCCTCCTATTCCTCACCCCTTTCACTGTGTACATCCCCCTCCTCACAGATTATTAATTCGTCCCCACTGGAATCCACCATCTCAGGTCCCTTTGTACTTTCTGGAGGCAATTGCTGGTGAATGTCTCCACGGAGGAATTGATTATAATTCATTTTGATGAACATCATCTTCTCCACATTTTCTGGAAGTAACCTCGTACGCCGATTGCTGACAAGGTGAGCGGGTGCACTAAACACTCTTTCGGAGTACACACTGGAGGGGGGGCAACTTAGGTAAAATAAAGCCAGTTTCTGCAAGGGCCTCCAAATTGCCTCTTTTTCCTGCCAGTATACGTACGGACTGTCTGACGTGCCTACTTGGATGCGGTCACTCATATAATCCTCCACCATTCTTTCAATGGTGAGAGAATCATATGCAGTGACAGTAGACGACATGTCAGTAATCGTTGCCAGGTTCTTCAGTCCGGACCAGATGTCAGCACTCGCTCCAGACTGTCCTGCATCACCGCCAGCGGGTGGGCTCGGAATTCTTAGCCTTTTCCTCGCACCCCCAGTTGCGGGAGAATGTGAAGGAGGAGCTGTTGTCGGGTCACATTCCGCTTGACTTGACAATTTTTTCACCAGCAGGTCTTTGAACCTCTGCAGACTTGTGTCTGCCGGAAAGAGAGATACAACGTAGGTTTTAAATCTAGGATCGAGCTCGGTGGCCAAAATGTAGTGCTCTGATTTCAATAGATTGACCACCCGTGAATCCTGGTTAAGCGAATTAAGGGCTCCATCCACAAGTCCCACATGCCTAGCAGAATCGCTCTGTTTTAGCTCCTCCTTCAATGTCTCCAGCTTCTTCTGCAAAAGCCTGATGAGGGGAATGACCTGACTCAGGCTTGCAGTGTCTGAACTGACTTCACGTGTGGCAAGTTCAAAGGGTTGCAGAACCTTGCACAACGTTGAAATCATTCTCCACTGCGCTTGAGTCAGGTGCATTCCCCCTCCTTTGCCTATATCGTGGACAGATGTATAGGCTTGAATTGCCTTTTGCTGCTCCTCCATCCTCTGAAGCATATAGAGGGTTGAATTCCACCTCGTTACCACCTCTTGCTTCAGATGATGGCAGATTCAGGAATGTTTGGTGGTGCTCCAGTCTTTGGCACGCGGTGGCGGAATGCAGAAAGTGGCCCGCAATTCTTCGGGCCACCGACAGCATCTCTTGCACGCCCCTGTCGTTTTTTAAATAATTCTGCACCACCAAATTCAATGTATGTGCAAAACATGGGACGTTCTGGAATTTGCCCAGATGTAATGCACGCACAATATTGCTGGCGTTGTCCGATGTCACAAATCCCCAGGAGAGTCCAATTGGGGTAAGCCATTCTGCAATGATGTTCCTTAGTTTCCGTAAGAGGTTGTTAGCTGTGTGCCTCTTATGGAAAGCGGTGCTACAAAGCGTAGCCTGCCTAGGAACGAGTTGGCGTTTGCGATATGCTGCTACTGGTGCCGCCGCTGCTGTTCTTGCTGCGGGAGGCAATAAATCTACCCAGTGGGCTGTCACAGTCATATAGTCCTGAGTCTGCCCTGCTCCACTTGTCCACATGTCCGTGGTTAAGTGGACATTGGGTACAACTGCATTTTTTAGGACACTGGTGACTCTTTTTCTGAGTTCTGTGTACATTTTCGGTATCGCCTGCCTAGAGAAATGGAACCTAGATGGTATTTGGTACCGGGGACACAGTACCTCAATCAAGTCTCTAGTTGCCTCTGAATTAACGGTGGATACCGGAACCACGTTTCTCACCACCCAGGCTGACAAGACCTGAGTTATCCGCTTTGCAGCAGGATGACTGCTGTGATATTTCATCTTCCTCGCAAAGAACTGTTGGACGGTCAATTGCTTACTGGAAGTAGTACAAGTGGTCTTCCGACTTCCCCTCTGGGATGCTGATTGACTCCCAGCAGCAACAACAGCAGCGCCAGCAGCAGTAGGCGTTACACTCAAGGATGCATCGGAGGAATCCCAGGCAGGAGAGGACTCGTCAGACTTGCCAGTGACATGGCCTGCAGGACTATTGGCTTTCCTGTGTAAGGTGGAAATTGACACTGAGGGAGTTAGTGGTGTGGTTTGCAGGAGCTTGGTTACAAGAGTTAAGGGATTTAGTGGTCAGTGGACTGCTTCCGCTGTCATCCAAAGTTTTTGAACTTGTCACTGACTTCTGATGAATGCGGACCAGGTGACATATAAGGGAGGATGTTCCTAGGTGGTTAACGTCCTTACCCCTACTTATTACAGCTTGACAAAGGCAACACACGGCTTGACACCTGTTGTCCGCATTTGTGTTGAAATAATTCCACACCGAAGAGGTGATTTTTTTTGTATTTTGACCAGGCATGTCAATGGCCATATTCGTCCCACGGACAACAGGTGTCTCCCCGGGTGCCTGACTTAAACAAACCACCTCACCATCAGAATCCTCCTTGTCAATTTCTTCCCCAGCGCCAGCAACACCCATATCCTCATCCTGGTGTACTTCAACAGTGACATCTTCAATTTGACTATCAGGTACAGGACTGCGGGTGTTCCTTCCAGCACTTGCAGGGGGCGTGCAAATGGTGGAAGGCGCAAGCTCTTCCCGTCCAGTGTTGGGAAGGTCAGGCATCGCAACCGAGACAATTGGACTCTCCTTGGGGATTTGTGATTTAGAAGAACGCACAGTTCTTTGCTGTGCTTTTGCCAGCTTAAGTCTTTTCATTTTTCTAGCTAGAGGATGAGTGCTTCCATCCTCATGTGAACCTGAACCACTAGCCATGAACATAGGCCAGGGCCTCAGCCATTCCTTGCCACTCCGTGTCGTAAATGGCATATTGGCAAGTTTACGCTTCTCATCAGACGCTTTCAATTTTGATTTTTGGGTCATTTTACTGAAATTTTGTTTTTTGGATTTTACATGCTCTCTACTATGACATTGGGCATCGGCCTTGGCAGACGACGTTGATGGCATTTCATCGTCTCGGCCATGACTAGTGGTAGCAGCTTCAGCACGAGGTGGAAGTGGATCTTGATCTTTCCCTATTTTAACCTCCACATTTTTGTTCTCCATTTTTTAATGTGTGGAATTATATGCCAGTATCAATAGCAATGGCCTACTACTATATATACTGCGCACAACTGAAATGCACCACAGGTATGGATGGATAGTATACTTGATGACACAGAGGTAGGTAGAGCAGTGGCCTTCCGTACCGTACTGCTATATATACTGGTGGTCACTGTCAGCAAAACTCTGCACTGTACTCCTCCTATATAATACAGCTGCTCCCCAGTCCCCACAATTAAGCAGTGTGAGCACAGATATATGCAGCACACTGAGCACAGATATGTAGTGGTTTTCAGACAGACAACGTATACTGGTGGTCACTGGTCAGCAAAACTCTGCACTGTACTCCTCCTATATAATACAGCTGCTCCCCAGTCCCCACAATTAAGCAGTGTGAGCACAGATACATACCTCCCAACTTTGTCCCGTTGGGAAGAGGGACACACGCGCGGCGAAGCCTCGCGCACTCCCGAAAAGGGTTGTGGCCTATGGAAAAGGGGCGTGGCTCCGCGGGAGGACCCGCGATTGCGACCCACGCCCCCGTTTTCGTCACTGAGGGGGCATGCCCAGCGCTCTGTGAGCCGCTGGCATGCCCCCTCTCCCTCTGTCTGCACTGAATAGATGCTGTGCGCATGCGCACAGCGTCTATTCACCGCTGCTCTGCTAAGCAGGGCAGCGGGTGACAGAGCCTCCCAACTGCCCCCCCACTGCGGGACACTGCGGCCCGCGGGTGGGACAGCGGGACAGTCCCCAAAAAACGGGACTGTGCCGCGAAAATCGGGACAGTTGGGAGGTATGCAGATATATGCAGCACACTGAGCACAGATATGGAGTGTTTTTCAGGCAGACAACGTATACTGGTGGTTACTGGTCAGCAAAACTCTGCACTGTACTCCTCCTATATAATACAGCTGCTCCCCAGTCCCCACAATTAAGCAGTGTGAGCACAGATATATGCAGCACACTGAGCACAGATATGGAGTGTTTTTCAGGCAGACAACGTATTCTGGTGGTCACTGGTCAGCAAAACTCTGCACTGTACTCCTCCTATATAATACAGCTGCTCCCTAGTCCCCACAATTAAGCAGTGTGAGCACAGATATATGCAGCACACTGAGCACAGATATGGAGTGTTTTTCAGGCAGACAACGTATACTGGTGGTCACTGGTCAGCAAAACTCTGCACTGTACTCCTCCTATATAATACAGCTGCTCCCCAGTCCCCACAATTAAGCAGTGTGAGCACAGATATATGCAGCACACTGAGCACAGATATGGAGTGTTTTTCAGGCAGACAACGTATACTGGTGGTCACTGGTCAGCAAAACTCTGCACTGTACTCCTCCTATATAATACAGATGCTCCCCAGTCCCCACAATTAAGCAGTGTGAGCACAGATATATGCAGCACACTGAGCACAGATATGGAGTGTTTTTCAGGCAGACAACGTATACTGGTGGTCACTGGTCAGCAAAACTCTGCACTGTACTCCTCCTATATTATACAGCTGCTCCCCAGTCCCCACAATTAAGCAATAAGCACTGCAGTAGCACAAATATTATTAATAAACGGAGAGGAAGCCAGCCACGTCCTTTCCCTAACATTTCCAATGCACGAGTGAAATGGCGGCGACGCGCGGCTGCTTATATAGAATCCGAATCTCGCGAGAATCCGACAGCAGGATGATGACATTCGGGCTCGCTCGGATTAACCGAGCCATACGGGAGAATCCGAGTATGCCTCGGACCCGTGTAAAATGGGTGAAGTTCGGGGGTTTCGGTTTCCGAGGAACCGAACCCGCTCATCACTAATTATAATTGTGGTAATGGTTGTCATGGGTGCAAAGTGTGTGGCAGGTGGTTCTGTGTACCCGCTGCCAAATTCTTAAGGGTATGCCATAACCGAGCGTACTAGCATACTTGCGCCACTGCTCATAGTAAGTGTACTTGTTTCATCTGTAGTCTGTGATCATGCAGGAAACAATGCAATGTGTCAGAGCCAATAATAGCACATTAGCATGACAGACATCTGAATGCACTTGGCCAATCACAAATTTCTAAAAACAGCAGTATGAGGTAAGGCATTGCTAAGTGACTGCACTTCAGAGTAAGTGTATTATCTAAATATACAGTATAATTACTGTATGGCCTCAATAGAGAATAAAGCCCCCAAAAGGCCAATAAATAACAGCACATGCAACTTTTGTTAACATTGCTTTATTAGCTTATAAAAGCAAGAAGATAAAAATTGGTGTCAAGGGGACATTGATAATGTTTTCTTTTAGCTGAGAGCGCTTAGCAATATTTGTATGTTATATCATTTATCTCTTTTACTTTGTTGGACCATGAACATTTATCTAAACCTACAGTTGTAATAGCTTCTTTTTGGTGCTGCAATAGAATTGTAAGATTGGTTTTATTGCTATTTATAATAAAACCTTTTTATATATAGAGTTCATCAACATTTCTAGCAAATGGCTTTTTTTCTATCATGAGTTTTAGGACTGTGTGGGATTAAGTCTGTTGGAAATCTTTGCTGTCACACTCAGGGCCGGTGCAAGGTTTCTCAGCACCCTAGGCAAATCGACAGCAACCTCCCCCCACCCCTACTCAGCAAAATACCAAGCCCCTCATGTGATAATGTGCGGACACGGCATCTTTTACAAGGTGTAATGATTAGGGAGGTGTGTGTGTGTGTGTGTGTGTGTGTGTGTGTGTGTGTGTGTGTGTATATATATATATATATATATATATATATAGATAGATAGATAGATAGATAGATAGATAGATAGATAGATACTGTATATACACAGCCACACTTTAATGTAGCACTGACCGTGGTTGCCTTTCTGTTCAGACTGATGCTGTGGCTACAGATAAGGGATGTCGCCCTTGAAGACCCACTTGTGCATGGGGCAGTGGTTTTTCCGGCCTTGGACTCCCTGTTGCCGCCGCTGGTCAGAGCTGGCTGTGAGGGGGACAGATCAGCCGACGGTTAGGAAAGCCCTTTCCTGCCTGGGTGAAGGTGCCGCCCCCGCGCTCCTCCTCGAGCTCCATCAGCTCCTAACAGGGGTAGAGTCAGGGTAAGATGACTGATGCCAGCATAGAGAGATCTCTGCTGCACTGGATCGCTGCCTCATTGTGCCAGAATCATGTTCCTCAGACTCACTCACCCTCTTCACTCTCCTCTGGGCATGTCCTGGCTCCTCTCACTGTGAGTGTGATGTTATTCGCACAGCACACGGAGTACTGCCGGGACTCAGCCAGCCCAGTGCATGGAAAATTTTGGTGGAGCTTGCGGTCCACCAGAAATTAGAACTCCCTCCAATGCATCATGATTCAATACTGTCAGAGGACCCCACTTGGACCAGCTGGGTCTTAAGCAGCCGCTTGGGTTACCTAACAGTAAATCCGCTAATGGGGAGCAGTCAGGGGCATAGGGAGCAGTCAGGGGTGTATTGGGAGCCTAGGAAGCAGTCGGGTGTATCGGGGGCATAGGGAGCAGTCAGGGGTGTATCAGCGGCCTAGGGGGCAGTCAGGGGTATATTAGGAGCAAAGGGAGCAGGGGATTAGGGGGCAGTCAGGGACGTAGGGGGCAGTTAGGGACATAGGGAGCAGTCAGAGGTATATTAGGAGCATAGGGGGCAGGGGCATAGGGAGCAATCGGGGTATATTAGGAGCATAGGAAGCAGTCAGGGGCATAGGGAGCAGTCAGGGGGTATATTAGGAGGATAGGGAGCAGGAGAATAGGGAGCAGTCAGGGGGTATATTAGGAGCATAGGGAGCAGTCAGGGGGTATATTAGGAGCATAGGGAGCAGGAGAATAGGGAGCAGTCAGGGGGTATATTAGGAGCATAGGGAGCAGGAGAATAGGGAGCAGTCAGGGGGTATATTAGGAGCATAGGGAGCAGTCAGGGGTGTATTGGGAGCCTAGGAAGCAGTCGGGTGTACCGGGGGCATAGGAAGCAGTCAGGGGTGTATCAGCGGCCTAGGAGGCAGTCAGGGGTATATTAGGAGCATAGGAAGCTGTCAGGGGTATATTAAGAGCATAGGGAGCAGGGGATTAGGGGGCAGTCAGGGGTATATTAGGAGCATAGGCAGCAGGGGATTAGGGGGCAGTCAGGGACATAGTGAGCAGTTAGGGGCATAGGGAGCTGTCAGGGGTATATTAGGAGCATAGGGAGCAGGGGAATAGGGGGCAGTTAAGGGCATAGGGAGCAGTCAGAGGTATATTAGGAGCATAGGGGGCAGGGGCATAGGGAGCAATCGGGGTATATTAGGAGCATAGGAAGCAGTCAGGGGCATAGGGAGCAGTCAGGGGGTATATTAGGAGCATAGGGAGCAGGAGAATAGGGAGCAGTCAGGGGATATATTAGGAGCATAGGGAGCAGTCGGGGGGTATATTAGGAGCATAGGGAGCAGGAGAATAGGGAGCAGTCAGGGGGTATATTAGGAGCATAGGGAGCAGGAGAATAGGGAGCAGTCAGGGGGTATATTAGGAGCATAGGGAGCAGTCAGGGGTGTATTGGGAGCCTAGGAAGCAGTCGGGTGTACCGGGGGCATAGGGAGCAGTCAGGGGTGTATCAGCGGCCTAGGAGGCAGTCAGGGGTATATTAGGAGCATAGGAAGCTGTCAGGGGTATATTAGGAGCATAGGGAGCAGGGGATTAGGGAGCAGTCAGGGACGTAGGGAGCAGTTAGGGGCATAGGGAGCTGTCAGGGGTATATTAGGAGCATATAAAGCAGGGGAATAGGGGGCAGTTAGGGGCATAGGGAGCAGTCAGAGGTATATTAGGAGCATAGGGGGCAGGGGCATAGGGAGCAATCGGGGTATATTAGGAGCATAGGAAGCAGTCAGGGGCATAGGGAGCAGTCAGGGGGTATATTAGGGGCATAGGGAGCAGGAGAATAGGGAGCAGTCAGGGGGGTATATTAGGAGCATAGGGAGCAGTCAGGGGCATAGGGAGCAGTCAGGGGGTATATTAGGAGCAGGGGAATAGGGAGCAGTCAGGGGCATAGGAAGCAGTCAGGGGGTATATTAGGAGCATAGGGAGCAGGAGAATAGGGAGCAGTCAGGGGGTATATTAGGAGCATAGGGAGCAGTCAGGGGCATAGGGAGCAGTCAGGGGGTATATTAGGAGCAGGAGAATAGGGATCAGTCAGGGGCATAGGGATCAGTCAGATGTGCAGCATAATGTACGGAATGGGGCTGTACAAGAGACTTGCTGTGAGTGTACTGTACATCAGGCAAATAGAGACAGTGAGAGTGACCGACCTGAAGTAGTAGTAGCAGCAGCGACAGTTCCAATGTCCCCGGCCTCCTGTGTCCAATGTTCTGGCTCCTGGAATGTTCACTTCACTGTCTGTGGCAGCACCTGCGAAGGGCGGAATTACTGACTTCTGCTGCCAACCTCAGATTATCGGGGATGAAGCCTGAGGAGCTTTGGCAGAGTGGCGGCCGGCCACTTGTCCCTGGGGAGGGGTCAGCAAGCCACGTGCAAGTACACCGCAAGCTCAGCCGGCCCCGTCAATGTGCCCTGGAGCTGGCTTATAGGCAGGAGGGGGGGAATCTAGTAACACGATGCAGGGGGGGGGGGGAGGTAACATGCGGAAGCCGAATTGCGCGCGCGCGGGGGGGGGGGGGGATCTAGTAGCAACATGCGGGATCCGAATTGCGGGGGGGTCTGATGTAGCAATAAGATGCAGGAGGGGAGGCAACATGTGGGATCCAAATTGCGGGGGGGGGGATTTAATAATAAGATGCAGGAGTGGGGGTAGGCAACAAATTGTGGAGGGAAGAGGAACAGCAAGTAACCAGATGCAGGAGGCGGGGGGGTGCGAGGGGAGCCGAATAGCCGTGGGGGGGAGCAGATGACAAGATGCAGGAGGCGGGGGGGGGGGGGGAGGCAGCGGGAGCGGGAGACGAATAGCCGTGGGGGGGAGCACGTGACAGGATGCAGGAGGGTGGGAGGACTCGAGGGAGCGGAGCGGCCCAGTGGGTAACTGCTTACGGAGGAGTTTGGCTGAGCTGAAGCGTTCCCTCTTTCATTCACTGTGCGGTGCCGCCCTCCAGTGGTCGCCGCCCATAGGCAGCTGCCTAAAGCTGCCTAGTGGTAGCGCCGGCCCTGGTCACACTCAACATTGAAATTGTTTTATTTTCAAGTTTTTCTTTTCATTTGTAATAAAACAAATGTACAGGAATTTTTCACACAGAATATGAACTAAGTTCAAAATAAATTCTGCCAGTTAAGGATACAAGGCAATTATGGGCCTAACCTGATGTTTACGTATATCTCAGATGTTTTTTGCACAGGATCTGCACTGCACAGGTACAGATCTGTGTACGTGACGACAGGTGCATTCACAGATAAGGAGTTTAAGGCAGGGATGGGGCAGCAATGGACTGCGTTCTCAAAAACATTTTCACATCATGTGGAGGGTATTGTCTGCGTTTTCTGACCCAGATTAACTGGCCTTAACAGCAGGGATGAGGCAGCCATTTTGAGTAGCCTTAGGTGTCCCAATGCTGTCTCTTTGGATGATGCCAGAAGTAGGTGTCTTTTTCCTTCAGGTGCCTCCTGTGGCATTAGCATATAATCACACAGCAGATGCATCCAAAGTCGCAGCTGCTATACCTTTACTTTCCATCTCTGAATCAGACCCTATATCAATTGCCTTAGATTGTTGATAGAGATATCGTTATACGTTTCTCCTATACAAAGATATTGTGAACATTGAGATGGCTTCTATTTGTCCCCCAGCTCCAACAATCTTGAGACATAAGTGGAAATAATCCTCAGGAATCAGATCATGTGTTACTTTAGCTTTTTACTTATGTTTTCATATATGTTTTCATTTTTACAGTACTGCATGTGTTTCCATATACAAGAAGCCTGGTACCAGATAGCACAGAGCAAGAGGCTAAGGAAGTGGCATCTCTGGAACAGAATATGTACAGTCTTTAACTTTTCTTTTCTCTTCCAAAAGGAAGTTTGACTGAAATTCATTCTTGTCCTTTTCCAAACCCTGAAATATACTGTACTAGCATTATTAGACCCGCATCTACAAAACTGTATTTAGTAGTTAGGGGTCTATTTACTACGCCTAAGCACTATGTACTAAGCCTAGGTCTATGTACTAAGCATAGGGAAGAGATAAAGTGAACGGATATAAAGTACCAGTCAATGAGCTACTAACTGTCATTTTTCAAACACACGAGTGCATGTTATGTACGCTGATACTGCTTCTCCCCCATGTAAGACACTGGTTGTGAGGGCTATGCGCCCCTGTCCATATCGGTGCTGCTATCTAAAAGATAGTAGGATGCTATGTGCGGGCAATGTATGAACAGTCAGCATCGCTGACCATTACGACACCTGCAGCTGTCAATTTCGACAAGTGCAGGTGGTGATGCCCATAGACCACAGCAGGGTCAGAAATGTGCCTGCCTGTGGAGGGTTCCAGCTCCGGAGTGCGCAGGGGATCTCACGTGGGTACAGAAATCTTGCGCATGCTCACTGGAGCCAGCTGGGAATGAGACGCAGCGCATCAGCACTGAGTTGATGCGCTTTGCGCTCAGGGGGTCATCGCTGGAGGGGGGAGCTTTCGCTCTCCCGCTTCGGCAGACAAGATGTTAGTACCTCTTGTCGATGTAACTTCCTGCTTTGCCTCGGTAGTGAGGCGATGCAGGAAGTGTTATAGCAGCACGATACGTGCCGCTATAATACATTTACCACACAGGCAGTTAGGAGCTGATTGGTTAGTACTTTATATCCCTTTCTCTCTCTCCAAGGCTTAGTACATAAATGTTGTGAAAAAGTAGTATTCCAAACATTTCTTTTAATCTATTTATTATTTGCGATGCATGAATGATAACGCCCAAATGGACAATCAGATCAAAATTTGGATTGCACCTCCAGTGTGTAGAACTTAATAAACTACAAAAATGTGAAAGCCCTCACTCACTCACTCACTCACTCACTCACTCACTCACTCACTCATCACTAATTTTCTCTATTCCCAATATGTTAGGAAGCTGAAATTTAACATAGGTATTCTGCAGGTGGGAAATAGGAAAACTGTGTAATTAGAATTTTAATAAACCTCCCCACAGGGGATGAAAAGAGGGTTGATATAATGACGTCATTACTGATGCGTGGCGTACGTTGCATGAACGATGAATCCCAAATGGACAATCAGATCAAAATTTGGATTGCACCGCTAGTGTGTAGAATTTAATAAACTACAAAAATGGTCCTGTCACTGCTATGGGTGTTCCTCGGATAATGCCAAGAACCATGGATTAATATTTACTTACATTAAGACGTCTTAAATTTACATCTCTATAGATTTATCAAATTTTTAACACTCATTTATATTTACAACCATGAAAATCAGAATCTCCCATGTGAAGAATGGGTAGAACAGCTACTATATATATAAAGCTTCAGAAAAGTGATGTACTGTAGTAAAACCTAAAAGTCTCCCCAAAATGATGTCACCTTGAGAATATACTGTATATAATGAGGGCTTAACATATAAGTATGGCTTTAAGCAAACATATTTGGTAGAATTTTTGCTGGGTAGGAAAGATTCATAGGTCTACTCTGGTTTCAAGTATACTTTAATAAATTATGTTTTTGCTGTTTTATTTACAGATTTACAATATTACATTTTATAAGTTTTGTGCTTTAACCTTTTAAAACCCTTTAAAACTTTATTTTCCAAAGTGACACACCAATTGTAAAAATAAACATCATATTCAGCTGCATGCCTTAAATATGAAAATGCATATATGGATAAGTTTTGATTAAACTAGAGATGAGCGGGTTCGGTTCTCAGAAACCGAACCCTATCAGACTTCACCACCCGAGCCCAGAAACCAGAACGAGGCAAAACGTCATCATCCCGCTGTTGGATTCTCACGGGGTTTGGATTCCATATAAGGACCTGCCATTTTCACTCCAGTCTCGGAGAGTGTAGTGAGAGGACGTGTCCTCAGTGTCTGTGTGGGCAGGAAAGTGGGGTGGCGATTCCAGTGCTGTCTTGTGCTGCTCAGTCCAGTGTAGTGTCTTATGCTGCATCAGTCCAGCCAGTCACAGCAGTGGTGTGCTCTGCTGCTATATGTCCCCAGTGCTGCTGTATAAGTCCCTTGCAGTTTTGCTGTGCTGTCTTGCATCAGACCAGGGGTAGTGTCTTGTGCAGCATCAGTCCAGTGACCAGTCACAGTGGTGGTGTCCTCTGCTGCCATATATCCAGTGTTACTGGCGTATAATTCCTGTGATACTGGGGTATAATTCCTGTGATACTAGCGTATAATTCCAGTAATATTGCCGTATAATTCCAGTGATATTGCTGTATAATTCTGGTGATACTGGCATATAATTCCAGTGATATTGCTGTATAATTCTGGTGATACTGACATATAATTCCAGTGATATTGCCGTATAATTCTCGTGATACTGACATATAATTCCAGTGATATTGCTATATAATTCCCTTGATACTGCCGTATAATTCCCGTGATACTGCCGTATAATTCTCGTGATACTGACATATAATTCCAGTGATATTGCTATATAATTCCCTTGATACTGCCGCATAATTCCTGTGATACTGCCGTATAATTCCCGTGATACTGGCGTATAATTCCAGTGATATTGCTGTATAATTCCTGTGATATTGCTGTATAATTCCTGTGATACTGGCGTATAATTCCTGTGATACTGGTGTATAATTCCTGTGATACTGGCGTATAATTCCTGTGATACTGGTGTATAATTCCCATGATACTGGCGTATAATTCCAGTGATATTGCCGTATAATTCCCGTAATACTAGCGTATAATTCCTGTGATATTACTGTATAATTCCAGTGATATTGCTGTATAATTCCTGTGATATTGCTGTATAATTTCTGTGATACTGCCTTATAATTCCTGTGATATTGCTGTATAATTCCCGTGATATTGCCGTATAATTCCAGTGATACTGGCATATCATTCCTGTAAAATTGCCGTATAAGTACAGTGATATTGCCGTATAATTCCCGTGATACTGCCATATAATTCCCGTGATACTGCCATATAATTCCCGTGTTACTGCCGTATAATTCCTGTGATACTGGCGTATAATTCCTGTGATATTGCCGTATAATTTCTGTGATATTGCTGTATAATTACTGTGATACTGGCGTGTAATTCCAGTGATACTGGCGTGTAATTCCCGTGATACTGGCGTGTCATTCCAGTGATATTGCCATATAATTCCAGCGATATTGCCGTATAATTCCCATGATACTGGCGTATAATTCCAGTGACACTGGCATATAATTCCTGTGATATTGCCATATAATTCCAGTGATAATGCTGTATAATTCCAATGATACTGCCGTATAATTCCAGTGGTACTGGCGTGTAAGTCCAGTCCAGTGGTAGTGCCATATAAGTTCAGTGGTGCTGGTGTATAATTCCATTGGTACTGGCATATAAATCCAGTGATCCTGGCTTATAATTCCATATAAATCCATATAATTCCGTATAAATCCAGTCCAGAGGTGCTGCCATATAAATAAGTTCAGTGGTGCTGTCCTGTGCTGTATATTATTTACTCCAAATAAAGGGGTTATTAATATTTAATACAAATAATTTTCACAGGGTTTGCCCTGTGTGGTGTAGAGGTATGCTCTCCTGTACCGCATATTGTTATATAACTCCAGAAAAATAATGGAGAACAAAAATTTGGAGGATAAAATAGGGAAAGAAACATTTCCTCCTAGTGCTGAAGCTGCTGCTGCCACTAGTCATGACATAGATGATGAAATGCCATCAACGTCATCTGCCAATGCCGATGCCCAATGTGATAGTAGAGGGCATGTAAAATCCAAAAAGCCACAATTCAGTAAAAAGACCCAAAAAAAGAAATTTAACTGGTCTGAGGAGAAACGTAAACTTGCCAATATGCATTTACGACACAGAGTGGCAAGGAGCGGCTAAGGCCCTGGCCTATGTTCATGACTAGTGGCTTCACATGATGATGGAAGCCCTCATCCTCCCACTAGAGTTAAGATGGAAAAAGCACAGAAAAGAACTGTGAATTCTAAGATGGTATCACAAATCCCCATGGAGAGTCCAAATGTGTCGGCGGTTGCGATGCCTGACCTTCCCAACACTGGATAGGAAGAGGTGGCTCCTTCCACCATTTACACACCCCTTGCAAGTGCTGGAGCACCCACAGTCCAATTTCTGATATTCAAATTGAAGATGTATCTGTTGAAGTACACCAGGATGAGGATATGGGTGTTGCCGGCACTGAGAAGGAAGTTGACGATGTGGATTCTGATGGTGATGTGGTTTGTAAATCAGGCACTGGGGGAGACACCTGTTGTCCATGGGATGAAGAAGCCCATTGTGATGCCTGGGCAAAATACCAAAAAAGCCACCTCTTCAGTGTGGAATTATTTCTCCAAAAATCCGGACAACAGGTGTCAAGCCGTGTTTTGCCTCTGTCAATCTATAATAAGTAGGGGATAGGATGTTAACCACCTAGGAACATCCTCTCTTATACGTCACCTGCAGCGCATTCATCAGAAGTCAGTGTCAAGTTGTGAAACTTTGAGTAAGAGCGTAAACAGTCCACTGACACCTAAATCCCTTCTTCCTCTTGTACCCAAGCTCCTGCAAGCCACACCACTAACTCCATCAATGTCAACTTCTTCCTCAGTCAGGAACGTCAGTAGTCCTGCAGGCCATGTCACTGGCAAGACTGAGTCCTCTCCTAACCAGAATTCCTCTGGAGGATCCTTGAGTGGTACACCTGCTGTTGCTACCGCTGCTGTTGTTGCTGCTGGGAGTCGATCGTCATCCCATAGGGGAAGTCAGAAAACCACTTGTACTACTTCCAGTAAGCAATTGACTATCCAGCAGTCCTTTGTAAAGAAGATGAAATATGACAGCAGTCATCCTTTTGCAAAACAGATAACTGAGGCCTTGACAGCTATGTTGGTGTTAGATATGTGTCTGGTATCCACCATTAGTTCAGTGGGACTTAGAGAATTGTTTGAGGTACTGTGTCCCCAGTATCAAATCCCATCTAGGTTCCACTTCTCTAAGCAGGCGATACCGAGAATGTACACAGACGTCAGAAAAAGTGTCCTCAGTGTCCTACAAAATGCAGTTGTACCCGCTGTCCACTTAACCACGGACATGTGGACAAGTGGAACAGTGCAGACTAAGGACTATATGACTGTGACAGCTCACTGGGTAGATGTATGGCCTCCCACAGCAACAACAGCAGCAGCACCATTAGCAGCATCTCGGAAATGCCAACTCGTTCCTAGGCAGGCTACGCTATGTATCACCGCTTTCCATGAGAGGCACAATGGCTTACCATAATTAGACTCTCCTGGGGATTTGTGATATTGGACAATGCCACCAATATTGTGCGTGCATTACATCTGGGCAAATTCCAGCACGTCCCATGTTTTGCACATACAATTAATTTGGTGGTGCAGAATATTTTTAAAAATGACAGGGGCGGTCAGGAGATGCTGTCGGTGGCCCGAAAAATTACGGGCCACTTTCGGCATTCAGCCACCGCGTGCCGAAAACTGGGGCACCATCAAACACACCTGAACCTGCCATCACCTGAAGCAAGAGGTAGCAACGAGGTAGAAATCAATACTCTATATGCTTCAGAGGATGGAGGTGCAGCAAAAGGCCATCCAAGCCTATTCATCCACCTACAATATAGGCAAAGGAGGGGGAATGCACCTGACTTAAGAGCAGTGGAGAATGATTTCCGTCTTGTGCAAGGTTCTCCAACCCTTCGAACTTGCCACATGTGAAGTCAGTTCAGACACTGCCAGCTTGGGGTGTGGTATTGAAAGTAGTGATGAGCACCGGAAATTTTTCGGGTTTTGTGTTTTGGTTTTGGGTTCGGTTCCGCGGCCGTGTTTTGGGTTCGAACGCGTTTTGGCAAAACCTCACCGAATTTTTTTTGTCGGATTCGGGTGTGTTTTGGATTCGGGTGTTTTTTTCAAAAAACCCTAAAAAACAGCTTAAATCATAGAATTTGGGGGTCATTTTGATCCCAAAGTATTATTAACCTCAATAACCATAATTTCCACTCATTTTCAGTCTATTCTGAACACCTCACACCTCACAATATTATTTTTAGTCCTAAAATTTGCACCGAGGTCGCTGGATGACTAAGCTCAGCGACCCAAGTGGCCGACACAAACACCTGGCCCATCTAGGAGTGGCACTGCAGTGTCACGCAGGATGGCCCTTCAAAAAACTACTCCCCAAACAGCACATGACGCAAAGAAGAAAAAAAAGAGGCGCAATGAGGTAGCTGTGTGAGTAAGCTAAGCGACCCTAGTGGCCGACACAAACACCTGGCCCATCTAGGAGTGGCACTGAAGTGTCACGCAGGATGGCCCTTCCAAAAAACACCCCCCAAACAGCACATGACGCAAAGAAAAAAGATGCGCAATGAGGTAGCTGTGTGACTAAGATAAGCGACCCAAGTGGCCGACACAAACACCTGGCCCATCTAGGAGTGGCACTGCAGTGTCACGCAGGATGGCCCTTCCAAAAACGACTCCCCAAACAGCACATGACGCAAAGAAAAATGAAAGAAAAAAGAGGTGCAAGATGGAATTGTCCTTGGGCCCTCCCACCCACCCTTATGTTGTATAAACAGGACATGCACACTTTAACCAACCCATCATTTCAGTGACAGGGTCTGCCACACGACTGTGACTGAAATGACGGGTTGGTTTGGACCCCCACCAAAAAAGAAGCAATTAATCTCTCCTTGCACAAACTGGCTCTACAGAGGCAAGATGTCCACCTCATCATCATCCTCCGATATATCACCGTGTACATCCCCCTCCTCACAGATTATCAATTCGTCCCCACTGGAATCCACCATCTCAGCTCCCTGTGTACTTTGTGGAGGCAATTGCTGCTGGTGAATGTCTCCACGGAGGAATTGATTATAATTAATTTTAATGAACATCATCTTCTCCACATTTTCTGGATGTAACCTCGTACGCCGATTGCTGACAAGGTGAGCGGCGGCACTAAACACTCTTTCGGAGTACACACTTGTGGGAGGGCAACTTAGGTAGAATAAAGCCAGTTTGTGCAAGGGCCTCCAAATTGCCTCTTTTTCCTGCCAGTATAAGTACGGACTGTCTGACGTGCCTACTTGGATGCGGTCACTCATATAATCCTCCACCATTCTTTCAATGGGGAGAGAATCATATGCAGTGACAGTAGACGACATGTCCGTAATCGCTGTCAGGTCCTTCAGTCCGGACCAGATGTCAGCATCAGCAGTCGCTCCAGACTGCCCTGCATCACCGCCAGCGGGTGGGCTCGGAATTCTGAGCCTTTTCTTCGCACCCCCAGTTGCGGGAGAATGTGAAGGAGGAGATGTTGACAGGTCGCGTTCCGCTTGACTTGACAATTTTGTCACCAGCAGTTCTTTGAACCCCAGCAGACTTGTGTCTGCCGGAAAGAGAGATCCAAGGTAGGTTTTAAATCTAGGATCGAGCACGGTGGCCAAAATGTAGTGCTCTGATTTCAACAGATTGACCACCCGTGAATCCTTGTTAAGCGAATTAAGGGCTCCATCCACAAGTCCCACATGCCTAGCGGAATCGCTCTGTGTTAGCTCCTCCTTCAATGTCTCCAGCTTCTTCTGCAAAAGCCTGATGAGGGGAATGACCTGACTCAGGCTGGCAGTGTCTGAACTGACTTCACGTGTGGCAAGTTCAAAAGGTTGCAGAACCTTGCACAACGTTGAAATCATTCTCCACTGCGCTTGAGACAGGTGCATTCCACCTCCTATATCGTGCTCAGTTGTATAGGCTTGAATGGCCTTTTGCTGCTCCTCCAACCTCTGAAGCATATAGAGGGTTGAATTCCACCTCGTTACCACTTCTTGCTTCAGATGATGGCAGGGCAGGTTCAGGCGTTTTTGGTGGTGCTCCAGTCTTCTGTACGTGGTGCCTGTACGCCGAAAGTGTCCCGCAATTCTTCTGGCCACCGACAGCATCTCTTGCACGCCCCTCTCGTTTTTTAAATAATTCTGCACCACCAAATTCAAGGTATGTGCAAAACATGGGACGTGCTGGAATTTGCCCAGATTTAATGCACACACAATATTGCTGGCGTTGTCCGATGCCACAAATCCACAGGAGAGTCCAATTGGGGTAAGCCATTCCGCGATGATATTCCTCAGTTGCCGTAAGAGGTTTTCAGCTGTGTGCATATTCTGGAAAGCGGTGATACAAAGCGTAGCCTGCCTAGGAAAGAGTTGGCGTTTGCGAGATGCTGCTACTGGTGCCGCCGCTGCTGTTCTTGCGGCGGGAGTCCATACATCTACCCAGTGGGCTGTCACAGTCATATAGTCCTGAGCCTGCCCTGCTCCACTTGTCCACATGTCCGTGGTTAAGTGGACATTGGGTACAACTGCATTTTTTAGGACACTGGTGAGTCTTTTTCTGAGGTCTGTGTACATTTTCGGTATCGCCTGCCTAGAGAAATGGAACCTAGATGGTAATTGGTACCGGGGACACAGTACCTCCAACAAGTCTCTAGTTGGCTCTGCAGTAATGATGGATACCGGAACCACGTTTCTCACCGCCCAGGATGCAAAGGCCTCAGTTATCCGCTTTGCAGCAGGATGACTGCTGTGATATTTCATCTTCCTCGCAAAGGACTGTTGGACAGTCAATTGCTTGGTGGAAGTAGTAAAAGTGGTCTTACGACTTCCCCTCTGGGATGACCATCGACTCCCAGCAGCAACAACAGCAGCGCCAGCAGCAGTAGGCGTTACACACAAGGATGCATCGGAGGAATCCCAGGCAGGAGAGGACTCGTCAGAATTGCCAGTGACATGGCCTGCAGGACTATTGGCATTCCTGGGGAAGGAGGAAATTGACACTGAGGGAGTTGGTTGGGTGGTTTGCGTGAGCTTGGTTACAAGAGGAAGGGATTTACTGGTCAGTGGACTGCTTCCGCTGTCGCCCAAAGTTTTTGAACTTGTCACTGACTTATGATGAATGCGCTGCAGGTGACGTATAAGGGAGGATGTTCCGAGGTGGTTAACGTCCTTACCCCTACTTATTACAGCTTGACAAAGGCAATACACGGCTTGACAAATGTTGTCCGCATTTCTGTTGAAATACTTCCACACCGAAGAGCTGATTTTTTTGGTATTTTCACCAGGCATGTCAATGGCCCTATTCCTCCCACGGACAACAGGTGTCTCCCCGGGTGCCTGACTTAAACAAACCACCTCACCATCAGAATCCTCCTGGTCAATTTCCTCCCCAGCGCCAGCAACACCCATATCCTCCTCATCCTGGTGTACTTCAACACTGACATCTTCAATCTGACTATCAGGAACTGGACTGCGGGTGCTCCTTCCAGCACTTGCAGGGGGCGTGCAAATGGTGGAAGGCGCATGCTCTTCACGTCCAGTGTTGGGAAGGTCAGGCATCGCAAACGACACAATTGGACTCTACTTGTGGATTTGTGATTTCGAAGAACGCACAGTTCTTTGCTGTGCTTTTGCCAGCTTGAGTCTTTTCATTTTTCTAGCGAGAGGCTGAGTGCTTCCATCCTCATGTGAAGCTGAACCACTAGCCATGAACATAGGCCAGGGCATCAGCCGTTCCTTGCCACTCCGTGTGGTAAATGGCATATTGGCAAGTTTACGCTTCTCCTCCGACAATTTTATTTTAGATTTTTGAGTCCTTTTTTTTACTGATATTTGGTGTTTTGGATTTTACATGCTCTGTACTATGACATTGGGCATCGGCCTTGGCAGATGACGTTGATGGCATTTCATCGTCTCGGCCATGACTAGTGGCAGCAGCTTCAGCACGAGGTGGAAGTGGATCTTGATCTTTCCCTATTTTTGGAACCTCAACATTTTTATTCTCCATATTTTAATAGGCACAACTAAAAGGCACCTCAGGTAAACAATGGAGATGGATGGATACTAGTATACTTATGGATGGACGAGCGACTGCCGACACAGAGGTAGCTACAGCCGTGGACTACCGTACTGCGTCTGCTGCTAATATAGACTGGATGATAATGATATAAAAAATATATATATATCACTACTGCAGCCGGACAGGTATATATTATATAATGACGGAACTGCTGGACACTGTCAGCACTGCAGACTCCTAAAGTAAGCTACTAGTATCAAGAAGATAGAAAAAAAAAAAAACACAACAGGTAGGTGGTATACAATTATGGATGGACGAGCGACTGCCGACACAGAGGTAGCTACAGCCGTGGACTACCGTACTGCGTCTGCTGCTAATATAGACTGGATGATAATGATATAAAAAATATATATATATCACTACTGCAGCCGGACAGGTATATATTATATAATGACGGACCTGCTGGACACTGTCAGCACTGCAGACTCCTAAAGTAAGCTACTAGTATCAAGAAGATAGAAAAAAAAAAACACAACAGGTAGGTGGTATACAATTATGGATGGACGAGCGACTGCCGACACAGAGGTAGCTACAGCCGTGGACTACCGTACTGCGTCTGCTGCTAATATAGACTGGATGATAATGATATAAAATATATATATATATCACTACTGCAGCCGGACAGGTATATATTATATAATGACGGACCTGCTGGACACTGTCAGCACTGCAGACTCCTAAAGTAAGCTACTAGTATCAAGAAGATAGAAAAAAAAAACACAACAGGTAGGTGGTATACAATTATGGATGGACGAGCGACTGCCGACACAGAGGTAGCTTCAGCCGTGGACTACCGTACTGCGTCTGCTGCTAATATAGACTGGATGATAATGATATAAAAAATATATATATATCACTACTGCAGCCGGACAGGTATATATTATATAATGACGGACCTGCTGGACACTGTCAGCACTGCAGACTCCTAAAGTAAGCTACTAGTATCAAGAAGATAGAAAAAAAAAAAAACACCACAGGTAGGTGGTATACAATTATGGATGGACGAGCGACTGCCGACACAGAGGTAGCTACAGCCGTGGACTACCGTACTGCGTCTGCTGCTAATATAGACTGGATGATAATGATATAAAAAATATATATATCACTACTGCAGCCGGACAGGTATATATTATATAATGACGGACCTGCTGGACACTGTCAGCACTGCAGACTCCTAAAGTAAGCTACTAGTATCAAGAAGATAGAAAAAAAAAAAAAACACCACAGGTAGGTGGTATACAATTATGGATGGACGAGCGACTGCCGACACAGAGGTAGCTACAGCCGTGGACTACCGTACTGCGTCTGCTGCTAATATAGACTGGATGATAATGATATAAAAAATATATATATATCACTACTGCAGCCGGACAGGTATATATTATATAATGACGGACCTGCTGGACACTGTCAGCACTGCAGACTCCTAAAGTAAGCTACTAGTATCAAGAAGATAGAAAAAAAAAAAACACAACAGGTAGGTGGTATACAATTATGGATGGACGAGCGACTGCCGACACAGAGGTAGCTACAGCCGTGGACTACTGTACTGCGTCTGCTGCTAATATAGACTGGATGATAATGATATAAAAAATATATATATATCACTACTGCAGCCGGACAGGTATATATTATATAATGACGGACCTGCTGGACACTGTCAGCACTGCAGACTCCTAAAGTTAGCTACTAGTATCAAGAAGATAGAAAAAAAAAAAAACACCACAGGTAGGTGGTATACAATTATGGATGGACGAGCGACTGCCGACACAGAGGTAGCTACAGCCGTGGACTACCGTACTGCGTCTGCTGCTAATATAGACTGGATGATAATGATATAAAAAATATATATATATCATTACTGCAGGACAGGTATATATTATATAATGACGGACCTGCTGGACACTGTCAGCAGAATGCGTTTATAGAATAAAAACACCACACGACGAGTGTTTAACTTTTTCAGGCAGACAATCACAATATACTGGTGGTCAGTGGTCACTGGTCAGTCACACTGCCAGTGGCACTCTGGCAGCAAAAGTGTGCACTGTTAATGTACTCCTGCTATAACTGCTCCCCAGTCTCCCCCACAATTAAGCTGTGTGAGCAGTGAGCACTCAGCACAGTCAGATATACATAGATGATGCAGCACACTGAGGCTGAGCACAGATATGGTATACTGTGTCACTGTTAGAGATGAGCGGGTTCGGTTTCTCTGAATCCGAACCCGCCAGAACTTCATGTTTTTTTTCACGGGCCCGAGCGACTCGGATCTTCCCGCCTTGCTCGGTTAACCCGAGCGCGCCCGAACGTCATCATGACGCTGTCGGATTCTCGCGAGGCTCGGATTCTATCGCGAGACTCGGATTCTATATAAGGAGCCGCGCGTCGCCGCCATTTTCACACGTGCATTGAGATTGATAGGGAGAGGACGTGGCTGGCGTCCTCTCCGTTTAGAATTAGAATAGATTAGAGAGACACTTGATTTACTAATTTTGGGGAGCATTAGGAGTACTCAGTAGTGTACAGTGCAGAGTTTTGCTGATAGTGACCAGTGACCACCACTTTTATTTATAATCCGTTCTCTGCCTGAAAAAAGCGATACACAGCACACAGTGACTCAGTCACATACCATATCTGTGTGCACTGCTCAGGCTCAGGCCAGTGTGCTGCATCATCTATATATATTATATATCTGTCTGACTGCTCAGCTCACACAGCTTATAATTGTGGGGGAGACTGGGGAGCACTACTGCAGTGCCAGTTATAGGTTATAGCAGGAGCCAGGAGTACATAATATTATATTAAAATTAAACAGTGCACACTTTTGCTGCAGGAGTGCCACTGCCAGTGTGACTAGTGACCAGTGACCTGACCACCAGTATATAATATTAGTAGTATACTATCTTTTTATCAACCAGTCTATATTAGCAGCAGACACAGTACAGTGCGGTAGTTCACGGCTGTGGCTACCTCTGTGTCGGCACTCGGCAGCCCGTCCATAATTGTATATACCAGTGACCTAACCGTGGTTTTTTTTTCTTTCTTTATACATACATACTAGTTACGAGTATACTATCTCTTTATCAACCAGTCTATATATTAGCAGCAGACACAGTACAGTGCGGTAGTTCACGGCTGTGGCTACCTCTGTGTCGGCACTCGGCAGCCCGTCCATAATTGTATATACCACCTAACCGTGGTTTTTTTTTCTTTCTTTATACATACATACTAGTTACGAGTATACTATCTCTTTATCAACCAGTCTATATATTAGCAGCAGACACAGTACAGTGCGGTAGTTCACGGCTGTGGCTACCTCTGTGTCGGCACTCGGCAGCCCGTCCATAATTGTATATACCACCTAACCGTGGTTTTTTTTCTTTCTTTATACATACATACTAGTTACGAGTATACTATCTCTTTATCAACCAGTCTATATATTAGCAGCAGACACAGTACAGTGCGGTAGTTCACGGCTGTGGCTACCTCTGTGTCGGCACTCGGCAGCCCGTCCATAATTGTATATACCACCTAACCGTGGTTTTTTTTTCTTTCTTTATACATACATACTAGTTACGAGTATACTATCTCTTTATCAACCAGTCTATATATTAGCAGCAGACACAGTACAGTGCGGTAGTTCACGGCTGTGGCTACCTCTGTGTCGGCACTCGGCAGCCCGTCCATAATTGTATATACCACCTAACCGTGGTTTTTTTTTCTTTCTTTATACATACATACTAGTTACGAGTATACTATCTCTTTATCAACCAGTCTATATATTAGCAGCAGACACAGTACAGTGCGGTAGTTCACGGCTGTGGCTACCTCTGTGTCGGCACTCGGCAGCCCGTCCATAATTGTATATACCACCTAACCGTGGTTTTTTTTTCTTTCTTTATACATACATACTAGTTACGAGTATACTATCTCTTTATCAACCAGTCTATATATTAGCAGCAGACACAGTACAGTGCGGTAGTTCACGGCTGTGGCTACCTCTGTGTCGGCACTCGGCAGCCCGTCCATAATTGTATATACCACCTAACCGTGGTTTTTTTTTCTTTCTTTATACATACATACTAGTTACGAGTATACTATCTCTTTATCAACCAGTCTATATATTAGCAGCAGACACAGTACAGTGCGGTAGTTCACGGCTGTGGCTACCTCTGTGTCGGCACTCGGCAGCCCGTCCATAATTGTATATACCACCTAACCGTGGTTTTTTTTTTCTTTCTTTATACATACATACTAGTTACGAGTATACTATCTCTTTATCAACCAGTCTATATATTAGCAGCAGACACAGTACAGTGCGGTAGTTCACGGCTGTGGCTACCTCTGTGTCGGCACTCGGCAGCCCGTCCATAATTGTATACTAGTATCCAATCCATCCATCTCCATTGTTTACCTGAGGTGCCTTTTAGTTGTGCCTATTAAAATATGGAGAACAAAAATGTTGAGGTTCCAAAATTAGGGAAAGATCAAGATCCACTTCCACCTCGTGCTGAAGCTGCTGCCACTAGTCATGGCCGAGACGATGAAATGCCAGCAACGTCGTCTGCCAAGGCCGATGCCCAATGTCATAGTACAGAGCATGTCAAATCCAAAACACCAAATATCAGTAAAAAGCCTCTTTTTTTCTTTGCGTCATGTGCTGTTTGGGGAGGGTTTTTTGGAAGGGACATCCTGCGTGACACTGCAGTGCCACTCCTAGATGGGCCCGGTGTTTGTGTCGGCCACTAGGGTCGCTAATCTTACTCACACAGCTACCTCATTGCGCCTCTTTTTTTCTTTGCGTCATGTGCTGTTTGGGGAGGGTTTTTTGGAAGGGCCATCCTGCGTGACACTGCAGTGCCACTCCTAGATGGGCCCGGTGTTTGTGTCGGCCACTAGGGTCGCTAATCTTACTCACACAGCTACCTCATTGCGCCTCTTTTTTTCTTTGCGTCATGTGCTGTTTGGGGAGGGTTTTTTGGAAGGGACATCCTGCGTGACACTGCAGTGCCACTCCTAGATGGGCCCGGTGTTTGTGTCGGCCACTAGGGTCGCTAATCTTACTCACACAGCTACCTCATTGCGCCTCTTTTTTTCTTTGCGTCATGTGCTGTTTGGGGAGGGTTTTTTGGAAGGGACATCCTGCGTGACACTGCAGTGCCACTCCTAGATGGGCCCGGTGTTTGTGTCGGCCACTAGGGTCGCTTATCTTACTCACACAGCGACCTCGGTGCAAATTTTAGGACTAAAAATAATATTGTGAGGTGTGAGGTATTCAGAATAGACTGAAAATGAGTGTAAATTATGGTTTTTGAGGTTAATAATACTTTGGGATCAAAATGACCCCCAAATTCTATGATTTAAGCTGTTTTTTAGTGTTTTTGGAAAAAAACACCCGAATCCAAAACACACCCGAATCCGACAAAAAAAATTCGGTGAGGTTTTGCCAAAACGCGTTCGAACCCAAAACACGGCCGCGGAACCGAACCCAAAACCAAAACACAAAACCCGAAAAATTTCAGGCGCTCATCTCTAGTCACTGTGTATTGTTTTTTTTCAGGCAGAGAACGGATTATATTAAATAATAATAAAACTGCACTGGTGGTCACTGGTCAGTCACTAGTAAACTCTGCACTCTCTGAGTACTCCTAAGCTCCAGTAAATCAAGTGTCTCACTCTCACTCTCTATCTATTTCTATTCTAAACGGAGAGGACGCCAGCCACGTCCTCTCCCTATCAATCTCAATGCACGTGTGAAAATGGCGGCGACGCGCGGCTCCTTATATAGAATCCGAGTCTCGCGATAGAATCCGAGCCTCGCGAGAATCCGACAGCGGGATGATGATGTTCGGGCGCGCTCGGGTTAACCGAGCAAGGCGGGAAGATCCGAGTCTGCCTCGGACCCGTGTAAAAAGGCTGAAGTTCAGGGGGGTTCGGATTCCGAGGAACCGAACCCGCTCATCACTAATTGAAAGTCGACAGTAACTAGGTCGACAATGTCTAGGTCGACCACTATTGGTCGACAGTAACTAGGTCGACAGGGTGTCTAGGTCGACAGGGTCTTTAGGTCGACATGTTCTAGGTCGACAGGTCAAAAGGTCGACATGAGTTTTTAATGTTATTTTGGTGTCGTTTTCTTCGTAGAGTGACCGGGAACCCCAATTAGTGCACCGCGTTCGCTCGCCATGCTTTGGGCATAGTGCCTTCGCTCCGCTACCGCTTCGCTCGGCACAGATTACCATTCCAATCGTAGTCCACGTGGATCGTTAAGCATGAAAAGGTTCAAAAAAAGAAAAAAATTGTGAAAAACTCATGTCGACCTTTTGACCTGTCGACCTAGAACATGTCGACCCAAAGACCTTGTCGACCTAGACACCCTGTCGACCTAGTTACTGTCGACCAATAGTGGTCGACCTAGACATTGTCGACCTAGTTACTGTCGACTTTCAGTACGGATCCCGCCAGCTTGAGTCAGGTCCTTCCCCTCATCAGGCTTTTGCAGAAGCAGCTGGAGAAATTGAAGGAGGCGCTAAGACGGAGCGATTCCGCAATGTATGTGGGACTTGTGGATGGAGCCCTTCATTCGCTTTGCCAGGATTCAAGGGTGGTCAATCTGTTGAAATCAAAGCACTACATATTGGCCACCGTGCTCGATCATAGGTTTAAAGCCTAGGTTGTATCTCTCTTTCCGGCAGACACAAGTCTGCAGAGGTTTAAAGACCTGCTGGTGAGAAAATTGTCAACTCAAGCGGAACGTGACCCGTCAACAGCTCCTCCTTCACTTTCTCCCGCATCTGGGGCTGCGAGGAAAAGGATAAGATTTCTGAGCCCACTCGCTGGCGGCAATGCAGGGTAGTCAGGAGCTACTAGCTGCTAGCTGAACGCAGCAAAACGCGTCAGGTGCACAAGGGACCCAGAGCCAGAGACTATTAATTGGAAGACCGAACCATCCCCCACATAGATTCCGGATTGCTACATACAATTGGAGGATTCAAATAGCAGATTGGACCGACAACCTCTACAATCCGCATTGCATGAGGAGCTCACCATCTAGAATCCAGGAGCATCAATTCCTCTAGCGGTTATTGCCATCCTATGGGACACTGCTTACCTCCTAATCAAATACCTATACCGGACTCAGATCGATCTGGGGGATCAATTTGGAACGGACTCTTCCACTCATCGATTTTTTCAGTTCTGGCCATTTGGGTAACCCCCTTTTTTTTATTATATCCATATTGTATGGTTTTACTTAATTTTTATATATGTTGCATGCATTTTATGACATATTGATCACAAGAATATAGTGATAATATCTCTCTATAATAAATTGTACCAGTATTATACAAATATCAATATTGTCAGAATATATTCATTTAGCGCAGCCTTCCATTTTCTTTTGTATATCTACTTGTGGGGGTGACTCCCCTAATCTAAGGCAGCAGCTCGGTGAAACACCTTATACTTAAAGCGCCCGAGTACCCCTGGGTAACCAAATATTCACATAGTCAGGAGCGAGTGCTGACATCTGGTCCGGACTGAAGGACCTGCCAATGGTTACTCACATGTCTACAGTCACTGCATATGATTCTGTCGCCATTAAAAGAATGGTGGAGGATTATATGAGTGACAGCATCCAAGTAGGCATGTCAGACAGTCTGCACGTATACTGGCAGGAAAAAGTGGCAATTTTGATGCCCTTGCACAAACTGGCTTTATTTTACCTAAGTTGCCGCCCTCCAGTGTGTACTCTGAAAGAGTGTTTAGTGCAGCCGGTAACCTTGTCAGCCATCGGCGTAGGAGGTTACTTCCACAAAATCTGGAGAAGATGATGTTCATCAAAATGAATTATACATTTCTCTGGGAAGACCTTTACCAGCAATTGCCTCCAGAAAATAAACAGGGACCTGTGATGGTGGATTCCAGTGGGGACGAGTTAATACTCTGTTAAGAGAAGGATGTACACAGTGAAAGGGGTGAGGAATTGGAGGATGATGATGAGGTGGACATCTTGCCTCTGTAGAGCCAGTTTGTGCAAGGAGAGATTGATTCCTTCTTTTTTTGGTGGGGGCCCAAACAAACCAGTCATTTCAGCCACAGTCGTGTGGCAGACCCTGTCGCTGAAATGATTGGTTTGTTAAAGTGTGCATGTCCTGTTTATACAACATAAGGGTGGGTGGGAGGGCCCAAGGACAATTCCATCTTGCACCTCTTTTTCTTCTTTGTGCGGTTTGGGGACTAGTTTTTTAAAGTGCCATCCTGTCTGACACTGACGTACAACTCCAGAGGTACTGCCGTATTAAGTCCAGAAGTACTACTGTATAAGTCCAGTCCAGTGGTGCTGTCTTGTGCTGCATAAGTCCAGTGGTGGTGTCCTGTACTGCCATAAGTCCAGTGGTGGTGTCCTGTGCTGTATATTATTTACTCCAAATAAAAGTGTTATGTACATTACTTATATTATTATCCAAATAATTTTTTCAGGGTTTGCCCTGTGTGGTGTAGGGGTACGCTCGCCTGTGCTGCATTATTATAATAGCTCCAAATAAAAGGGTTATTATTATCCAAATTAATTTTTTACAGGCTTTGCCGTGTGTGTGTTTGGTTTAGGGGTACGCTATCCTGTGCCACCAATATTGTGCGTGTATTACATCTGGGCAAATTCCAGCATGCCCAATGTTGTTTGTGCCGCACACTTGTGTCGCTTAGCTTAGTCATACAGCTACCTCATTTCACCTGTTTTTCTTCTTTACATGATGTGCTGTTTGGGGCCTAGTTTTTTTTAAGTGCAATCATGTCTGCAACTGCAGTGCCACTCTTAGATGGGCCAGGTGTTTGTGCCGCACACTTGTGTCGCTTAGCTTAGTCATACATCGACCTCGGTGCAACTTTTAGGCCTTAAAACAATATTGTGTGGTGTAAGGTGTTCAGAATAGACTGGAAATGAGTGGAAATGAATGTTATTGAGGTTAATAATACCATAGGATCAAAATTACCCCAAAATTCTGTGATTTTAGCTGTTTTTATGTTTTTTCAAAAATCACCCAAAACCAAAATACGAAAGGGTGGTTTTGGCAAAACCAAGCCAAAACCAAAACACGAGCAGGGAATTAGAACCAAAACCTATACACAAAACACGAAAAGTGCCCGTCGCACATCTCTAGATTAAACCATTCACTACTTCTGAATTTTTTTAAGTTTTTTAATATTTATCAAAACAACAGTTTTAAGTGTTAAGAGCAGGACTTTGTAATAATAATAATAATAATAATAATAATAATAATAATAATAATAATAATAATAATCTTAAATGGTATATTTCCATTTTAAATATAAAATATTAGTTTACAAGTGCAAATCCAATATTAGCCACAAGGTAGCAGTATAGTACTATTATTATCAAAACATGTCTAGAATGCAAAATAATAACATTAGTATTTGGTCTACTGAAAATAAAACCCAGAATATACATCAAACCGAGTTTTTGGTGAAGCTGATCATTTGCTTTTGTTTCTTATTCTACAAATTGGAAACCATTGTAAATTGACATTTAAAATGTCCTATAATGTGGTATAAATTTGTGCCAAAAGGTCTTTTTACCATGTTCATACACATATGTACAGTACATCCCCATTTAGCATTATCATAGTGCCCCCTTATAGATAATTTGCACAACCATTTGTGGTGTTGCAGTACAGTATACACATTAAATGTTTATATCTATATTTATATATTCTCTACATACTGCGTGTGTGTGCATGTGTGTGTGTGTGTGTGTGTGTGTGTGCAAAAAGCCTCCTGACAAAGTATCTCCGAAACGCATTGAGGCGGAGCTTGCCAGACGTGTGTACTCCTTCGCTCGGCTTACACATCCCGACTGTATTCTCTGCAAGTGGCCTGACGGGTTCGGCTTTTACCGGCGCTGTGCATGGTCCCGGCTCTGACTGCGGCGGTTGGTGTTTTGCCTTGTGGATTCTAGAAATATGTGTTAAACTGGCCCAAACAGTGGGTCTTACAGGGTACGAGCTTCTCTTAACCTGTGCTGTATTCTGATGTCCATCTTTTGTATGAAATAAATTGATCTGCACTCCTAAATTTTGTTCTACTCAGATATGTATATATATATATATATATATATATATATCTTGAAGAGAACTGGCACTCACCCCAGAAGAAAAATGCTCCGGTGCCCTCTGGAATAATAAACATGCAGCAATAGGGATCATGCAGCGGCACTCAGAGACTAGAATCCGGTAAATAACGTGAAAAAAAGGACTTTAATCCATAACAGCAAATGGGGTGACCAACGTTTCGGACAAAGGGGTCTTAGCGCCCCGAAACGTTGGTCACCCCATTTGCTGTTATGGATTAAAGTCCTTTTTTTCACGTTATTTACCGGATTCTAGTCTCTGAGTGCCGCTGCATGATCCCTATTGCTGCATATATATATATATATATATATATATATATATATACACACACACATACAGAAATCCACTACACTCACCGCACAGTTTTTTTAAAATCTGGGTGATATAGTAGGAATTGCAGTGACATGTGGTCCCTTGATGTTGGGCTGCAAGCTTAAATGCATTGTACAATCCATGAACTAAAACCCCATCATTTATGTACTGATGTGTTAAGGTGAGTGAGCTTACCATGGTGAGTGCTGATCTCTTGGTATACAGTGTGTGTGTGTGTGTGTGTGTGTGTGTGTGTGTGTGTGTATATTGTAGTGATGAGCGGGTTCGGTTCCTCGGAAACCGAACCCCCCCGAACTTCACCCATTTTACACGGGTCCGAGGCATACTCGGATTCTCCCGTATGGCTCGGTTAACCCGAGCGCGCCCGAACGTCATCATCCCACTGTCGGATTCTCGCGAGATTCGGATTCTATATAAGGAGCCGCACGTCGCCGCCATTTTCACTCGCGCATTGGAAATGTTAGGGAGAGGACGTGGCTGGCGTCCTCTCCGTTTATTAATGTTGCTGCAAATATTTGTGCTTATTGCTTAATTGTGGGGACTGGGGAGCAGCTGTATTATATAGGAGGAGTACAGTGCAGAGTTTTGCTGATCAGTGACCACCAGTTTTATCCGTTCTCTGCCTGAAAAATGCTCCATATCTGTGCTCAGTGTGCTGCATATATCTGTGCTCACACTGCTTTATTGTGGGTACTGGGGACCACCAGTATATTATATAGGAGGAGTACAGTGCAGAGTTTTGCTGACAGTGACCACCAGTATATATAGCAGTACGGTACGGAAGGCCACTGCTCTACCTACCTCTGTGTCATCAAGTAAACTATCCATCTAGATTCTATACCTGTGGTGCATTTTAGTTTTGCAGTTTGCTGACAGTGACCACCAGTATATATAGCAGTACGGTACGGAAGGCCACTGCTCTACCTACCTCTGTGTCGTCAAGTATACTATCCATCTAGATTCTATACCTGTGGTGCATTTTAGTTTTGCAGTTTGCTGACAGTGACCACCAGTATATATAGCAGTAAGGTACGGAAGGCCACTGCTCTACCTACCTCTGTGTCGTCAAGTATACTATCCATCTAGATTCTATACCTGTGGTGCATTTTAGTTTTGCAGTTTGCTGACAGTGACCACCAGTATATATAGCAGTACGGTACGGAAGGCCACTGCTCTACCTACCTCTGTGTCGTCAAGTATACTATCCATCTAGATTCTATACCTGTGGTGCATTTTAGTTTTGCAGTTTGCTGACAGTGACCACCAGTATATATAGCAGTACGGTACGGAAGGCCACTGCTCTACCTACCTCTGTGTCGTCAAGTATACTATCCATCTAGATTCTATACCTGTGGTGCATTTTAGTTTTGCAGTTTGCTGACAGTGACCACCAGTATATATAGCAGTACGGTACGGAAGGCCACTGCTCTACCTACCTCTGTGTCGTCAAGTATACTATCCATCCATACCTGTGGTGCATTTCAGTTGTGTGCAGTATATATAGTAGTAGGCCATTGCTATTGATACTGGCATATAATTCCACACATTAAAAAATGGAGAACAAAAATGTGGAGGTTAAAATAGGGAAAGATCAAGATCCACTTCCACCTCGTGCTGAAGCTGCTGCCACTAGTCATGGCCGAGACGATGAAATGCCATCAACGTCGTCTGCCAAGGCCGATGCCCAATGTCAAAGTAGAGAGCATGTAAAATCCAAAAAACAAAAGTTCAGTAAAATGACCCAAAAATCAAAATTGAAAGCGTCTGATGAGAAGCGTAAACTTGCCAATATGCCATTTACGACACGGAGTGGCAAGGAACGGCTGAGGCCCTGGCCTATGTTCATGGCTAGTGGTTCAGATTCACATGAGGATGGAAGCACTCATCCTCTCGCTAGAAAAATGAAAAGACTTAAGCTGGCAAAAGCACAGCAAAGAACTGTGCATTCTTCTAAATCACAAATCCCCAAGGAGAGTCCAATTGTGTCGGTTGTGATGCCTGACCTTCCCAACACTGGATGGGAAGAGCTTGCGCCTTCCACCATTTGCACGCCCCCTGCAAGTGCTGGATGGAGCACCCGCAGTCCTGTTCCTGATAGTCAAATTGAAGATGTCACTGTTGAAGTACACCAGGATGAGGATATGGGTGTTGCTGGCGCTGGGGAGGAAATTGACAAGGAGGATTCTGATGGTGAGGTGGTTTGTTTAAGTCAGGCACCCGGGGAGACACCTGTTGTCCATGGGATGAATATGGCCATTGACATGCCTGGTCAAAATACAAAAAAAATCACCTCTTCGGTGTGGAATTATTTCAACACAAATGCGGACAACAGGTGTTAAGCCATGTGATGCCTTTGTCAAGCTGTAATAAGTAGGGGTAAGGACGTTAACCACCTAGGAACATCCTCCCTTATGCGTCACCTGGTCCGCATTCATCAGAAGTCAGTGACAAGTTCAAAAACTTTGGATGACAGCGGAAGCAGTCCACTGACCACTAAATCCCTTCCTCTTGTAACCAAGCTCCTGCAAACCACACCACCAACTCCCTCAGTGTCAATTTCCACCTTACACAGGAAAGCCAATAGTCCTGCAGGCCATGTCACTGGCAAGTATGACGAGTCCTCTCCTGCCTGGGATACCTCCGATGCATCCTTGAGTGTAACGCCTACTGCTGCTGGCGCTGCTGTTGTTGCTGCTGGGAGTCGATCGTCATCCCAGAGGGGAAGTCGGAAGACCACTTGTACTACTTCCAGTAAGCAATTGACTGTCCAACAGTCCTTTGCGAGGAAGATGAAATATCACAGCAGTCATCCTGCTGCAAAGCGGATAACTCAGGTCTTGTCAGCCTGGGTGGTGAGAAACGTGTGTCCGGTATCCACCGTTAATTCACAGGCAACTAGAGACTTGATTGAGGTACTGTGTTCCCGGTACCAAATACCATCTAGGTTCCATTTCTCTAGGCAGGCAATACCGAAAATGTACACAGACGTCAGAAAAAGAGTCACCAGTGTCCTAAAAAATGCAGTTGTACCCAATGTCCACTTTACCACGGGCATGTTGACAAGTGGAGCAGGGCAGACTCAGGACTATATGACTCTAACAGCCCACTGGGTAGATGTATTGCCTCCCGCAGCAAGAACAGCAGCGGCGGCACCAGTAGTAGCATCTCGCAAACGCCAACTCGTTCCTAGGCAGGCTACGCTTTGTATCACCGCTTTCCAGAAGAGGCACACAGCTGACAACCTCTTACGGAAACTGAGGAACATCATCGCAGAATGGCTTACCCCAATTGAACTCTCCTGGGGATTTGTGACATCGGACAACGCCAGCAATATTGTGCGTGCATTACATCTGGGCAAATTCCAGCACGTCCCATGTTGTGCACATACATTGAATTTGGTGGTGCAGAATTATTTAAAAAATGACAGCGGAGTGCAAGAGATGCTGTCAGTGGCCCGAAGAATTGCGGGCCACTTTCGGCATTCAGCCACCGCGTGCCGAAAACTGGAGCACCAGAAAACAGTCCTGAACCTGCCCTGCCATCATCTGAAGCAAGAAGTGGTAACGAGGTGGAATTCAACCCTCTATATGCTTCAGAGGATGGAGGAGCAGCAAAAGGCCATTCAAGCCTATACATCTGCCCACGATATAGGCAAAGGAGGGGGAATGCACCTGACTCAAGCACAGTGGAGAATGATTTTAACATTGTGCAAGGTTCTGCAACCCTTTGAACTTGCCACACGTTAAGTCAGTTCAGACACTGCCAGCCTGAGTCAGGTCATTCCCCTCATCAGGCTTTTGCAGAAGAAGCTGGAGACATTGAAGGAGGAGCAAAAACAGAGCGATTCCGCTAGGCATGTGGGACTTGTGGATGAAGCCCTTAATTCGCTTAACCAGGATTCACGGGTGGTCAATCTGTTGAAATCAGAGCACTACATTTTGGCCACCGTGCTCGATCCTAGATTTAAAACCTACGTTGTATCTCTCTTTCCAGCAGACACAAGTCTGCAGAGGTTCAAAGACCTAATGGTGAGAAAATTGTCAAGTCAAGCGGAACGTGACCCGTCAACAGCTCCTCCTTCACATTCTCCCGCAACAGGGGGTGCGAGGAAAAGGCTAAGAATTCCGAGCCCACCCGCTGGCGGTGATGCAGAGCAGTCTGGAGCGAGTGCTGACATCTGGTCAGGACTGAAGGACCTGCCAACGATTACTGACATGTCGTCTACTGTCACTGCATATGATTCTCTCACCATTGAAAGAATGGTGGAGGATTATATGAGTGACCGCATCCAAGTAGGCACGTCAGACAGTCCGTACGTATACTGGCAGGAAAAAGAGGCAATTTGGAGGCCCTTGCACAAACTGGCTTTATTCTGCCTAAGTTGCCCTCCCTCCAGTGTGTACTCCGAAAGAGTGTTTAGTGCAGCCGCTCACCTTGTCAGCAATCGGCGTACGAGGTTACTTCCAGAAAATGTGGAGAAGATGATGTTCATCAAAATTAATTATAATCAATTCCTCTGTGGAGACATTCACCAGCAGCAATTGCCTCCAGAAAGTACACAGGGATCTGAGATGGTGGATTCCAGTGGGGACGAATTAATAATCTGTGAGGAGGGGGATGTACACAGTGAAAGGGGTGAGGAATTGGAGGATGATGATGAGGTGGACATCTTGCCTCTGTAGAGCCAGTTTGTGCAAGGAGAGATTGATTGCTTCTTTTTTGGTGGGGGCCCAAACCAACCAGTCATTTCAGTCACAGTCGTGTGGCAGACCCTGTCGCTGAAATGATGGGTTCGTTAAAGTGTGCATGTCTTGTTTATACAACATAAGGGTGGGTGGGAGGGCCCAAGGACAATTCCATCTTGTACCTCTTTTTTCTTTCATTTTTCTTTGCATCATGTGCTGTTTCGGGACTTTTTTTTAAGTGACATCCTGTCTGACACTGCAGTGCCACTCCTAGTTGGGCCAGGTGTTTGTGTCGGCCACTTGTGTCGCTTAGCTTAGTCACACAGTGACCTTGGTACGCCTCTTTTTTTCTTTGCATCATGTGCTGTTTGGGGACTATTTTTTTGAAGTGCCATCCTGCCTGACACTGCAGTGCCACTCCTAGATGGGCCAGGTGTTTGTGTCGGCCACTTGTGTCGCTTAGCTTAGTCACACAGCGACCTTGGTGCGCCTCTTTTTTTCTTTGCATCATGTGCTGTTTGGGGACTATTTTTTTGAAGTGCCATCCTGCCTGACACTGCAGTTCCACTCCTAGATGGGCCAGGTGTTTGTGTCGGCCACTTGTGTCGCTTAGCTTAGCCATCCAGCGACCTCGGTGCAAATTTTAGGACTAAAAATAATATTGTGAGGTGTGATGTGTTCAGAATAGACTGAAAATGAGTGGAAATTATGGTTGTTGAGGTTAATAATACTATGGGATCAAAATAACCCCCAAATTCTATGATTTAAGCTGTTTTTGAGGGTTTTTTGTAAAAAAAAACACCCGAATCCGACAAAAAAATTTCAGGGAGGTTTTGGCAAACCGCGTCCGAATCCAAAGCACGGCCGCGGAACCGAATCCAAAACCAAAACACAAAACACAAAAAAATTCCGGTGCACATCTCTAATATATTGTGATGAGAGAGACACCAGACGGTCTGAAGAGGAGTGCCAGACCAGCCAAAAGAAGCCTCACGAAAAGGAAATGGGATCCGTTCCATATTTTGCAACAACCTGGAAAATGCCTCCCAGGGAGACAGAAGGGACTATTTTAGGTCCTGTAGCTTGGTTTTGTAGAAAACCAGCAAGGGTCCCTAGGGGTGGATGGGAAAAGAGGGTGGGCCCCATCCACAACGGTCAGTCCAGGTCTTGTGGGTTCTGCAGCCAGGATGGCTGAGTAATTGTACACCCGTATAATACCTAGAAAGGGCTGAAGGTTTCACAGGTGCAGGACCTCTGATGCTGACTAGCGGCCAGAAGCTAGGGCCTGTAAGGGGGGCTAGTGTCAGGGGTCTGGAAGACTGTGTATGCTTGAAGGGGCTTCAGTACCAGTGGTTCCTGTCAGGACACATTTACACTGAAGATGGACGCTGCACACATTGGTGACTATAACCCAGGACAAAGTGTTATGAATGCTTATTTGTAGTGCTGTTGGCAAAAAGCTTTATACTGCTGATTTCATTGTTGTATAGACTGTATGCTGTGTCTATAATCACCCGACGGCTGTGTGATGTCAAACAGCCAGGGAGATTGTTGCTAAAATAAGCCGATGATATTAAATAAAATGACCGCCTCAGATGATCCGGAAGCTTACCTTCTAATATTCGCAAAAAACGCTCAGCGGTTAAAATGGGAGGAAGATACATGGGCAGACCGGTTAGCACCATATCTGACCAGAGTATCGCAACGGGCATATGCCAACTTGTCTGTGGAACAAACTAAACACTATGGAGTAGTAAAGGCTGCTATCTTAGCGCGGCTGGGCCTGACCGCAGCGAGTAAAGCACAGCGATTCAAGGAGTGGACTTTTCAGTCTGGATCCCCTGTCGGGATACAATTGGCAGAGTTAGCTAAGTATGGCCGCAGTTGGCTACAACCTGAAGAGAACAGTTCTCACCAGATAGTAGAGACAGTAATTGTGGACCAGTGTATCCGCACCCTGCATCACAACGTGGATTACACAAAGATGGGTAATCCAAGTTGCCCCTCAAAATCTGGAGGCATTGGCAATTACCCTGAGAGATATGAGACAGCTGGCTGAATGGCTAAAGGCCCTGGTTGGAAGTCACTGGCTGGGCGGCCAGTCAAGGCAATACCTACAACTCGTTCTCCTGGACTGGGGACAGGACTGCGACCACGGGGGTCTTCCCCTACTGTCCCTGCATCTAGAAATAATGGATTCTCTCCTGAGGAGAGCCCCTCCCCATTATGCTATGAATGTGGTGAAACTGGCCACTACAGATGCATGTGTCCCAGAAGAAGAGAGCCCATGGATTGTAGTGTTGCAAAAGCCACAGAAGAGAACATGGTGTTCTGCTCTATGTTGCCTTAACAAGGGCAAGCTCCCCTGATATGGGAGCTAGTGCAAATTGGAGGACGGAAATTGACGGCCTTGGTGGACTCTGGCAGGGAATTAACATTGGTCTTAGCGACCGTCGTGCAAAGAACGTGGAACAACTGCCGGTATTGGCCAAAATCCTGTGTGTGCATGGGACTATGGAGAGGTATCCCCATGTCATAATGCCTATCACTGTACAAGGCCAGACTTATTATGTTGCAGTGACAGTTGGACCTAAACTGCCATACCCAGTAATCCTGGGACGGGATTTCCCAGGCTTCAGTAAGCTTATTGCTCTGACAGAGGACAAATCTGATGACCCTCCAAAGCTCTCCCGTACTGCATCATCTGAGGTGGTTGCTGTGGGCAAAGGTGGTGATGAGCAGACTTCCCCAAAGGAAGTGCCAGAGCACCCAGTTACTTTTCCAGAGTGGGCCCAAAACTTACAGCAAGTGGACCTGGAAAACTTTGCAAGGGATCAACAGAATGATGCCGCCCTTGATAATATAAAGGACAAGGTGGTCAAGGTCAATGGGAGGGTTAATATACCTTATCCGCCTGATGGGAGACAGCTTATTTCATTTTGAGGAAAGACTTATTATATTGGATAATAGTTACCCAAGGGAGAAAACTAGAGCAGCTATTAGTACCCCGAAAACATGTACCGCTGGTGCTGACCGCTGCACACAGACACCTCTGGGGTGGACATCTAGGTGAAGAGAAAACAAGAGAGAGAATATTACTCTATTTCTATTGGCCAGGAATACATGCAGATGTAAAGGCATACTGCCAGCGGTGTCCCACATGCCAACGGACCAGTCCAAAACACCACTTCTGTGCTCCCTCGATACCTATACCTATTGTACAGGTACAATTTGAGAGGATAGCAATGGACTTAGTGGGTCCACTGGTAAAAACGAAAAAAGGAAACTAGCATGTCTTGGTAATGCTCGATTATGCAACGCGGTACCGTGAAGCCATACCTCTTCGTAACACAAAAAACTGCAACCATTGCTACGGAGCTACTGTTGTTGTTTACCAGGGTTGGCTTCCCTAAAGAGATCCTTACTGACCAGGGCATTCCATTTATGTCCCAAATTCTCAAAGAGTTGTGCCAGAAACTGCAAATCAAAAGGCTGCATACCTCAGTCTACCACCCGCAAATGGATGGTCTGGTTGAACGGTTCAATAGAACCATGAAGACTATGATAAGACGAGCTGTTAGTGAGAATGGCCAAGAATGGGATGAAGTACTGCCATTCCTAATGTTTGCCATCCGAGAAGTCCCGCAGGCTTCCACAGGGTTCAGCCCGTTTGAGCTACTCTTCGGGAGACAGCCTAGAGGCGTACTGGATGTGATAAAGGAAAGCTGGGAAAGACAACACCCAGTGTGATAAAATTTGTAGCCCGGCTATACAAGAGACTTCACATGACTGCACCTATTGTCCGGGAAAATCTTGTTGAAGCCCAAACCAGTCAGAAACGATATTATGATGCTACTGCAAAAGCGAGGCAGTTCCACCCGGGGGAAAAGGTGCTAGTCCTGGTTCCAACTCTGGAGAATAAGTTGTATGCTCATTGGCATGGACCCTATGAAGTCATAGAGGCTGTGGGTCCAGTTAATTACAAGGTCAAACAACCTGGGAGAAGACACCCAGAACAGATATATCACGTCAACTTACTCAAACCTTGGATAGAAGAGGAATCCACATTGGCTGTGGCTGCTTCTTGACCAGAGGTGGCCGAAGCGCCTGTAAGAAAAACTAACTTGACAATAGGTAGCGGAGGCGAGAGCTCTGGTTGCTCGGATCCAAGATGTTTTCTCATCCAAGCCTGGAAGAAGCATGACATTTTATACACCACCGGGAGTTATTGCAAGACAAAAACCATATCGGATACCCGAGGCAAGATGAGAAGCTGTCGCCACAGAAGTCCGAGAAATGCTGGACCTGGGTGTGATTGAGGAATAACAAAACAAATGATCCAGTGCCATAGTATTGGTACCAAAACCAAATGGGACAATTCGGTTTTGCAATAATTTCCAAAAACTTAATCAAGTATCACATTTTGATGCATACCCCATGCTGCAAGTTGATGAGTTAGTGGAGAACCTCGCAGGCAGTCGGTACCTTACTACCCTAGACTTAACAAAAGGGTATTGGCAAATTCCATTAGCCAAAGCTGCGCAAGAGAAAACTGCTTTTGCAACTCCAGAAGGACGGTTTCAGTATAAGATGCTTCCGTTTGGGCTCCATGGAGCACCTGCCATGTTCCAACGAGCCAAGGACCGATTATTGAAACCACACCAGGGGTATGCGGTGGCATATCTCGATGACATAGTCATCTTTACAAATACGTGGGATACCCACCTGGAAAGGGTACAGGCAGTCCTAACCTCTCTAAGGGAACATGGTTTAACCGCCAACCAAGCTAAATGCAAATTGGCACAGACTGAGGCCAATTACCTTGGGTACGTGATAGGTCAAGGAGAAGTTAGACCCCAAGGAAGTAAAGTGGAAGCCATGAGAACGTGGCCTAAACCTACCACCAATAAGAAAGTGCGAACATTTCTGGGACTGGTTGGGTACTATAGGCGCTTCATAGAAAACGTTGCTGCCCGAGCCTTACCCCTTACGGAACTCTTAAAGAAGAGTCAACCTGAGAAAGTGGCGTGGACAAAAGCTGTAGAAGGAGCCTGGGAAGATCTTAGAACAGCCTTGTGTTCTGCCCCAGTTCTGGTAGCCACTGACTTCAAGAAGACGTTCATATTCCAGACAGACGCATCAACATAGGTCTAGGAGCTGTCCTGTCACAGGAAATAAATGGAGAAGAGAAACCGGCCCTTTACTTAAGCAGAAAGTTAGTACCCAGGGAAACAAGATATGCCATTGTTGAGTAGGAGTATCTCGCCATTAAATGGGCAGTTGAGTCTCTTATGTATTACCTTCTAGGCAGAGAATTCGTCCTGGTAACAGACCATGCTCCACTTCGTTGGATGCTGTTGAATAAGGAAGTCAATGCCAAAGTAACACGTTGGTTTTTGGCACGTCAACAGTTCAAGTTCAAAGTAGAACATAGACCTGGAACCCATCACAAAAATGCTGACGCTTTGTCCAGGCGCTATGAGACTGTAAAGCCCCTGGAAGGAAAAGTCGCTTTCCCTAGTAAGGAAAAGTGTAGGGGGAGGGTATTGATGAGAGAGACACCAGACAGTCTGAAGTGGAGTGCCAGACCAGCTGAAAGGATCCTCGCGAAAAGGAAATGGGATCCGTTCCATATTTTGCAACGACCTAGAAAATGCCTACAGCAGACTTTAGAAAAATCCCAGGGAGACAGAAGGAACTATTTTATTACCTGTAGCTTGGTTTTGTAGAAAACCAGTAGGGTCCCTGGGGGTGGATGGGAGAAGAGGATGGGGCCCATCCTCAAAGATCAGTCCAGGTCTTGTGTGTTCTGCATCCAGGATGGCTGAGTAATTGTGCACCTGTAGAATACCTAGAAAGGGCTTTAGGTTTCACAGGTGCAGGACCTTTGATGCTGACTAGCGGCCAGAAGCTAGGGCCTGTAAGGGGGGCTAGTGTCAGGGGTCTGGAAGACTGTGTATGCTTGAAGGGACTTCGGTACCAGTGGTTCCTCTCAGGACACAATTCCATGGAAGCGGGACGCTGCACACATTGGTGACTATAACCCAGGACACTGTGTTATGAATGCTTATTTGTAGTGCTGTTGGCAAAAAGCTTTATACTGCTGATTTAATTGTTGTATAGACTGTATGCTGTGTCTATAATCACCTGACGGCTGTGTGCTGTTAAACAGCCAGGAAGATTGTTGTTACCTCAAGTTGTGGTGTGAACAACTTGGTGGTTTTGTTTTATGTAGTAAAGAACCTGTGGTCTAGTAAAACTGTTTTGTTTTCACTATATATCTTGGTGTCAGTATTGTTATTTTATGACAACCCCAACAATATACTGTTACAAGATATATATTACTGTGCCTTGAGTGCTGCACCTATGGAGGATATATATATATATATATATATATATATATAATATACACACCGAATTAAGGCAGCACCAGAGACTTTCACAAACGGTGCAAAGTAAGCCAGGATGTGTTTAATGTAAATCAACGTTTCAGGGGTTGAACCTCCTTCTTCAGCACACAACACACAAGTGATAAGTGTCAACAAACACACTTAAATAACTTACCAACCTTTGGACCTGCCAACCCCTGCCGCGGGGATGGCTTCCCAAACCACGGGTCCCACACTTCCAGTCGCGGCAGTCATCCGGATGCTGAAAGTGATGTTATCCCGCGAATGGGTGTCATCTCTGCTGCGGATATAAACACAGGGACAAAGTAGGTTACCATGGAGACAGTGTACACAAACAGCGTGCACTGAAGGCATAAAAACACATTGTTATACATACTACATGTAAATAAAAAGTTTTATCGTGCATCAAAACATCTACCATCATAAAAAACAATCTTTAAAAGTGACAAATCTCTATAAAGCTTAAGACACACACAGGTGCCACCTGTGTGTGATGAAAAGTGCTAAACAGTGCAACATCCACTTGCAGTGTGCAGTGTTACATACATATTTACTAATGTGTCAACCATAACCCAAAAACATCTAAAGATGTAAAGATATATAAAATTGCATGCTCCCACACACAACTCGAAACCCAGTAACAAATATATATACCCTAAAAATGTTACTTGACAGTGCCCTGTATCTCAAACACCAAATTGTTCAGCAATATAACCTTATATAAAACAGCTTAGACTTAAATTTTCATTTAAACCTCTCGGGTGGATGGTGTCAAGTTTGTGATTCCACTGGGCATCCAATTGTAATAGCTTTTTAGGTCTATTGCCTCCAAGCAATGTGGCTGGTATATGGTCCACAATTTTATAGCGCAAGGATGTTAAACTGTTTCGCATCTGCGCAAAGTGTCAAGCCACTGGTTGGTTACTGCTACCAGATGTCAAGGAGGCCCTGATGGCAGATCTATGATGGGCCATCTTTCTTTAAATTGGCACTGCGTTTTACCAATATAATATAAACTGCAGGGGCAAACCAACACGTATATTACAAAGGAGGAACTGCATGTAAGTGACAATCTAATTGAGATCTTTTTACTTGTATGGGGATGGGAAATCAAATCACCTGTTAACATGTAGCTGCACGTGGTGCAACTCAAGCATTTGTGACAGCCAGCCTTGCGAGTTACACAATGGGTAGCAGTAGGAGTGGTTTTGAACCCAGTTACATCATTTTTGACAACCAAATCTTTGATATTGGCACTCCGGGTGTAGCATGGCATGATCTTGCTGTTTCTAATAGCTTGTAAACGAGGGTCCGAAGTGATCATGGGCCACATCTGTTTCATGTATTTACATGATTTTTTACTAGATGTGTTAAACTCTATAACCAAAGGGACCTTTGGACTCTGGCACATCCATGCTCTTTTCTCCTAAAAAGTCCTCCCTACTCTTAGACATGGCTTTTAATTTCGCTTTCTTGAGCAGACTTGGTGGATACCCCCTTTGTAAGATTTTCTCCATCATTCCATTAAGCTGTATTTCCAATTCTGCGGTTCACTGGTAATCCTGTGTATCCTGAGGAATTGAGAATATGGGAAACCTTGCACCGAAGCTGGAGGGTGAAAGCTGTCGTATTGCAACAATCTGTTGCAATCTGTAGATTTAGAATATAGTGGTTTGCAGTTGACCCTCATGAACCAAAATGTTGATGTCTAAGAAACATTTCAGACATGTGTGTAAGCATTGTGAGTTTCACCAGACTGGGGGACCTGTTGTGATCATGTATCTGTTATGATTCCCGTACTCCAGACCAGAGGAGATCTAATGGCAGAGGTCTGAGTACTGGGAAGATTTGCTGGTTGTGGGAGCAGGAGAGCCTAGTAACCCCTGGCGCCCTAACTCCGTTGTCTCGCCCGTGTTATCAGAAATCCCCTGCGAGACTATGGTTGCTTGAGCCCATGGCAGCCGCGTTCGAAGGGCGGATTATGTCTGCCCAACCCTGATGCCCCCTCAGGTCTTAATGGGAGACAAAGGGAAATCCGAGACAGGGTGATAACAAGGGGCCCTCTGACTAAGCAACCAGGACAGGGGTTACAAGCTAACTAACTTAAACCAAGGTATGTGCGGACTAGCCGCCAGGGAAAAGGACAACCAAAGATCCACTGATCCGTTACTCCTATCCAGCACCGCTGGATACCAGAGTGGATCTGTGGGAGCGGAATCCTCCGCAAAAGCTCCAGAACACAAATAAACTAAATAATAAACAGTAAGCGGACAAGCCGCAACACACGGCTGCGCCGCGACTCACGAACACCACAGGATGTTAAAGGTGCTCGGTCAGACTCCAGGAATAGATGACAAATATCCGAGTACAGGACCACTGAGGACAGGAACAACCGGATAGAGCAGGACTGGAAACTCTCTGCAACTGACAAAGGCAAACAGGAAGCTATCACCGGCGTCTGTGAGAAGTCCAAAGGGTGCTTATAAGTGTGAGCTCCCCAATCAGGAGCCAGACTGGGTCATCACAATTAATGCCGTGCAGCTTGCATGCTGCACGGCCAGCACACCATGATACAATCAGCACATCATGATACAATTAGAACAGACCCAGCAACGGGGAACGCGGCCCGAACGTGGCGTCCCCGTTGCTAGGGTCAGAGCGGCTCCGTGCGCCCGGCGTCTAGCGTTGCCAGGGAGCCGGCGGCTGTACACGCACGGCGTCCCTGGTTGCTAGGCGCCGGGCCGCACCGACGAGCGGACCCCGGCGCCTAACAGTACCCCCCCCTTGAGGAGGGGTCAAGGAACCCCTAAAGCCAGGTTTCTGAGGAAATTCTCGAAAAAATGCCCTTTTGAGCCTCGGGGCATGAAGATCCTCATCCAGGACCCAAGACCTTTCCTCTGGCCCATAACCTCTCCAATGTACCAAAAAATAAAGCCGACCCCGGGACAACTTGGAATCGAGAACCTTCTCCACCAAGAACTCCTGCTGACCCTGTACATTTATAGGTGATCTCCCCTGAGATATTTTACGAGGAAATCTACTGGACGAAACATATGGTTTCAGCAATGAGCAATGGAAGGTATTTCCGATCCGTAAAGTTTTTGGTAAACGTAACCGGAAAGCAACTGGATTGACTTTTTTGATAATGTGAAATGGTCCAATAAATTTAGGACCCAATCTGGCTGAGGTTTGTCGAAGTTTAATGTTGCGAGTCGACAACCACACCTTATCTCCTACTTTAAAAGTGCACGGCCGCCGGAGCCTGTCAGAAAATCTTTTTTCCCGGAATGCCGCTTTTCTGAGAGCCAGGTGCACTTTTCTCCAAATAAGTTTAAGATGAGAGGTCAGGGCCAGTGAGGAGACAGAGGAATGTTGAAAAAATGAATTAGCTCTGGGGTGAAAACCAAAAACTGCAAAAAATGGAGACACATTGGTGGAAGAATGACAGGCATTATTATAAGCAAACTCCGCCAATGGAAGAAACTCCGACCAGTCATTTTGGAGTTTGGCCGAGTACAAACGCAAATATTGTTTTAGAGATTGATTAACTCGCTCAGTCTGCCCATTGGATTGGGGATGATAGCCGGACGTTAAAGATAACTTCATCTTTAATGAAGCACAAAAAGACTTCCAAAATTGTGCAATGAATTGTGGACCCCGATCAGAAACAATATCAGTGGGTAAGCCATGGAGTCTGAAAACATGGCGGAGGAACAAGACTGCCAATCCCTGGGCAGATGGCAATCGGGGAAGAGCAATGAAATGGGCCATTTTGCTAAAACGGTCCACTACCACCCATATGACTCGGCATCCGGCTGACAGAGGGAGGTCCACCACAAAATCCATGGAGATATGCGACCATGGCCTAAGAGGAACATTCAAGGGCATAAGTTGACCGATGGGTAAAGAACGGGGAACTTTATGCTGTGCACAGACCTGACACGAAAAAACAAACTCTTTAATGTCTTTGGAAAGACCAGGCCACCATACTGAGCGGGAGACTAATTCCAAAGTCTTAGCGATTCCCGGATGCCCGGCAACTTTGCTATCATGAAACTCCGTCAAAACAGTTGCTCTCAAAAACTCAGGGACAAAAAGACGACCAGCAGGAGTATTTCCAGGAGCTTGATGTTGAAGCAGCTTTAACTGGGTAAATATATCCTGTGTGAGGCCTGCCCGAATGGTTGAGGACGGCAGTATGGGAGTAACAGGACTGTTGTCTTGAACTGGAAGAAAACTGCGTGACAGGGCATCTGCCTTAGTATTCTTGGAACCTGGCCTGAAGGTGATAATGAATTTGAAACGAGTAAAAAATAAAGCCCAACGAGCCTGCCGGGCATTCTGTCGCTTAGCTGATTCAATGTATTGAAGATTTTTGTGATCAGTCAAAACTGAAATAGTATGAGTCGCTCCTTCAAGCCAATGTCTCCACTCCTCGAAAGCCCATTTAATAGCCAGGAATTCCCGGTTACCAACATCGTAGTTGGATTCTGCAGATGAGAATTTCCTGGACATAAAGGCACAAGGATGTAATTCAAGGGAATCCGGATCCTTCTGAGATAGGATAGCCCCCACTCCAACCTCCGAGGCATCAACCTCAACAATGAAAGGCAATTCTGGGTTGGGATGTCTGAGGACAGGGGCTGAGACAAAGGCTTGTTTCAAGGCCTGAAAAGATAACTCAGCTTCACGTGACCAATTGGTAGGATCTGCTCCCTTCTTAGTTAGTGCCACAATGGGAGCAACTAGGTCAGAGAAAGAGTGAATAAATCTTCTATAGTAGTTCGCAAACCCTAAAAAGCGCTGAATTGCTTTTAAGTTGGTGGGTTGCGCCCAACTAAGGATGGCTTGGAGCTTCTTTTGTTCCATACAGAATCCCCGAGGGGAAATAATGTACCCTAAAAAGGATACCTCCGTAACATGAAATTCACACTTCTCCAGCTTGGCATACAGGTGATTTTCACGTAATTTTTTTAGAACTTGACGCACCTGGGTAACATGTTGTTCTACAGAATCAGAATATATCAAAATATCGTCTAAGTAGACTACAACGAACCTTCCAAGAAATTCACGGAGCACATCGTTAATGAGATCCTGGAAGACTGCCGGAGCGTTAGACAGGCCAAATGGCATGACCAGATACTCATAGTGGCCTGATTGAGTACTGAATGCCGTTTTCCACTCATCCCCTGACTTGATTCTGATGAGGTTATATGCTCCTCTCAGGTCAATCTTAGAAAAAATCACAGCCGAACGTAGCTGATCAAAGAGGACAGAGATCAGCGGCAGAGGGTAAGTATTCTTTACTGAGATTTTATTCAAAGCTCTAAAATCAATGCAGGGTCTGAGAGAACCATCCTTCTTCTCTACGAAGAAGAAACCTGCACTTAAAGGGGATTTGGATGGCCTGATAAATCCTTTCCCAAGGCTTTCTTTCACATACTCATTCATGGCCACAGTTTCAGGACCAGACAATGCATATAACCTTCCTTTAGGCAACGTGGCACCAGGAATTAGCTCAATGGCACAATCATAAGGCCTATGGGGAGGCAGAATATCCGCATTGCCCTTGGAAAATACATCAACAAAATCCTGGTATTCCACAGGAATGGGTGCGGGAACGGCGGCAGCTACTCGGATAGGAAGTGTAATACATTCTTTATTACAGATGGTACCCCATTGTAAGATCTCCCCCGACTGCCAATCAATGATGGGATTATGAAAGGCCAGCCAAGGGTGACCCAGAACCACAGGAACTGCTGGACAATGGGTAAGGAAAAACTCAATCTTTTCAGAATGTAGAGCTCCTACCGAAAGTAAAACAGGAGGTGTACAGAGAGAAATAACCCCATTGGACAAGGGACTCCCATCTAAACCATGCATGGTGACACACCTACCCAAGGTTAACTGAGGAATACCTAAGGCCTTGGCCCATGTTAAATCCATAAAGTTCCCTGCAGCTCCACTGTCCACAAAAGCAGAGACCGAGGAACAGAGGCTGCCAAAGGAAACTTTAGCAGGAACTAACAGTGAATTATTTGAGGAGATAAGCTGCAGACCAAAGTGAACCCCCTCACAACTCACTTGGTCGGGAAGTTTCCCGACTTGTTCGGACAACTACGGGCAAAATGTCCCTTACCTCCACAGTATAAACAAAGACCAGAATTTTGCCTCCTGGTTCTTTCTTCAGGAGACAATTTGGAGAGACCTATCTGCATAGGCTCCTCCATGTCCACAGGGATGGAAAAAACACAAGGAGTAGACCCGACAGACGCTCCTTTTTCAGCCCTCCGCTCTCTGAGCCGACGATCTATCTTAATAGAGAGCTCCATGAGTTTATCGAGAGTCTCAGGAGCGGGATACTGAAGGAGACTGTCTTTAATAGTTTCAGATAAGCCGAGGCGAAACTGACTGCGCAGGGCTGGGTCATTCCATCCACAGTCGTTCGACCAACGGCGAAACTCCGTACAACTGAATAAGTAAAAAAAAATCAACTCCTGTTAATTTTAATTTTTTTTTTGTCTGGCCGGTGATAATGTTATGATTCCCGTACTCCAGACCAGAGGAGATCTAATGGCAGAGGTCTGAGTACTGGGAAGATTTGCTGGTTGTGGGAGCAGGAGAGCCTAGTAACCCCTGGCGCCCTAACTCCGTTGTCTCGCCCGTGTTATCAGAAATCCCCTGCGAGACTATGGTTGCTTGAGCCCATGGCAGCCGCGTTCGAAGGGCGGATTATGTCTGCCCAACCCCGATGCCCCCTCAGGTCTTAATGGGAGACAAAGGGAAATCCGAGACAGGGTGATAACAAGGGGCCCTCTGACTAAGCAACCAGGACAGGGGTTACAAGCTAACTAACTTAAACCAAGGTATGTGCGGACTAGCCGCCAGGGAAAAGGACAACCAAAGATCCACTGATCCGTTACTCCTATCCAGCACCGCTGGATACCAGAGTGGATCTGTGGGAGCGGAATCCTCCGCAAAAGCTCCAGAACACAAATAAACTAAATAATAAACAGTAAGCGGACAAGCCGCAACACACGGCTGCGCCGCGACTCACGAACACCACAGGATGTTAAAGGTGCTCGGTCAGACTCCAGGAATAGATGACAAATATCCGAGTACAGGACCACTGAGGACAGGAACAACCGGATAGAGCAGGACTGGAAACTCTCTGCAACTGACAAAGGCAAACAGGAAGCTATCACCGGCGTCTGTGAGAAGTCCAAAGGGTGCTTATAAGTGTGAGCTCCCCAATCAGGAGCCAGACTGGGTCATCACAATTAATGCCGTGCAGCTTGCATGCTGCACGGCCAGCACACCATGATACAATCAGCACATCATGATACAATTAGAACAGACCCAGCAACGGGGAACGTGGCCCGAACGTGGCGTCCCCGTTGCTAGGGTCAGAGCGGCTCCGTGCGCCCGGCGTCTAGCGTTGCCAGGGAGCCGGCGGCTGTACACGCACGGCGTCCCTGGTTGCTAGGCGCCGGGCCGCACCGACGAGCGGACCCCGGCGCCTAACAGTATCAATATGGTCAATGATCCTATCTCGCATATCCAAAATAATAATAAATCATCTATATATCGAAAGTATAGAGAAATTTTTCCGAAACTGCAGAATTCTCAAAAAACAATTGTCGTTCTACTTCCCACATAAAAGCATGGCTAGTGAGGGGGCCACAGACGACCCCATCGCACGCCCCATGTTTTGTTTAAAGAACCGACCATTACATAAAAAATAATTATGAGTCAAGGTGAATTCAAGCAACCTCATGAACAGTCTGACATCAGGGACTTCATATAATTTGTTGTGTGATATTAACCACTTAAGAGATGCTAACCCTGTTTGATGAGGTCTGCAAGTGTATAAACCTGCTACATCAAGAGTAGTTAAAACAGTGCCCTCTTGTATGGTCCCCATGGTCAACAATTTTCTTAATGAGGTATTAGAATCTTTTAAGTGAGTAAATGTGGCCTGCATGCACAGTTGTAGATATGAATCTAAGAAAATGGAGATGGGCTCGCACAGAGATCCCCTAGCCGAAATGATAGGACACCGGTGGGTCTCTCTGTGTCCTTGTGGATTTTCGGGATTGCCTGAAAACAGGCACAACTGGGTGTGAACAGACCAATCTATTATACATATTGAATGAAATGAGGCCTTCAGACTTGGCCTCCAACAGTATAGTATCCAATTCAACTTTTTAAACACTGGTGGGGTCATCATTCAATAAACTATATGTATCACTATCAGACAAAAGGCAATCACATTCAGCAATGTAGTAACAAGTATCTAGGATGAAAATATCACCCCCTTTGTCCGTGCCCCTGATAATAATGTGTTGCCTCTCCCTCATGGCCTTTAGGGCACTTTGTTCGTCTTTCGTCAAATTGTTATACATGTGCAGTGGGGGTTCATCCTGAAGGTGATCCATCATACGAGTGAAAGTTTTTATGGACACGTTGTTTGACACAGGTTCAAATTTCAAGCCTGTACCCAAATCTCCATATCTGTGATTTAATGGTACCTGAGGGTGTCTGTTCCGAATTCTTGCCAAAGTGCTCCTTAAGTTTAAGTGTCCTGCTTAATTTAAACATTTCCACCTTCCATTTAAATTTGTTTGGTGGATTAGTGGGGATATATGAAAGTCCCTTACTGAAGACTGAGGACTTCACAGGTCCATGGATCCACAATGTCCGTGACATGTAGCATATGTAGATCCCCATGTGCGGCACTCCATTTATAATGAAAACACAGTGTCACAGGAAACCACCCCCAGTGACCTTTATGGCGATGCATGCGGGGTGCCAGCCCCCTCCGTCATCCTAGAGGTAAGCCGCCAGTCCCGCACAAGGAGCATTGCATCATGGCGCACATCCAGCGTCTGACGTACAGTGAGCCCATCACCATAGTAACCCGCTGACACATTGCCACACTGAAAAATAATGTAACAAAGTAATCCATATTGTAACTAAAAGTACAATATAGAGCAAGATGACACATTGAATACTGTGATGCTATGGATATACCTCATAGATAATTATAAATATGTACTCAGCAGTCCATGCTCGTAAAGCATCAGTATGAAGACCATCCCATCAAATATAGATATCGATGTTAAAACTGCTGCTATACATGGACCCAAATAATAATATATATAGTGGAAAAATGAACCTTAATCTCAGCAATTAGCAATAGATAATTTAAAGGAAACATGACCACTGTATATAATCATTTAACCCCTTCGGGCTAACTACATTCAATCGATGTATCCATCGATTCTCACACTGTAGGAGCATCAAGTTTCTGTCCCCACCTCTTTTTGGTATGGGAACATGATCAATCATGCGGTATCTTAGACTAGTCAAACTGTGACCATTTTCTGCAAAATGCCGGGCTACCGGCTGTTCGCTGGCGCCACATCCAATAGCAGCTCTAATAGCTGATCGGTGAGCTGACATGCGGTCTTTAAACTTGCACTGTGTTTTTCCGATATATGACATGCCGCATGGGCAAATGATCTGGTATACCACATATACACTATTACAATCAATCGCCCTGTATTAAATATTAACAAGTAGTACATGAACATCTGAAACAACCCCATTTTTTATCTTAGAGAAAATGTTCCTTCTTGTTGTAATCAGAAATATCTGTTCTCACTAATAAGTCTCGTAATTTTTTATTGCGCCTATAACAAGGCATAATAGTTGTATTAGAAAGACCAATACCTTAATCTGTTTTGATGATAGGCCAGAGATCCTTACTAATCCGCTCAATTTTCAGGGACAAATTATGGTATTTAGTCACGACTGGGAACCTATTATCCAAAGGTAACCTTTCCTTTTTTAATAACAATTCACTGCGGTTTAGTGCCAACACTTTATTTTTTATGTTGCAGAGATTGCAGTGAATATCCTCTATTCACAAATTTCTCAATTAGTTGATCTAACTGGACCATAGCGACATCCAAGTTGTCATTGATCCTTACAATACGGATCATCTGTGAGTACGAAGTCCCAACTTCAGCTTTTTGGGGTGAAAACTATTCCTGTGCAATAATGTATTCCGGTCTATCGCTTTGGAAAAGACAGATGTGGAAATATTAACATAAATCACTTTGATCGTTACATCCAGAAAATCAAGTTGTTCACGATTCATATTAAAAGTCAATTTGACCAGAGTCTCGTACGAGTTATTGTTCATGATTAACTCAATGAATGATTCCTGAGTACCATTCCAGATTAAAAATAAATAGCCTATAAACCATGTATAAAACAATATTCTGGAGCTAATAGAGTCATCACTGAAAAATAACTTGTTTTCAACATCAAACATAAAACAATTAGCATACACCAGGGCCACAGAGGACCCCATTGCGCAGCCAGTGCGCTGTAAATAATAAATACTGTCAAAAAGAAAATAATTTTTGGTTAACACAAATGTTAATAAATCAATAAGGAAATCCACATAACCTGGATTAAGTGTAACATCAGTCAACAGCATATTCCTCACTGCTCTTATACCATTCCCATAGGGGATAATTGTATACAAACTTAATACATCAACACTTATCAGGCACGCATTATCAGGTATAGACCCAAGTGCACTTAATTTATTAAGGAACATGGTTGTATCTAATAAAAAATTCTTATGTTTCTGTACCAATGGCTGAAGTGCTAAATTAATGAGAATAGAAGAAGGCTGAAACAAATAGTCACAAGCTGATATGATTGGCCTACCAGGAGGGGGATTAATCCCCTTATGTATCTTTGGGAATGTATACATTAGTGGTGTTTTGGGGAAATCTGGGAGTAGAATGTCATAGAGTTCCTCAGTAATAAGGAGGCTGTCTTTCGCCATCAGAAAACACTCTCTAAGATCCTTTTAAAAGAGCTGAGTTGGACCCGATTTAAGTCAACAATAAGTTTCACTGTCTTGTAATTGTCGCATGATTTCAGTTCTATAATCCCATAAATCCTGGAGTACTACTCCTCCCCCTTTATCAGCGGGACGTATAATCAGATTCTTATTAGAAGAGAGAGTTTTTACAGCTTTTCTCTCCAAGGACGTCAGGTTTGGTTGTATAGCAGGTTTACGGTTAGCCATTTCAGATACATTATGGTCCAAAAGACGCATATAAGATTTAAGGAACATTTGAGGATGCAGGATCAAAAGTTGATCTTTTTTTATATGGTATTAGCTGTATCGGTATATCAGACTCAGTCTTAGGTACAATGTCTTTATTGGCCCAAAACTCCTTTAAATAAAATTGGCGTTGTAATTTGTATTTTTGCAGTTGCCATTCAAATGTATGTAAATGTGATAGGTGGGTATAAACGAAAGTCCTTTCCGCAGCAAATTAAGTTCAGCAGAAGTTAAATCGTGCGATGATAGATTAAAAACTACCTCTTCCGCAATATTGGTGGTTTTCCTCCACGTCCTCTGCCTTTTGTTCTGCCCCCCTCTTCTTGTGTACTTACTGCTCACTGTTAGTTTTTTCCTCGGGTAGTAACCCCTAAAGGGGCACCATTAAAACCCGTTGCTCCAGATTCTGAATCACTAGTTGTGCTTTGTAATTCCTGAGACGAATCTGTGTCAAATTTGGTTTTTGGATACCTGGGTTTCCGGAAGAACGCACATCTCCTGTCCTCAGGTTTTTCTCCAGATAGCCAGCGATATACTCTGTGGTACTCATAGTCTTGCTCGACCTTTGATAGTTTCTCCTTTTTAAATTCCCAAGCCAGTCAGTATCGGAGTCCGCTCCAAGATTTATTAAATTAATAGTTTCAAATGACTTAATCTTCTCTTTGGCAAGCTCCAGTTCTTTTTTGGATTGCTCAATTACTAAGAGAATAAGGTCATATGAGTACTTGTTGAGGATCTCGATCCATTTTTTACAGAAGGCCGGGTCATTTCTTCCAATTGTTGGACAATTCCTGATTCCTTACTAATCCGCTCAATTTTCGGAGACAAATTATGGTATTTAGTCACGAATGGGAACCTATTAGCCAAAGGTAACCTTTCCTTTTTTAATAACAATTCACTGCGGTTTAGTGACAGCACTTTATTTTTTGTGTTGACATAAGCGCAATAAAAATTTACGAGACTTATTAGTGAGAACAGATATTTCTGATTACAACAAGAAGGAACATTTTCTCTCACATAAAAAATGGGGTTGTTTCAGATGTTCATGTACTACTTGTCAATATTTAATACAGGGCGATACATTTTTTCATCTACACTCTGGAAAGGAATATCAAATTCGGCACCATATCGATTGTAATAGTGTATATGTGGTATACCAGATCATTTGCCCATGCGGCATGTCATATATCGGAAAAACACAGTGCAAGTTTAAAGAGCGCATGTCAGCTCACCAATCAGCTATTAGGGCTGCTATTGGATGTGGCACCAGCGAACAGCCGGTAGCCCGGCATTTTGCAGAAAATGGTCACAGTTTGACTAGTCTAAAATACCGCATGATTGATCATGTTCCCGTACCAAAAAGAGGTGGGGACAGAAACTTGATGATCCTACAGTGTGAGAATCGATGGATACATCGATTGAATGTAGTTAGCCCGAAGGGGTTAAATGATTATATACAGTGGTCATGTTTCCTTTAAATTATCTATTGCTAATTGCTGAGATTAAGGTTCATTTTTCCACTATATATATTATTTGGGTCCATGTATAGCAGCAGTTTTAACATCGATATCTATATTTGATGGGATGGTCTTCATACTGATGCTTTACGAGCATGGACTGCTGAGTACATATTTATAATGATCTATGAGGTATATCCATAGCATCACAGTATTCAATGTGTCATCTTGTTCTAGAATGGTATTTTTAGTTAAATTATGGATTACTTTGTTACATTATTTTTCAGTGTGGCAATGTGTCAGCGGGTTACTAAGGTGATGGGCTCACTGTACATCAGACGCTGGATGCACGCCATGACGCAATGCTCCTGGTGCGGCTCCGGGACTGGCGGCTTACTTCCGGGATGACGGAGGGGGCTGGCGTCCCGCATGCATCAATATGGAGGTCACTGGGGGTGGTTTCCTGTCTTGTATGTTTGTAAGGTAAGATGTTTTTCATTAATTTGTATCCTGAAGATAGTAATAATAACACTGAAATGTTGATCAGACCTGTGACTCTGTGTTTTCATTATAAGTGGAGTGCCGCACATGGGGATCTACATATGCTACATGTCACGGACATTGCAGTAAGGGCACCCAGTAAGGGAACACTTAAACAACACAAATGTAACTCCAAGTCAATCACACTTCTGTGAAATCAAACTGTCCACTTAGGAAGCAACACTGAATGACAATAAATTTCACATGCTGTTGTGCAAATGGAATAGACAACAGGTGGAAATTATAGGCAATTAGCAAGACACCCCCAATAAAGGAGTTGTTCTGCAGGTGGTGACCACCGACCACTTCTCAGCTCCTATGCTTTCTGGCTGATATTTTGGTCACTTTTGATAGCTGGCGGTGCTTTCACTCTAGTGGTAGCAAGAGACGGAGTCTACAACCCACACAAGTGGCTCAGGTAGTGCAGCTCATCCAGGATGGCACATCAATTCGAGCTGTGGCAAGAAGGTTTGCTGTGTCTGTCAGCGTAGTGTCCAGAGCATGGAGGCGCTACCAGGAGACAGGCCAGTACATCAGGAGACATGGAGGAGGCCGTAGGAGGGCAACAACCCAGCAGCAGGACCGCTACCTCCGCCTTTGTGCAAGTAGGAACAGGAGGAGCACTGCCAGAGCCCTGCTAAATGACCTCCAGCAAGCCACAAATGTGCATGTGTCTACTCAAACGATCATAAACAGACTCCATGAGGGTGGTATGAGTGCCTGACGTCCCCAGGTGGGGGTTGTGCTTACAGCCCAACATCGTGCAGGACATTTGGCATTTGCCAGAGAACACCAAGCTTGGCAAATTCGCCACTGGTGCCCTGTGCTCTTCACAGATGAAAGCAGGTTCTCACTGAGCACATGTGACAGACGTGACAGAGTCTGGAGACGCCAAGGAGAACGTTCTGCTGCCTGCAACATCCTCCAGCATGACCGGTTTGGCAGTGGATCAGTAATGGTGTGGGGTGGCATTTCTTTGGGGGGCCGCACAGCCCTCCATGTGCTCGCCAGAGGTAGCCTGACTGCCATTAGGTACCGAGATGAGATCCTCAGACCCCTTATGAGACCATATGCTGGTGAGGTTGGCCCTGGGTTCCTCCTAATGCAAGACAATGCTAGACCTCATGTGGCTGGAGTGTGTCAGCAGTTCCTGCAAGACGAAGGCATTGATGCTATGGACTGGCCCGCCTGTTCCCCAGACCTGAATTCAATTGAGCATATCTGGGACATCATGTCTCGCTCCATCCACCAACGCCACGTTGCACCACAGGCTGTCCAGGAGTTGGCGGATGCTTTAGTCCAGGTCTGGGAGGAGATCCCTCAGGAGACCATCCGCCACCTCATCAGGAGCATGCTCAGGCACGTGGAGGCCACACACACACTACTGAGCCTCATGTTAACTTGTTTTAAGGTCATTACATCAAAGTTGGATCAGCCTGTAGTATGTTTTTCCACTTTAATTTTGAGTGTGACTCCAAATCCAGACCTCCATGGGTTAATAAATTTGATTTCCATTGATAATTTTTGTGTGATTTTGTTGTCAGCACATTCAACTATGTAAAGAACAAAGTATTTAATAAGAATATTTCATTCATTCAGATCTAGGATGTGTTATTTTAGTGTTCCCTTTATTTTTTTGAACAGTGTATATATATAGATATATATATATGGCCCCTTGATGAAGTCTGTTTAGATTAAACGCGTTGGGAGACCTGTACCTACCTCATATCCAGATAAGGAATTACCTTTTTATTGATTCTATTGTAGTTTTTATACATTTTAAGTACTTTAGTCCAGCTATGTTTTGTATTGTTGTCCCATTTTTTACGTTATATATTTTTTACGTTATATGTTTTACTGATATTAGATTGTTTTTACTACTAATAAATTGTTATTTATTATTCAATTTACATTGATATCTGCTACATTGATTTAATACCAGTGGTCGCTACACATCCCTCATCCTTTGTTTATCATATATATATATATATATATATATATTGCAGAGGCACTCCACTCACCATTCATATTATGAATCAAACTGTTAAGCTTGAAGCCCACGTGAAGTGTCCTCATGTTTCTTTAGTCCTAGTCTATTACTCAGAATGATAGAATGACAATTGCTATCACGTTAGCATTAAACTTAAGATATTTCTTATTGTATGCATTGGGGCATATGTGCATTTGAGCTATGAGCTGGTGTACAATATGACATGTTAGGGGCAAACTGGACGTAGGGTATGTGAGATAAAAGCTGGTATGGATGTGATGAAAGTAGTGAAGTTGGTCTAGGGCAGAAAGGAAGGATGGAGAGCTGAAGCTTTGCCTCGGGTGCCAAGGAACCTGACACCAGACCTGTATATAGATTACATATTTATAAGACATTATATTATATATGGTAGCAATTGCAATATTTATAATTCTGAGTGATAGAGTAGAACTTGCAGAAAAATTGGGTCCCTTGACAGTTTGGTTAGTCATTATCAAAATCAGAAAGTGTCTGGGAACAGCCAAGCTCTTCAGAAGCGATGTGTACATGATATGTCAGAAACCACTAAATGACGAGGCCATAATGGTGTATACCATTATTATTGGACCTACACCTTAATTACCCCAAATGACCAAAAAGTGTTGTTTTATTTATATTGCAAGAAAGAGAACTAAAAGCAAATGTTATTATGTAATTTGTTTTGATCTCATCAACAAGGAAAGATACACCTCATTGTGCAAAAGAAACCTTTACACACCCACTTACCACAGCCAGCAAGTGAGTACGGTACACCATCCTAGATATATGGAGTAACATCTATCAACACAACAATATATTTGGGACACATATAGAGTGATAACACTTTGGAAAATGTTGTACTGTATTACCAGGGCTCAATGGTGACTTACTACACTATTATATAATTTATTTGTATTTTTTGCTTCTACTGAGTCTGGAAAAGGGCCTTGAATTTTCTGGAGAAGTGCCTTCAGCTCCATGAACATTACCCCTACAATTCAAGAGATACAATTAGCACTTGTAACTTATCTGTACCCACATTCCTGTGATTGTTTTCATTACTATTGTGTACCCAAAATACTACCTGCTAATAAATGCCCTTCATGTGACATACAGGATGGTCTGGGATCTTTTACAAAGTATAACACACTGTGGACTGTTTTGTCACTAGCAGGGGCAGATTGGGATCGAAAGCCAGCCTGGGAAATTTATGGAATCAGCCTGAATGGGGGTGGGGTCTTTCTGTTGAAGGAGTGGAGTCTATCAAAATGGTGGGATCACTCCTCATAAGGCCTGATTCTGAGCTGGATGCAGTTACATCTTTTGCTGCTGTTGCTCCTTACATCTTTTGCTGCTGTTGCGCCTGCATGCTAATACCGCTACACAGCCCTCTCTGGTCTACATCCGTGCATCAGACTGTGCAAGGACTATTACACCCTCTGTTAGTGTATAGAGGCACTGCAATCATGCTTTCAGTCGCACCATTGAGACTATATATATATATATATATACACAAACACACACACACACACACACACACACACACATTTCTTATAAATATATAATCTATATACAGGTCCGGGGCAAGGTTACTTGGCACCCGAGGCAAAGCTTCTGCTCTTCATCAGTCCTTTCTGTCCTAGACCACTACTTTCATCACATCGCTACCAGCTTTTGTCTCACATACTCCTATGCCGAGCTTGCCCCTAACATGTCATACCGTACACCAGCTCATCCCTCAAATGCACATATGCACCCATGCATAAAATAAAAGTTTCTAAAGTGGTAAATATGATATTCTAAAATAAACATATCATTACATGTCAGTGAAAATATTACATTCTTTATCCTCTTCTTTATATAAAATAATTTTTTATATTTTTCTTTTTTTATCTTTATTCCCAGTGGTGCAAGTAGAAAAAATGTCTTATGGGTACTGTGTGCGCGTGCCGAAGGTGTGCGTGCCCAAAAAATGTGTGTGGCTAAATGCCACATGGGGTGTGGCCAATGAAAATGGGGGCTTGATACACATATGGGGGGGCCAGATACACATATGACCCCAAAAGTGCCAGATACACATATGACCCCAAAAGTGCCAGATACACATGGCCCCAGAGTGCCAGATACACGTTGTCCCAGAGTGCCAGATACACATTGCCCGAGTGCCAGATACACGTTGCCCCAGTGTGCCAGATACACGTTGTCCCAGAGTGCCAGATACAAGTTGCCCCAGAGTGCCAGATACAAAAATGCCCCAGAGTGCCAGATACAAAAATGCCCCAGAGTGCCAGATACACAAATGCCCCAGAGTGCCAGATACACAAATGCCCCAGTGTCAGATACACAAATGCCCCAGTGTCAGATACACATTGCCCCTGCAGTGCCAGATACACAAATGCCCCTGCAGTGCCAGATACACAAATGCCCCCGCAGTGCCAGATACACAAATGCCCCCGCAGTGCCAGATACACAAATGCCCCCGCAGTGCCGATACACAAATGCCCCCGCAGTGCCATACATACAATGCCCCCGCAGTTCCAGATATACATTGCCCCCACAGTGCCAGTTATACATTGCCCCCACAGTGCCAGATATACATTGCCCCAGTGTTCCCCCCCTTGCTCACCGCTGCCTTAGTCTGTTTGTGCTGTGTGAGGGGAGGAGAGTGCAGCATGTGCCTCTCCTGCCCCTTAGTGCTTGTGAAGTCCAGTCTCCTCTCCGGCGGCGGGTATCTCAAATGAAGCGCCAGTTCGTTAGTCAATCAGGAGCTGTGGCTGCCGGTCCGTGAGCTCTGATTGGCTAGCAAACTGGTGCCTTATTGATATTCACCCCGCCACCACTGCAGCCGCCGGAGACTGCGGACATCAGAGAATTGAGGGGAGGAGAGGCGCTGGCCAGTGAGGGGATGACCAGACCGGCCAAGTGGAATCCCTGCATTCCAGTCCGCCCCTGGGCCCACCAGTATTGGTTTCCACCATGGGTATACTCTCTCTGAGCCCACTGAAGAACCCAATGCTAGGGGCAACATACAGTTAAAGATGACTTTTAGACTAAATCCTGCATTATTTATTATTATTATTATTATTATTATTATTATAATTCAATTGTAGACTTTATTGATAAGTATTTTAAATTAACCTATTTATGAAGGACAATTACTTTTTAAACTACATGTTTGTATTTTTGATCAGATTTTAATATGTAAAACCATGAGATTTCAAAAAATAAGTTGCATGTCATTCTAAAACCTTACCTGTTAGAGAAATTTCACAAAGATATTTGAATTCAGCACATAAAAATACTATGAAAATCACAAATTTTCATCCTTGGGACATACAATTTTCCCTAGTGTTATTCCCCTGTGTTATTTATGACATATAATATTCACATCTAATTATCTCTTGCTACTTTTTTTTTCCTGGTGCCCAAAATGGCTGACTCACCTTTTGCATGCTCCTGATCATCTCCATAGAACACCTTAAATTCTCCACATCTGACCTATGAATCATCATAAATATCCAAGGACTTACTTTTAACTAGAGATGAGCGCCTGAAATTTTTCGGGTTTTGTGTTTTGGTTTTGGGTTCGGTTCCGCGGCAGTGTTTTGGGTTCGACCGCGTTTTGGCAAAACCTCACCGAATTTTTTTTGTCGGATTCGGGTGTGTTTTGGATTCGGGTGGTTTTTTCAAAAAACCCTAAAAAACATCTTAAAACATTGAATTTGGGGGTCATTTTGATCCCATAGTATTATTAACCTCAATAACCATAATTAACACTCATTTTCAGTCTATTCTGAACACCTTACACCTCACAATATTATTTTTAGTCCTAAAATTTGCACCGAGGTCGCTGGATGACTAAGCTCAGCGACCCTAGTGGCCGACACAAACACCGGGCCCATCTAGGAGTGGCACTGCAGTGTCACGCAGGATGTCCCTTCCAAAAAACCCTCCCCAAACAGCACATGACGCAAAGAAAAAAAGAGGCGCAATGAGGTAGCTGTGTGAGTAAGATTAGCGACCCTAGTGGCCGACACAAACACCGGGCCCATCTAGGAGTGGCACTGCAGTGTCACGCAGGATGTCCCTTCCAAAAAACCCTCCCCAAACAGCACATGACGCAAAGAAAAAAAGAGGCGCAATGAGGTAGCTGACTGTGTGAGAAAGATAAGCGACCCTAGTGGCCGACACAAACACCGGGCCCATCTAGGAGTGGCACTGCAGTGTCACGCAGGATGTCCCTTCCAAAAAACCCTCCCCAAACAGCACATGACGCAAAGAAAAATAAAAGAAAAAAGAGGTGCAAGATGGAATTGTCCTTGGGCCCTTCCCACCCACCCTTATGTTGTATAAACAAAACAGGACATGCACACTTTAACCAACCCATCATTTCAGTGACAGGGTCTGCCACACGACTGTGACTGAAATGACGGGTTGGTTTGGACCCCCACCAAAAAAGAAGCAATTAATCTCTCCTTGCACAAACTGGCTCTACAGAGGCAAGATGTCCACCTCATCATCATCCTCCGATATATCACCGTGTACATCCCCCTCCTCACAGATTATCAATTCGTCCCCACTGGAATCCACCATGTCAGCTCCCTGTGTACTTTGTGGAGGCAATTGCTGCTGGTCAATGTCTCCGCGGAGGAATTGATTATAATTCATTTTAATGAACATCATCTTCTCCACATTTTCTGGATGTAACCTCGTACGCCGATTGCTGACAAGGTGAGCGGCGGCACTAAACACTCTTTCGGAGTACACACTTGTGGGAGGGCAACTTAGGTAGAATAAAGCCAGTTTGTGCAAGGGCCTCCAAATTGCCTCTTTTTCCTGCCAGTATAAGTACGGACTGTGTGACGTGCCTACTTGGATGCGGTCACTCATATAATCCTCCACCATTCTATCAATGGTGAGAGAATCATATGCAGTGACAGTAGACGACATGTCCGTAATGGTTGTCAGGTCCTTCAGTCCGGACCAGATGTCAGCATCAGCAGTCGCTCCAGACTGCCCTGCATCACCGCCAGCGGGTGGGCTCGGAATTCGGATTTGGGATTTCGAAGAATGCACAGTTCTTTGCTGTGCTGCTTTTGCCAGCTTGAGTCTTTTCATTTTTCTAGCGAGAGGCTGAGTGCTTCCATCCTCATGTGAAGCTGAACCACTAGCCATGAACATAGGCCAGGGCCTCAGCCGTTCCTTGCCACTCCGTGTGGTAAATGGCATATTGGCAAGTTTACGCTTCTCCTCCGACAATTTTATTTTAGGTTTTGGAGTCCTTTTTTTTCTGATATTTGGTGTTTTGGATTTGACATGCTCTGTACTATGACATTGGGCATCGGCCTTGGCAGACGACGTTGCTGGCATTTCATCGTCTCGGCCATGACTAGTGGCAGCAGCTTCAGCACGAGGTGGAAGTGGATCTTGATCTTTCCCTAATTTTGGAACCTCAACTTTTTTGTTCTCCATATTTTATAGGCAGAACTAAAAGGCACCTCAGGTAAACAATGGAGATGGATGGATTGGATACTAGTATACAATTATGGACGGACTGCCACGGTTAGGTGGTATAAAAAAACCACGGTTAGGTGGTATATAATACAATTATGGATGGACGGACTGCCTGCCGAGTTCCGACACAGAGGTAGCCACAGCCGTGAACTACCGCACTGTACACTGGTTGATAAAGAGATAGTAGTATACTCGTAACAACTAGTATGACACTATGACGACGGTATAAAGAATGAAAAAAAAACCACGGTTAGGTGGTATATATTATAATAATAATACAATTATGGATGGACGGACTGCCTGCCGACTGCCGACACAGAGGTAGCCACAGCCGTGAACTACCGCACTGTACACTGGTTGATAAAGAGATAGTAGTATACTCGTAACAACTAGTATGACACTATGACGACGGTATAAAGAATGAAAAAAAAACCACGGTTAGGTGGTATATATTATAATAATAATACAATTATGGATGGACGGACTGCCTGCCGACTGCCGACACAGAGGTAGCCACAGCCGTGAACTACCGCACTGTACACTGGTTGATAAAGAGATAGTAGTATACTCGTAACAACTAGTATGACACTATGACGACGGTATAAAGAATGAAAAAAAAACCACGGTTAGGTGGTATATATTATAATAATAATACAATTATGGATGGACGGACTGCCTGCCGACTGCCGACACAGAGGTAGCCACAGCCGTGAACTACCGCACTGTACACTGGTTGATAAAGAGATAGTAGTATACTCGTAACAACTAGTATGACACTATGACGACGGTATAAAGAATGAAAAAAAAACCACGGTTAGGTGGTATATATTATAATAATAATACAATTATGGATGGACGGACTGCCTGCCGACTGCCGACACAGAGGTAGCCACAGCCGTGAACTACCGCACTGTACACTGGTTGATAAAGAGATAGTAGTATACTCGTAACAACTAGTATGACACTATGACGACGGTATAAAGAAAGAAAAAAAAATACCACAGTTAGGTGGTATATATTATAATAATAATACAATTATGGATGGACGGACTGCCTGCCGACTGCCGACACAGAGGTAGCCACAGCCGTGAACTACCGCACTGTACACTGGTTGATAAAGAGATAGTAGTATACTCGTAACAACTAGTATGACACTATGACGGTATAAAGAATGAAAAAAAAACCACGGTTAGGTGGTATATATTATAATAATAATACAATTATGGATGGACGGACTGCCTGCCGACTGCCGACACAGAGGTAGCCACAGCCGTGAACTACCGCACTGAACACTGGTTGATAAAGAGATAGTAGTATACTCGTAACAACTAGTATGACACTATGACGACGGTATAAAGAAAGAAAAAAAAATACCACGGTTAGGTGGTATATATTGTAATACAATTATGGATGGACGGACTGCCTGCCGAGTTCCGAGTCCCGACTGCCGACACAGAGGTAGCCACAGCCGTGAACTACCGCACTGTACTGTGTCTGCTGCTAATATAGACTGGTTGATAAAGAGATAGTATACAATACATACAACAATATACTACTATACTGGTGGTCAGGCACTGGTCACCACTAGTCACACTGGCAGTGGCACTCCTGCAGCAAAAGTGTGCACTGTTTAATTTTAAATTAATATAATATTATGTACTCCTGGGGGCTCCTGCTATAACAACCTGCAGTGCTCCCCAGTCTCCCCCACAATTATTATAAGCTTTGCCTTTTATACATTGATGTGCAGCACACTGGGCTGAGCTGAGTGCACACAGACTGAGTCACACTGTGTGACTGGCTGCTGCTGTGTATCGTTTTTTTTCAGGCAGAGAACGGATATAGCAGAGAACGGATATATTATATTAAAATAAATAAAAGTTAACTAACAACAACTGCACTGGTCACTGTGGTAAACTCTGTCTGACTCTGCACAATCTCTCTCTCTCTTCTAATCTAATTTCTAATGGAGAGGACGCCAGCCACGTCCTCTCCCTATCAATCTCAATGCACGTGTGAAAATGGCGGCGACGCGCGGCTCCTTATATAGAATCCGAGTCTCGCGAGAATCCGACAGCGTCATGATGACGTTCGGGCGCGCTCGGGTTAACCGAGCAAGGCGGGAGGATCCGAGTCTGCTCGGACCCGTGAAAAAAACATGAAGTTCGTGCGGGTTCGGTTTCAGAGAAACCGAACCCGCTCATCTCTACTTTTAACTTGTTCTACTCTACACAGACATCTCATCATAACCAACGGATTGCATTCCTGCGCTGAGATACACACTAGATTGAATCCTCTGCAACTCTCCACTGAGAAGTCCTTCAGGTTGGAATCTGCTGTACTATGCATTGGACATCCCAGACAAGGTACTGTGGACTACAACCTATATTTGGCTCCATCCAGCCCCTCATTTAGTCATCATCCACCTCTGTTCTCTGAGCAACAAATAACTCTGACTTCTTGCATTTTTCAACTAATATCAGTATATTCAGGCTCTGAATGGCTGAATGGTCACCATTTCAAATTGCAGGATCACAGCCATTCCTCAGTACAAAGGATATCACTACCCCCACAAGAAATCTACTTCAAAGGCCCCTAACACTGAGACTTTTCACACCTATACAATAGGAAATAGATTCTAACACCTTTCCACAAGCCTGCTCTGTTCCGGAATAATTTACTAAATCAGCAACAGAAAAGGAAAGTTATTTTATTTATCACTTGTTTCAAATATACACATTGGATTATTGGAGCAGCAATAGGGTATTGCAATAACTCTGTTCATGTATCCATTATAATTTTTGGATCACATACCGAATTGGGGTAAAAAAAAAAAATATATATATATATACAGCTTTCTCTCCCTCTCTCATCATCATATGCAGCTCATACTTATAGTAATCTGTCATTGATGACCCAATGTATACGTATTCCTCCAGCTTCATTCTTTTACTCCACCCACCACGTTCCGCAGTTCCTATTACACCATCACAGGCTTCTATCCTGCAATCCCTTGGCATTTTAAAAAGAAAACACTGGCGCATTTGTGGGAAGTGAGCAGGCCAGAAACTTCTTTTCCCCGGTAACCACCTAAGTCTTTTGCCCACCTGCTCACCCCCAGCTTCAAAGAATAATTAAATAGAAGTGATACCCAAAAGACGGCCCTGTGCTTGGAAGAACAGAACTGTCAATTCTCGCTTGGTAAGCCCCATAGCCAGAGTGCCTGCACCTAACATAAAGAAAACTGAAGGCCCTCTGGTATGCCCAATCAGGTCAGTCCTTTGTAATGCCAGATCTATAAAAAACAAGACTGCAAAAATTGCTGACCTTATTGAATCTGCAGATCTAGCCTGTATTAAAGAGACCTGGCTAGATGAAAATGCAGCACTTTTATTGGAGGCTGCAGTCCCAACAAACTACTCTGTCATCCACAACCCAAGACTGGACCGCAGGGGTGCGGGGTGGCTATCTGCTTCAAAAAAGACCTTAAACTTAGGGTCCACCCTCTTGAAATTACTCGCTCATTCGAGTGCATTGCTGCCCGGAGTTCAACAGGATTAGGTTTCAGTGTACTTCTCATTTACCGGCCCCCTGGAGATGGAAAGATATTTCTACAAGAAATTGCAGACACTGTTGCTGGCCTGTTCTGGAACATCAAAGATTGCTCATCCTCAGGGATTTCAATGCCTGGGTGCCACAGGTCATTCCTTCTGCCACACATAAAAGTGGTCACACTCTTGATCTTGTCTTCCAGATTGGATTAGAAGTCACTGACCTAAAAATAAACCCAGTCATCTGGTCAGACCACCACTCCCTTTGGTTCTCAGTTGCAACCCCTCAAATAAAATCTCTGCCCGTGTAGTTGACCAGGTATTGTCCAAGGAGGGGTATGACTCCCCAGGCTCTAACAGCAAATCTGGATCTCTCTGCTATACTGGGTGCCTGTGAAGATCCCTGTTCCCTAGTCCGTTATTATAATAGGGATGTTATGGCTGCAATTGATATTATTGCCCCTGTGCGTATAAGACCTCATAAACCACAACGTCAAGCTCCCTGGTTCAACAACAGTGTTAGTGAGCTCAAGAAAAGGGGGCGTAGACTGGAAAGACGAAGGAGGAAGACTAACCTAGTGGATGACAAAATAAAACTAATAAAGCGTAATGAAGAATATCAATCAACAATCACCCTTAAGAAATCACAGTTTCTGTCAAATGAGATCACGGCAGCAAATAATAGGCCAGCTCAACTTTTCCACACAGTGGAGATGCTTTGTAAGCCAGCATGCCTGCAGACTGATGAAACTCTCTCCCAGGCAAGATCCAACTAGTTTGCAAACTTCTTTGCAGATAAAATATCCACCATTCGGGCTGGAATCTCCACAGTGCCATCAAATGAGTGTCAAACTACAAAACCTGCCAATATAAGCCACCTGCCTTCATAGACCAGCTTTAACCGAGCGGATGTAAAGGACATTGCTGAAACTGCTCGGATTTTGCGTCCCACCACCTGTGATCTGGACCCTGTCTCAACCAAGCTTCTAATAGGTTGTATGGATATAATTGGTCCTGTCTTTGCAAAAATTGTTCAATGCTCTTTGCAGACAGGCATACTTCCTGTACCCCTAAAGGAAGCAATTGTTAGACCTCTTCTTAAGAAACCTAATTTAGATCCTGACTGCATGACCAACTATAGACCGGTATCAAACCTTCCTTTTCTAGGAAAGGTTATTGAGAGAGTGGTTGCAAATCAACTGGAAACACGCCTGACAACCCATGATCTCTATGATGCAGTCCAATCAGGATTCAGGAGAAGGCATAGCACTGAAACAGCCCTGGTGTGTGTGTTAAATGATCTTCTGATGGCAAGAGACTGAGGTGGCTGTTCAATATTAATCTGTCTGGATCTCTCTGAAACATTTGATACCGTGGACCATGGGCTACTGATTGAGCGACTGATATATTTTTGTGGACTGGATGGCACAGTCCTAAGCTGGTTCAAATCATTTCTCACAGGCAGGTCACAGAGAGTATCACCTGGATTACACTCCTCATCACCAGTGCCATTGCCATGTGGTGTCCCACAAGGTTCTATACTATCGCCCATGCTTTTTGCAGTATACATGCTTCCGCTGGGTGAAATAATCAGGTGCCGTGGGCTAGTCTACCCCTGCTATGCAAATGATACACAACTGTACTTGTCCTTTGCTCCGGGCACTGACAACCCAATAGCAACCCTAAATGGCTGTCTAGCTGAACTCCAGGAGTGGATGAGTGCCAGTTGGCTGTGACTGAACCCGGATAAAACAGAAGTCCTTATGATAGGACTGCAACACCAAAGGGCAAGACTGCAGCATAGCCAACCAACTGGACTTACACTTGGGGATCCAGAATTACAAACCACTGATCGTGTGCAGAATCTTGGCGTTGTCCTGGATGGTGGCTTGACACTTAAACATCAGATATCAGCCACAATCAAATCCTCATTCTTTCACCTGAGGAACATAGCCAGAATGAAGCACTTAATTCCCTCAGATGATCTGCCAAAAGTCATCCATGCATTTGTATCAACTCGATTAGACTACTGTAATGTCCTCTACCTTGGTCTCCCAGCAAAAGAATTGCACCGCTTACAGCTGGTGCAATAAACAGCTGCCAGGCTGTTAACCGACCAGCCCCGTTCTAGCCACATAACACCCATACTCTACTTCCTTCACTGGCTGCCTGTAAGATGGCGAATCATCTTCAAGATTGGCTTACTGAGTTTCAAAGCACTACATGACCAGGGCCCAATGTATCTGAAGCAGCTACTGACCCCATACTGCCCCATTCAATTACTGCGATCTGTAGACGAAGGACCTTTAGCAGTAACTAGAATCTCCCGTAATTCATCTGGGGGTCGAGCTTTTAGTCATGCGGCTCTGACTCTACGGAACTCACTTCCCCGCACAGTGCGCGAGGCCCCAACTATAGAATACTTCAAAAGTAGACTCAAGACTTTCCTTTTTACTCAAGCATTCCCATAAATGTCCCTTTAGTATCTCCATGCTTCTGTATTTTTTGAAATGCTGTTCTGTACTTCATTATTTTCTGTACTATATTATGCTATGTATCTGTTAAATGCCTTGAGTCCTATTGGAGAAAGAGCGCTATATAAATAAAATTATTATTATTATTATTATTACTTTGAATATTATATAATTAATTTATAATTGATCTGATTATAACTTTAAATATAGTGGTGAAGCATAATGTTTAGTTATAATGCCGACACAGTTAAAATGACAAAATAAGTACTTTTCAGGCTAAAAAACAGCAACAAAAGGAAATACTGTATATAGTGCATAGTGTACAGCAAACAGTTCTTTCAGAGTTGTAAATAAACTCACCTGAACTCGGTGAGATTTTCGCTATTTTAAAAAGTAGTGAATGATTTAAATACACTTTTGCTGTCAAAGGGATATTATATACTAACAAAAAATCTCCCGTGGATTTGCAGAGCGATTTTGGACTCATAACTCACACAAATGCTGAAACTCCTGCTGGCAGTGTGAGTGTAATTGCCTTTCTCCCCATACAGTAGTGTTGATTTTACAATATTTGGAGCATTTTATGTTGTAGAAATAATAAAAACGCAGGAATGGAAGATTGTTAATGAGTTATTGAATTGTATTCAGAAAGTTACTGTTAAGGTGAGCACACTATTTAAAGAAAAAGTTTTCCACCACATCTACATTTGTTCTTCACATATTACTCCCTGAGAAATAACCCCATACAGAATACAAATTATGGGGTCTGAGTTTGCCAGAAGTGCAGGATGCAAGCTGATCTCAGAGGTTTTTTTTAAAGCGGCAATCATTTACATAGCAAACCCATGCCTTGTAAATGATTAACGCTTTAAAAAAACAAACAAAAAAACATTTGAGATCAGCTGGCATCCTGCACATTCGGCAATCTTGGACCCTATTACTTTTGCCCCCATATGTTAAATTAGTTTGATTAAAAGTTTCTTTTATGACCGGATTAGGGTGAGACAAACTTGCCTAGCCTCCTGGAACGGCCGGGAGGCTCCCAAAAATTGTGTGGCACTCCTGGCCTCCTAGAATAATGGGCAAGTCTCCCACAGCCTGTTCCTCTCCCGAGGGAGCAGTCAGAAAGTCCTCAAAAATTGGATAATTTTATCTTTATCTATCTATCTATCTATCATGTTTGGAAAATCTGTTTATTGTACTCTGTACACTGTTTACTTCCTATATTTTCAAACGGTAACTCACTTGGCATAACTTGGTTTAAAAATTTTGGTGGTCATTCCGAGTTGTTCGCTTGTTCCCGTTTTTTGCAACGCAGCGATTAGGTGGAAAATGCGCATGCACATGGTATGCAGCGCGCATGCGCTTAGTAATTTAACACAAAACTTTGGAGATTTACACAAGCTCGAGCGACGTTTTTTCAACGCTCGAGTGATCGTAGTGTGATTTACAGGAAGTGGGTGTTTCTGGGTGGAAACTGTCCGTTTTCAGGGAGTGTGCTAAAAAACGCAGGCATGCCAGGTAAAAACTCAGGAGTGGCTGGAGAAACGGGGGAGTGGCTGGCCAAACGCAGGGCATGTTTGTGACGTCAAACCAGTAACTAAATGGACTGAGGTGATCGCAATCTAGGCGTAGGTCTGGAGCTACTAAAACTGCAAGGAATTATTTAGTAGCAGTTCTGCTAACCTTTAGTTCGCTATTCTGCTAAGCTAAGATACACTCCCAGAGGACGGCGGCCTAGCGTTTGCAATGCTGCTTAAAGCAGCTAGCGAGCGAACAACTCGGAATGAGGGCCTTTATTAGGTTTTTTCATATTTTATATTGAACTATACAAAATGAACTTAAAGTCAAACATAAAGGTCAATGACCAAGTCACAAGTTGGACTATAGTTAGTATAACATTACCTCTTTGGGTAGAGGACATATTGTAAAAATACATGCGTGATATATAATAAAGAATATTGCCTGACGTGTGTTAATATATGTCAATATTCATATCTATACATAACAAAAATATATTTTTCAAACTTTCAAAAAAATTAGTGCAGTGTTCATTCACATATTACAAATATTAGTAGATATGTAGAGTACAATAAATTGCACACATAGAAAAGTTATATATAATTGACTGTTATATAAACATACATATCACATATAACTAAAATAAAGCTTGATACATATCTTCACGTATACAAGAGAAACATAAGGAAAAATATAACACCGACAATCCTAGGAGATGATAAAGGGGGGGGGGGGAGGGGTCATGTAGTAAGTTTCCTCAAAACATACAGTATTATGTATGCTCATCTTAAAAAGCACATGTATGTGTAGCCTTACTGCCTAGACCCGCATTAGAACTCTTAGAGGGTAGTATTAATTAGTGATGAGCGGATTCCGTTTTACTCGGTTTTACTCGGTTCTCAAAACGGCATCTTATTGGCTCACGGATGTCACGTGTTTTGGATAGCCAATAAGATGCCGTTTTGAGAACCGAGTAAAACCGAGTAAAACCGAATCCGCTCATCACTAGTATTAATATCAAATACAATTTTGGATTGAATAACATTATCCAGAGAGGTAATATAAGTCCCCCATTTACACATAAATGTCTTCATTTGGTTACCTGTGGAGAGTGAGAGAGACTTTTTTTTCAAAGTAAAGTAATTGTAGTAACCTTGTTTTCACTTCCTGAATAGTAGGTGTATTTTTTTTGATCCAGTAAGTTAGTATGAGTTTTTTTGCAACAGTTAGTGCAACAGCCAAGAAAGGAATAGCATTTTACTGTATTGGAGGGATCACCCAATCCTTAAAGTTAATACACAAACAAGCTAATGGATAGGCTAAGGTTCATTAAAAAGTTAAGGAAGTTTACAACTTTACGCCAGAAGCGGAGAATTTTGGAACATGTCCAGAAGCAGTGGAAATATTTAGCATTAGCCATTCTGCACTTGGGACCTTCCCCAGACTCTAGTGTGTCCATATACCTCCTTTGCGCTGGTGCAATATATATCCTATGTATACATTTAAAGTGCACTTTTAAATATGCTGATTGTAGTATACTCATGGACTTGGAGTAAGGCTTCAATAAAAGGTAAGCTTCATCAAGTTTGGGTATGTCTTTTTTCCAAGACTCTAACAATGGTTCTAGATTGGAGTCATTTCGTGGAGAGATAAGTAGTGAGTATAATGATGTTGTTTTAAGTTTACGAGTTTTTAAGGAATGCAAGAGGATAGTAGGTGGATTGATAAGCTGAGTATTATACAGCAGGATCACTGGAATTATACGGCAGTTCCGCTGGACATATACTGCAGTTCCGCTGGACATTTACAGCAGTATCAATGGACATATACGGCAGTATCACTGGACATATACGGCAGTATCACTGGACTGAATTTATACGCCAGTACCACTGGAATTATACGGCAGGATCACTGGATTTATACAGCAGTACCGCTGGACATATACGACAGTATCAATGGACATATAGGGCAGTATCACTGGACATATACAGCAGTATCACTGGACTGGATTTATACGCCAGTACCACTGGAAATATATGGCAGGATCACTGGAGTTATACGCTAGTACCACTGGAATTATACGGCAGGACCACTGGAATTATACGGCAGGATCATTGGATTTATACGGCACTACCACTGGACATATACAGCAGTATCAATGGACATATACGGCAGTATCACTGGACATATACAGCAGCACAGGGACACAACCACTATGACTAGACTGATGCAGCACAAGACACCACCACTGGACTGATGCAGTACAACACAGCACCACTGAACTGGACTTATACAGCAGCACTGGACATATGGCAGCAGAGGACACAACCACTATGACTGGACAGATGCAGCACAAGACACTACCACTGAGGACACTGAGGAAGGAGACACGTCCTCTCTCTACACTCTCCAATGCCAGAGTGAAAATGGCGGGGACGCGCGGCTCCTTATATGGAATCAAAACCCAGAGAGAATCCGACAGCGGGATGATGATGTTTTCCCTCATTCTGGTTTCGGAGTCAGGCTGGATAACCCAAGCCTGACTCAGATCCGGGCTTGTGATGTGAAGTCCAGGGGGGTTGGGTTCTCTGAGAACCGAACCCGCTCATCTCTAGTTTCTAGTGATTTGTATCCCTAAATATTTAATGGTTTTTTTGTATATGAAATTGTTGGAATATTGGGAGGTATTGGGTTTCTATAGACAGTGAGGTTATAGATAGAATTTCAGATTTGGACACATTTACCTTGTACCCAGAAATTGCATTGTATGCTGATATAATATCCATCATCGCAGTAAGAGAAACCACTGGATTAGAGATGAAAAGGAGAAGCAATTGATATGCCTTTGAATATCGCTGATGATCTTAGGGCCATGGCAAAGGTTTCTATTGACAGCGCAAATAGAAGTAGGGATAGGGGACAACCTTGCTGCGTGCCTCTCTGAATAGGAAAAGGAGAAGATAAGAAGCCATTACACACTATCTGTGAAGAAGAAGAAAGGTACAAGGTTTGGAGAAATGAAATTAATAATGGGGGGAATCCAAAGCGTTCCATAGTAGAATATAAATGTGGCCAAAGTACTAAATCAAATGCTTATCAACATCTATAGTTAGTACAATTTTTTCTTCGGACACTGGATTCTCTTCATGGAAGGCTTGGATCGCTGCTAAAACTTTGTGTATATTAATGACTGAGTGCCTGCCTTTTATAAAGCCTGTCTGGTCCTGATGGATAATATGCGGTAGGTTAGGGTTTAATCTAGAAGCTAAAAATTTTGTGAGTAATTTGTAGTCCGAATTTAATAAGGAGATCGGTCTATACGACCCTGGTAATGCAGTATCTCTACCTGGTTTAGGGAGGACTTTGTTATAGCCAAATTGAAATATAAGGGAATTGAATGATTAAAAAGGATATAGTTGAAAACTGAAACCAATATAGGGCAAACTCTATCACTAAATACCTTATAGAAGTTTCCGCTAAATCTGTCAGGACCAGGCACTTTGGCTTGTTTAAGAGCTTTGACCACTGTTTGGACCTCTTCCAGAGTGACAGGTAAAGTTAAAGATGGGAGAAATTCTTCAGGTATTCGGGTGTACATTAGGTTTGTCAAAGAAGGCAGGGTTGAAGAGGAAGTATTCAGATTAGGATGGGGATTGGTTGTCTCTAAAGTCTGAGATACAGAGTACATATCAGCATAAAACGCTCTCATTACCTCTGCCAGCTGTTTATTTGAAGTGGTATGAGAGCCATCAGGTAATAACAATGGATGGACAACCATTGGTGGTCTAGTGCCATTCAGGATATTAGTAAGCAACTTGCTAGTTTTGTTGCCAAATTGGTGATATCTATAGTTGGAGGCGAACTGATATTTATTCTTCAAAGATTGGAGTATTTCTTCAAATTGTAGCTTCGCTGAAAGATAATTTGTCTTATTTGAAGGGGATGGGTCTAGACTATATATTGAGAATGTATTAGTTAAGAGCTGTTACGCCAACATATAAGACTGTTAAGCTTTCTTTTTTTCTTGCAATTCATAAGTAAGGATGGATCCTCTTAAAACTACTTTGGCCATCATCCAGTAAAGAGCAGGATCTGATGCCAATGTAGTTTTATCACGCTCATGAAAATCGTCCCAGGATTTAGTGACATAAGAGGGAAATCTCGGGAATTTATGTAAGTGAGCAGGAAATCTCCAAATCTTATGCTCTGATATTTCATTTTGAGTTTTAAAAGTCATCCATACCAAGGCGTGGTCTGAGATGACTATCGGTTCGATATTAGAATCTACAATGCAAGGAAAAAGAGAATTAGACATTGCCACATAGTCGATTCTGGAAAAAGTATGATGTGCTGAAGATAGACATGTATATCCTCTTTCAGATGGGTGTGTTGCTCTCCATATCTATCAATGTATCTATCTATCTATCTATCTATCTATCTATCTATCTATCTATCTATCTATCAATTGGAGTAATAAAAATAGGGCAAGGACTCCTAATTTTGGGAGAGACAGAGTAGTTTTCCTAGGGTGGGATTTCTCTAACACAGGGTATGATATAAGATTGAAGTCACCACATAAAATTATGTTAGAAGAGGAGAGAGGAAGCAGAAATTTAAGTATAGTTTTAAAAAAAGGTTTAGAATAAGTGTTTGGGGCATAGAGATTGCATAGCGTGTAGGGCTTGTTATACAGTTTGAAAGATACTACAACATATCTGCCATCTGGGCCACAATGAATGGATATCACTTCTATAGGTAGGGATTTTGCTACCAACACTACTACTCCCCTTGATTTTGTTGTGTATGGAGCAGATGCAAGAACTCGCCAATTTAACATCTGTAATTTATCTGTTTCAATAGTAGAAAGGTGGGTTTCCTGTATGCAGACTATATGAAGTTTGAGTCTATTTACAGATGTAGCCACCTTTATCTTGAGTGGCCGCGGCGGTTGTCCCGTTCGACCATACGCAGCGTACTGTGGCGTAGCGAGGCGCGCCTAGCCACAGAGAGGCTATCTAATCGCACGGAGACAGACATTTGACGTTTGGCGTTACCTTTACGTGTAATACCTGCGATCAGCCACCAGATGTCGCTTTTTACAATCACCACTGCGCATGCGTGTGGTCTCCCGTAAAATACAATACTGACATACATAATAAGGACTACTTTACTAAGGCGTCTCATTACGCTGCATACAGCAAATACTGTACTCATTACGCTGCATTATTTAATACAGTACTGTATATACAGTACGACACCGACGCAAATACAGTAGTACAGCATACAGTATATGATCCATCTACAATACTTTATGAATACTGTATGTGAGCGTCCAAGTCCCGCAGACAAAACACAGTACTGTAAAACCAGTAGTGTACACTGTCGCAAATGGATGTGTGTTACAAGTTCACTATTGCCTCTCAAGATTAGGAATTTTCTACAGTATGTTATCGTCCTAATCCCGTAGCCATTACAGCATAATCAAAACCAACGGATTTATACATTTGTCTGCGGCGAAGTGGTGAAGTGTTTCGCTTCCTATACTCAGAGTCCAGGGTTCGATTCCTTAAGTACGAATGCATGTTACTGTAGTTTTTTTCAGACACTTTATTATTTTTTTTATTCACATACTGTAAACCAGGGCATACAGTAGCTGCATGAGCGGTTCTATGCGATCGAGTCCGGTGTACCATAATGTGCAGGTTCTATGCAGGTTAAGGTACTATGCTCCGTACACAGTACACATACAATTCTGTAGCTGGGCAGACTGAATAGAAATGGCTACCACCTATGACTCCTTGCCCCACAGAGGCCCTAGGCTACGGAGCAAGTAATAGTCCAGATTGTACAGACTATGGGGCAATGCTGAAGGAGCGTCACAATCCCCTAGCTAAAATACACAGTATGCATATTATGGTACACCGGACTCGATGACATACTGTAGCACACTGGCAAAATGGCCGCCGCCCCTGAACCCTTGTGCAGGTTATGGGGCAATGCTGAAGGAGCGTCACAATCCCCTAGCCAAAATACACAGGGGAGGGATAAGCCACTGTAGGATTGCATACAGTATTACGGTACACCGGACTCAATCGCATAGCACACTGTCAAAACGACCACTACCCATGAACCCCCACCTCCTGAACCCCCACCTCGTGGCATGCAGCAGTTGGGTATGGAATGAGAAATGGCATAAGCTGTGCAGGCTACGGGGCGATGCTGAAGCAGCGTCACAATCCCCTAGCCAAAATACACAGAGATACTGTAAGCGAGGTCTATGCACATTACAGTACTGTACGTTACACCGGGCTCGGTCGCATAGCAAACTGACAAAACACAAGTTTTACAGTACATACAGTAAAGCAGGCCAAAGCTGCAGGAGAGTTTCTACTGTAAAGGTTCTATGCACCGTACGGTAATGTACACATACCTGTACAATTCTATAGCAGGGCAGACTCAATTGAAATGGCTACCGCCTGTGACTCCTACAGTAGCTCCTAGGAGGCACTCAGCTATGGAGCAAATAACAGCACAGATTTTGCAGGCTACGGGGCAATGCTGAAGGAGCGTCACAATCCCCTAGCTACAATACACAGGGGTGATAGAGATAATCGAGTGGCTGGAGGGGGGTCCCCTTGATTTAAGTGGCCCCCACTCCTCCAGGGTACTCCGGCCAGGTGTGACTAGTTGGGTATTTAATTCCATGGCCGCAGGGACCGGTATAAAAGTCTCCCCCGGCTGTGCATTATCTGTCCAGCTAGTGGAGCCCAGTGCTGATTCAAAAAATATGGGGAACCCCTACGCTTTTTTTGTCCCCCTTATTTTTTGCACCAGGACCAGGCGCAGAGCCCGGTGCTGGTTCTAAAAAGATGGGGGATCCCGTGTCCATTTTTTCCGTATTCCTTCCGGAATTCGACTGCAATTGCATATACAGTACTGTACCCCTTAATGTCACTGCTTACAGTATACAGTATTTAGACATGAGCTTGTGTACAGTATCTGTCATGAGGTGCTTTTTTCACTGACACTATAACTTTTTTCTATTGTGATATACTGTACAGAGGCGGCAAACTAGCCAAACGGGAATAATCAGCTTCTGCAGAATAAAATGAGATGCTACAGTACATGCCTATATTCTGTGAGTGACTGCGGCTCTATGAAATTAAATCAGAAAATTTAAATATGAAATGCATTACTAATGTGTGGCATTACTGTACTGTATGTGTATAAGGTGTACTACAATATTTTCTGGTGTAACATAAGGAAAGGGCACTACTGCATGGTCTAATGCAGTGGTTCTCAAACTTGGTCCTCAGGACCCCACACAGTGCATGTTTTGCAGGTAAACCAGCAAGTGCACAGATGTATTCATTACTAACTGACACATTTTAGAAGGTCCATACAGTAGGTGGAGCTAATTTTTTCACTTGTGATTCTGTGAGACCTGCAAAACCTGCACTGTGTGGGGTCCTGAGGACTGAGTTTGAGAACCTGTGGTCTAATGTAAATAAAGATGAATGTGGTGGGGTGTAATGTGAATAAGGGGCATTACTGTTAGGAGTAATGTGGTACTATGATATGATGTCATGAGAATAAGAGACACCACTGCATGATATAATGTGAATAAAGTTGCAGTACTGTGTTGTGTCATTTCATCTTCGGGTATTATTGTGTTACCATGCCCCTTCCCAGCAAGAACATACTGTACACTGTTTTGGGCTGGCACTAAATGTGCACATTGTTCTTATTTAGATTATAGGGGGTAGGAGCGCCAAAATGGGTGATGGTGCTGGGAAAGGGGTGCAGGGTTAGAGGCGGAACTACGTAGCATCTGTGCAAGAGGGCATCAGCCAAAATCTAGCCTAGGGCATCATGTTGGTCAGGTTTGGCTCTGATAATACTGTATACTGTACTCTTACTGTACTTTGCATTCAATACAGATACTGTTTGCACACAGGTTTTACATGAATCATTGGCAATGCTGCAGGAGTGTCTCATTAGGCAATCTAAAATATACCACGACTATGGGTGGGGATACAGTAGGGAAGTTCTGTCACCATAAGCTGTCTGCTGTGTATAGCATATTTCCATCTGAGATGCATTTGTGTGTTTGTAATAAGAAAAAAACATTTTACTGTACATTTAGTGGATACAGTATTTCTCCCCCATAATGACGTATCATACTGTACAGGTACCCTCATGTACTGTACCGTACCATACTGTAAAATTGAATATTTATTGGAAAAACATCAATATTAATGTAAAAATAAAGTATTACAACATCCGATTCCATGTACTGCACTGATCAAAATGTACAGTACTCTTATTCAGGACTTATAAAACTGAAAATAACTGTTCATACAGTACACATCAATAACATTACTACTGTATAATATTCTACATTAGTTTATGCAATAATCAGACAAAGGCAATTTTATCATTTTTTTTAATAATGCACCAATTTAAAATTTTAAACAGAAAATACAGAACTACATATTTGTGGCTTGACCATTTCTTTCAACTACAACAGGTAATACTTTATACAGGTGATTTATATAATTATTACAATGTTCAGGTGTGAGTACTTCTAGCCAAAATTTCTTTATCCCATCCACCAGTTGCTGTTTTGTTGTTGGCTTTGCAACACTCCTAACGTACCTCTTCAATTGAGCCCACACTAATTCGATTGGGTTCATGTCTGGTGATCTATATAAAAATAAAAAAAAAGCGTATAGAAAAAATTAATTACATTACAGTAAATAGAGAAAATTAAACATACAATATTGTACTGTTTATTAAACAAAAATTTTTTTTACAGTACTAGAGTGCTATCCAAAATTTTACTTGTACACTGTTGAAAGAATACTCACTCTGGTGGTGTGCGTTCCCAATTCATACCTTTCTCTTCCATAAATTTGGCTGAGGCGGAGTGTTTAGGATCATTGTCTTGGAATATCCTATGGTGAGTTGGGTAATATTTATTCACAAATGGCACCATACATTTCTCTACTATTGTTTCTTGGAAATATTTCTTATCCATGATTCCTACAGAAATCAAAAAATGTTGTTCATTAATAAGCAACTCCTTTTATTGTGCAGTTACACGTACTCTACAGTACAACATGTATTTTTACAGAACACAGGCACAGAATAAAGTATAGTACTGTACCTTCGAAAAATAATAGGGGACCAGCTCCTAATCGTGATATGCCTCCCCATACATGGACTTTCAATGGATGCTTTGGGCGTGGTTTTAAAGAGATATGGTTACGTTTCCTGAATGACATTCTGGAGAACCGCTCAAGGGCAACAGACGATTCATCTGTGAAAATGACATCATCAAATGTTTCACCACTCTCAATCCATCGCCGTGCCTGTTCCACTCTCTTTTCTTTATTCACATCTCTTATCATTGGAGATATCCTGTGAAGAGCCAAAAATAATGAAATCAGATACAGTTATGAAATTACAGATTTACAGATTACTGTATATACAGTAGACTGTATGTGCAGTATACTGTATTATATACCTACTGTATACATTAAACTGTACATACAGTACATTAAGTTACATACAGAGTAATATATATATACATACTGTACATACACACAAACACACACACACAGTATACAGTATGTAATCATCACAATAAGCCGGCAATGCTTCATTGCTGTCTCTGAGTGCCTATACAGTAGGTATCTCTTTTGGGATAGAATATATACAGTATATACACACACACATACTGTATATAGTATAAAGTACACACTCTGTATAATGATTTATGGCATTATTATATCACGTATCAAGGGATTATTAACAGTGCATTTACTGTATGGTTTATACTGCTTTCAGTATTTTACCTTGTTGCGCCAAAGGTCCATCCCATTTTCCGTCGCATCCTTCTGATGCTGGTGGCCGATATGTCCAGGTCATACTTGGAATGGAGAATTTGTTTTATTTGCAGAGCAGTACGCTCATCATCCTCACGAGTTAGTTCCTCCACAATTTGTTGCACTCTCCTACAGTACAATACAGTATGAAAAATATGAATTCATGAACAGCACAATCACAGTTACAATTGATGAAGTTTTTATTTTATTTCAAAAAAATTGTTTATGGTATAAAGCAAGTCATTTAAACATTACAGTAGTGTACAGTACGTACCATGTGCATTTTGTAGGAAATACAAATCTGGGCGTTGTTCTCTCGAATGCATGATAGCGCACCGTTTCTAAAGTGACTATAATGCCACTTTCCTTGAGCCATGCATGGATCTCTTTGATGGTTTTATTTTCTTTTTTCATGTTGGCGATTATCTTGCTCATCGTTTTGTTGATAGTTACTGGCATGTTGTCCAACTATAATTCCTGTATGGAGAGAAAACATTTGTGAATACTGTAGTCTAAAATTTACACATCTGAAAATGCATAAGAGTTTTATGATAGAAGTTAATACTGTACATGTTTACTATCCAGTACCTGATGTTCAAATTTAAGTATTGTATACTGTACAGTACTGAAAATACAACTTCAGTGTTATGGACTGCAATTAGTTTCCTGTATGAAACAGATACAGTACAGTAAATAACCCTCCTTGGAAGTGCATGGGCCCTGTGAGACTTACAGTAGTGTACAGCATAAGGGTCGACTGACATGATGTACAAGCATTACATACAGTACATGTCAGTACTGTATGTAAATTCTTCAATTATTGCCTAACAACAATGCTGCTTACTGTATATTAAATACTGTAGGCCTAGAAATGTGCATCTCAATATAGTAGTTAAAAACACAGGGGCCTATGTGGATAAGCGAGTTCTATGCACACTAAAAATGGCCACCGACCGTGAACCCCCAGCACGTGGCAGCGCTCGTATATGTAGTGAGATACAGTATGGCATACATTTCACAGTTCAGGGGGCAATGCTGAAGGAGCGTCACAATCCCCTAGCTCAATTACATTGGGATAAGCGAGGTCTATGCACATTACGGTATACCGAGCTGGATCGCTTAGCAACCTGACAAAATGGCCGCCGACCGTGAACTCCCAGCACGTGGCAGCGCTCGGATATGTAGTGAGATACAATATGGCATACATTTCACAGTTCAGGGGGCAATGCTGAAGGAGCGTCACAATCCCCTAGCTCAATTACATTGGGATAAGCGAGGTCTATGCACATTACGGTATACCGAGCTGGATCGCTTAGCAACCTGACAAAATGGCCGCCGACCGTGAACTCCCAGCACGTGGCAGCGCTCGGATATGGAGTGAGAGATGGTATACATTTTAAAATACACCGGGATAAGTTGTATAGGCCATGGAGCAATGCACAGGGACATTCATCATTTACGTACAGTATATAAATAATTGTAAACCGTAAATGAAAGAATTACCGGTCAAATACTGTATGACGAAACTGTGTCAATGAGCTGGAACAGTATGGCCTGTGAAGAAGTTTTCGAAGGCAGAAACGGAGAGCAAATTATCAGGAGATTTCTGAAAGGTCGGAGAAGATCCACACAGCAAGTCTGCTTACGAGGAAACAGCTTTGCAAAGTGGGTAGCGGGGCGGTGACTGAGACGCTCTTTTATTCACATTCACACAAAAGGAATTCTTACCGCTGTGATTGGTGCCAATATAGGCGCATTCATCCTTACACCAATCACAGAGCATACTGTACTTTTGAATGTGAATAAAAGAGCGTCTCAGTCACCGCCCGCTACCCACTTTGCAAATCTGTTTCCTCGTAGGCAGACTTGCTGTGTGGATCTTCTCCGACCTTTCAGAAATCTCCTGATAATTTGCTCTCCGTTTCTGCCTTCGAAAACTTCTTCACAGGCCATACTGTTCCAGCTCATTGACACAGTTTCGTCATACAGTATTTGACCGGTAATTCTTTCATTTACGGTTTACAATTATTTATATACTGTACGTAAATGATGAATGTCCCTGTGCATTGCTCCATGGCCTGTACAACTTATCCCGGTGTATTTTAAAATGTATACCATCTCTCACTCCATATCCGAGCGCTGCCACGTGCTGGGAGTTCACGGTCGGCGGCCATTTTGTCAGGTTGCTAAGCGATCCAGCTCGGTATACCGTAATGTGCATAGACCTCGCTTATCCCAATGTAATTGAGCTAGGGGATTGTGACGCTCCTTCAGCATTGCCCCCTGAACTGTGAAATGTATGCCATATTGTATCTCACTACATATCCGAGCGCTGCCACGTGCTGGGAGTTCACGGTCGGCGGCCATTTTGTCAGGTTGCTAAGCGATCCAGCTCGGTATACCGTAATGTGCATAGACCTCGCTTATCCCAATGTAATTGAGCTAGGGGATTGTGACGCTCCTTCAGCATTGCCCCCTGAACTGTGAAATGTATGCCATATTGTATCTCACTACATATCCGAGCGCTGCCACGTGCTGGGAGTTCACGGTCGGCGGCCATTTTGTCAGGTTGCTAAGCGATCCAGCTCGGTATACCGTAATGTGCATAGACCTCGCTTATCCCAATGTAATTGAGCTAGGGGATTGTGACGCTCCTTCAGCATTGCCCCCTGAACTGTGAAATGTATGCCATATTGTATCTCACTCCATATCCGAGCGCTGCCACGTGCTGGGAGTTCACGGTCGGCGGCCATTTTGTCAGGTTGCTAAGCGATCCAGCTCGGTATACCGTAATGTGCATAGACCTCGCTTATCCCAATGTAATTGAGCTAGGGGATTGTGACGCTCCTTCAGCATTGCCCCCTGAACTGTGAAATGTATGCCATATTGTATCTCACTACATATCCGAGCGCTGCCACGTGCTGGGAGTTCACGGTCGGCGCCCATGTTGTCAGGTTGCTAAGCGATCCAGCTCGGTATACCGTAATGTGATTAGATCTCGCTTATCCCAATGTAATTGAGCTAGGGGATTGTGACGCTCCTTCAGCATTGCCCCCTGAACTGTGAAATGTATGCCATACTGTATCTCACTACATATACGAGCGCTGCCACGTGCTGGGGGTTCACGGTCGGTGGCCATTTTTAGTGTGCATAGAACTCGCTTATCCACATAGGCCCCTGTGTTTTTAACTACTATATTGAGATGCACATTTCTAGGCCTACAGTATTTAATATACAGTAAGCAGCATTGTTGTTAGGCAATAATTGAAGAATTTACATACAGTACTGACATGTACTGTATGTAATGCTTGTACATCATGTCAGTCGACCCTTATGCTGTACACTACTGTAAGTCTCACAGGGCCCATGCACTTCCAAGGAGGGTTATTTACTGTACTGTATCTGTTTCATACAGGAAACTAATTGCAGTCCATAACACTAATATTAAGCCCACTCCATTATCCACTCCTCCCCTGTGTATTAAACACCCCCTACCACCCTGGAAGTCATGTACCAGGGCCCCTTCATTCAGCACAATGCCCCCTTCTACAGTTTAGTGTTCTCCTTCCTGCCCCATCTGTGCAGTAAAGGAATAATTAGCAGAAATTATTTCTCCAGGTCCTACTGTACATACTGAGCGAAAGATAGAACCCCCCCTATCCCCCGCGGAGCATCAAAGCTGCCGCTGATAGCTCCCCCCACCCCTTCCGCTGGTGAGTGGGTAGGGGCCCCAGTGCATTGCTGTGTCCAGGGGCCCACACTGCTGTTAAGATGGCTCTAGTAATTGAGCTAGGGGATTGTGACGCTCCTTCAGCATTGCCCCTGGACTGTACCATACTGTATCTCACTCCATATCCAAGCGCTGCCACGTGCTGGGAGTTCACGGTCGGTGGCCATTTTGTCAGGTTGCTAAGCGATCCAGCTCGGTATAACGTAATGTACATAGACCTTGCTTATCCCGGTGTACTACAGGTATGTGCAGTAGTACTGAATGATTGCTATCACTTGTGGTGAAACACCTATCTTATCAAATACAGTAACTACTGTACAGTATAGTTGTTCGCACAGGTGATGGTAATCATACTGTATATTTAAACTGAAGTCCGTAACAGAGCATTCTGTCCCTCCTGCAGAGGTTCTTGTTGGGAGGCACAGGGAAAAAAGGCAAATACTGTACAGTATTTGCACTTTACTGTTGTGCACTTTATTTGAAAATGTACAGTTGTTTGCTATTTTTAGCATGCTGTGCTTTACATGTTTTCTTATTGTGGTTTTTATATTTTTAGACAAAAGACAAAGAATGCAGACTACCAGATTTTACGGGAGTGCCAAAACCCACCCATCAGTGGCACAGAAACTTGCTGCATTAGTCCCACAAAAGAAGAAGAAAACTGCCAAGGCGGCTCAGAAAGAAAATGTGGTGAAACCACGAAAAAATGCCAAGGCAAAGAATAATACGTTGGAGATGATATGTGGTGTGGCAAATGATGTAATTGTTCCATCTCCTGCAGATCACAGTGTTCAGCCAATGAATCTGGAAATACCGGTGCTAGAGGACGTGACAAACACGCTGCATCAGGAAGCTTCTTTTTTGGACCATGTAGCCACCCCTGGACAAGAAGACATGACACATTCACCACGAAGAAGGTTGCATTTCACAGATGTGAACACCAAAGTGCAGGACTGCCAGTGTACCTGTCCTGTTTTACTAAAGGAGCTACTCAGTAAGGTGACCAATATGGAGTCAGAAGTTGGTGGACAGGTCAATCAGCTGCAGACCGATGTGGCTGGCCTTAAAGAAGGCATAAAGGAACAGATGGTAGAAGCCATGAAGAAAGTCATTGAACAAACGAGGGAAGAATGGCAAGTTGGAGTTTGCCGCACCATCATTGCAACACACCACCAAGCGGTTCAAGTCAGCGGCCTGGACGACCGAGGCCTGGAGGACCGCAGAGGAGGCCTGGAGGACCGCAGAGGAGGCCTGGAGGACCGCAGCGGACTGGACGAAGTCAGCGGCATGGACGACCACAGAGGAGGCCTGGAGGACCGCAGAGGAGGCCTGGACGACCGCAGAGGAGGCCTGGACGACCGCAGAGGAGGCCTGGACGACCGCAGAGGAGGCCTGGACGACCGTAGAGGAGGCCTGGGGGACCGCAGCAGCGGACTGGACGAAGTCAGCGACTTGGACGACCGCAGAGGAGGCCTGGAGGACCGCAGAAGAGACCTGGAGGACCGCAGAGGAGGCCTGGACGACCGCAGAGGAGGCCTGGACGACCGCAGAGGAGGCCTGGACGACCGCAGAGGAGGCCTGGACGACCGCAGAGGAGGCCTGGGGGACCGCAGCAGCGGACTGGACGAAGTCAGCGACTTGGACGACCGCAGAGGAGGCCTGGAGGACCGCAGAAGAGACCTGGAGGACCGCAGAGGAGGCCTGGACGACCGCAGAGGAGGCCTGGACGACCGCAGAGGAGGCCTGGACGACCGCAGAGGAGGCCTGGACGACCGTAGAGGAGGCCTGGGGGACCGCAGCAGCGGACTGGACGAAGTCAGCGACTTGGACGACCGCAGAGGAGGCCTGGAGGACCGCAGAGGAGGCCTGGAGGACCGCAGAGGAGGCCTGGAGGACCGCAGAGGAGGCCTGGACGACCGCAGAGGAGGCCTGGACGACCGCAGAGGAGGCCTGGACGACCGCAGAGGAGGCCTGGGGGACCGTAGAGGAGGCCTGGGGGACCGCAGCAGCGGACTGGACGAAGTCAGCGACTTGGACGACCGCAGAGGAGGCCTGGAGGACCGCAGAGGCCTGGACCACAGCAGCGGACTGGGCGAAGTCAGCGACTTGGGCGACCGCAGAGGAGGCCTGGACGACTGCAGAGGAGGCCTGGACGACCGCAGAGGAGGCCTGGACGACCGCAGAGGAGGCCTGGACGACCGTAGAGGAGGCCTGGGGGACCGCAGCAGCGGACTGGACGAAGTCAGCGACTTGGACGACCGCAGAGGAGGCCTGGAGGACCGCAGAAGAGACCTGGAGGACCGCAGAGGCCTGGACCACAGCAGCGGACTGGACGAAGTCAGCGACTTGGGCGACCGCAGAGGAGGCCTGGACGACCACAGAGGCCTGGAGGACCGCAGAGGAAACCTGGAGGACCGCAGAGGAGGCCTGGAGGACCGCAGAGGAGGCCTGGAGGACCGCAGAAGAGACCTGGAGGACCGCAGAGGAGGCCTGGAGGACCGCAGAGGAGGCCTGGAGGACCGCAGAGGAGGCCTGGAGGACCGCAGAGGAGGCCTGGAGGACCGCAGAAGAGACCTGGAGGACCGCAGAGGAGGCCTGGAGGACCGCAGAGGAGGCCTGGAGGACCGCAGAGGAGGCCTGGAGGACCGCAGAGGAGGCCTGGACCACAGCAGCGGACTGGACGAAGTCAGCGACTTGGACGACCGCAGAGGAGGCCTGGAGGACCGCAGAAGAGACCTGGAGGACCGCAGAAGAGACCTGGAGGACCGCAGAGGAGGCCTGGAGGACCGCAGAGGAGGCCTGGAGGACCGCAGAGGAGGCCTGGACGACCGCAGAGGGCTGGACGACCGCAGAGGCCTGGATTCAAGTGTGCTGTTGCCAGGAACACCAATGATGACCAGCACACCTGCTCACAGGCCACTTCGCAATACATTCGGAGGCTCTCTGAACAATATTGCCCTGGCTGTCATCTCAACTTCCCTGGACGACCATCTGTACAGAGCTTCAAATGGACATATTCAGAAATATGCATATTCTCTGTTCCAGCACCATGTACGGTACGACAAATACTTGACGTGGGCCAATCGTGTGAACTTTGATGGTTCCAAGGGCAAACTTCCGCTGCCCAAAAATCTGGTACATGACATCATGGCTAGGTGTGAATGCCGCGTGAGGATTGGTGATCCAGAAAAGAGGAAGATAAGGGATACCATAAACTCTGTGCTGAGAACGAAGAGGAAAATGACTTGGAAGCTCGACTATGATGAAACCAGATCATTACCTACCTCCTAGCTTCAGCACATCAGCTTCACACAGCTGAAGCTAAAAAATTGTGTCAATGTACCTGTATGACCTGTACATTTTCTGGGGCTGCATGCACTGTGCTGAATCCACTTGGAGCAGCTTGGTTACTCAAAGGGGAGTGCATGAACTTGGCTCACCACATTCCTGGTAATGTAAGGGCCTGTTACAAGTTGCCCCTTTTATTCCTGTTGATTTTTTGGGCGCTGCTGTATCTATCCAGTAGCAGCCGAGTCCATTGTGCTGTGTCCATCTGGGGCCTTGGGCTGCGTTTCCATCCAGGGGCTGCTGTTGTCAGTCCTCTATTCTGGTGTCCGTATGCGACAGTGTTAAAAAGCAAAAGACAAAAACGAAAAATAATTCAAAAAAGCAAAACCTAAAAATAAAGTACAAAAACCATTACCCCGCACCACCACCACAAAAAAATAAATTATAAAAATGTTAAAGTTGATATTGTTACTGTATTTGTGCTGTTACCTTTTGATTAAAGTACCGTACAGTATGTGTGATGTTGGCTTTATTACAGTACAGTACAGTATGTGTGATGTTACATGTTCCAAATGATTTTGTCCGTAAATAAAGTGTTTCTTAAAATAAACATGACGTGGTTTCCAATGTTTGTATTCCCAACTTCCTGTACTGTATAAATTAGTACTACTGTACTGTATGATGGGAATTCAATTAAGAGTGGTATACTGTATGTAAAACAACTTGGTTAGGCATCTTGCATTTCATATTTTAATAAAAACCACAGGAAACTTCTATTTTTAAAAGTTTATTGAAGAAAAAAAAGGTGTTTTTTTTTTAAATAAAGTTTGAAAGTTAATTAAAACAAAAAAGTAGTTTGTTCTTCGTTACATTCTTTTCTTGTGTATATAGATATCTGTGGGGGAAAAAAAAAAAAAGTATTAAAGTAAAGACACTCATGTTCATTTGTTTTCCAAGAAAATTTGTGGAACCACACAGCCCAGCAATAAGTCATGCTGGGCTGTGTGGTTCCACAAAAGGCATGCGGTCCAAAGTGAAATAGTGGTGTCAGTGGTCAGCACTTTGACACGCTAACATTTGTGGAACCACACAGCCCAGCAATAAGTCATGCTGGGCTGTGTGGTTCCACAAAAGGCATGCGGTCCAAAGTGAAATAGTGGTGTCAGTGGTCAGCACTTTGACACACTAACATTTGTGGAACCACACAGCAATGCCTGACACACATAAAATGCCTGACACACACAAAATGCCTGACACACACAAAATGCCTGACACACACATGCTGGAGGGAAAACACATGTTTGCCAAACAGTCGACAGCACATGTCGGCCAGATGGCCGACCAAACTTGCTCCAAATCACCCCAAACTGGACAGAAAGCACGCCAGCACACTCAGGAGGTACACCACAGCTAAATTACGAGAGAATTTCATTACAAACAGCCAGATCTTGCAGATTATCTGCCAGATAATTGTATGGTGTACAGTATGCCTATCTTATACAGTAGAAAAAGATACTATACAATGGAGTACAATAACAAACATTTATTAAAAAAAAAAAAAAAAATTTAAAATGATCTTAACAACAAATTAAAAAAGTGGTCCACTAAGAGGTGGACCACCACCCGCAGGAGCAGAACGGCACGCTGCAACTGTTCTGTGGGAAAAAAAGGACAGTATTACAAAACAAATACTGAATACTTTACAGTGTAGTAATGGCAATACAGTACTTTACTCTATATTAGACAATCTTGTTATTTACAATGTACAGTACTGTATTGTCAGTACAGTAAATCAAACACTACTGTATGCTGTCGAGGTAATTTAAACATTGCTTTAGTTTACCTCTTGTATAAGTGGGCTGCTGCCTGCCCGCTTCTGGGCCAGCCCACCTATCTTGCCCCTGTCTGGGGCCCCCATAAATCATTGGCACTATATTGGAGAAAAAAAAACATTTAGTCACATTCAAATACTATACAATTATTACTGTATACTGTAGGTACAGTATTATACTGTATTGCTGGTATTCAAAATATAAAGTACTGTACAAGAGTTTAGCTTCAATAGGTCATAAACAAATTGTCAAAGGAATAAAACACCACAGTACAAATACTGTAGACATTTACTGTATGTATTAGCAGTCATGACATTTCATGACCGCTTCAGAAAAAAGAGGGTTACAGTACTGTAGGTGGTGTTGTAGGGAGTACTATCAATAATAGTGGACTGTACTCAGAGCCAGCCATAAATATTATGATTCCCTAGTCAAGTTTTTGGATGCTGCCCCCTTGCACAGACGCTATTTCCGCCTCTGATCCTGTACCCCTTTCCCAGCACCATCACCCCTCAACCATAGCAGTCCTCATTTTGGTGCTCCTCCAACCTACAGTACTGTATGTTTAAAATAGCAACAGTGTGCACATTCGGTGTGCATCCCAAAACGGTGCATGTTCTTGCTGGGAAGGGGCATGGACACACAGTAATTCCCCAATCTGAAATGACGCCACACAGTACTGCAACTTTATTCACAACATATCATGCAATAGTGTCTCTTATTCTCGTTATGCTTGCTTCGCTCGCCATGCGGTGGGCACGGTGCCTCGCTACGCTCTGCACACTATTATATCAGTAGTCAGGAAAGGCAGCATGCATTTGTGGAGTGAAGAGGGTGAAAAAAGAGAGAAAGTACAGTATGTACTGTAAGGTTATGTCAGAGGGTGTGAAGATGATCAGCTCAGTGTTATACATGTTACAGTAAGTTAGAATACAGTACAGTGCATTATGTATTTATATTTTATTACCAGGTGTCTCCTCCACTGGTTGGCGACGGACTGTAAAAAGATAAAATACAGTTAGTCATATCAGTTTGACTTAAAATAATGTTGGAGAAAAAAAATACTGTAATTACAGTACCAACTATTGCTACTGTACAGTATATTTACCAAAAATGTATTCTGGCTCGTCGTCTGTGGGTAAAAGAGAAGAATATTATAAGATACAGTATACAGTAAAAAGTATAGTAATAGTACACTAGTGTCCAGGCCCAGTGTCAGGTGGGTAAAAAAAGGTATGCTTGTGACAGGCATGGTGATTCCAAGGGACCCCACCGAGACCATCAGAAAATTTGTGAGTGACCCGTATGCCGGTGATTATGACTAGAATAAGGTAGCAACTCTTTTTTCTTTTGAATTATGTATACTGTACAGTACTGTATGTGCATATTGTACAGTACACTTAAAATATTTAGCAGTTACTGTAGTGGTAATTTTTGGGATGACAGTATTAGCATACTGTAAGCATCCAACTGAGGCCCCCAAACAGATTCCGCCACTAGGTACAGTACGTGCCTCTCGTGCCTAATGGGAAATTCATCACTGACAGTATCTAGAGAGATGAATGGAGAGACAGTGACAAGGGGTGAGAGAGAGAGAGAGAGAGAGAGAGAGAGAGAGAGAGAAATTGAGTAAGATGGGTGTTTTTTTTAGAACAGGATGTTGTCCATACAGTAGCAACCAATCAAATATTACCTACTGTACTGTATTATCGTCTGTAAGTGTAACTAGATACTGTAAATGTTAATGTGGGATGTGATCGGTTGCTACTGTATGGGCAATATCACCAGTTCAAACAAAAACAATTTTCATCCGATTTCTACGCATTTGCCAGAAAAATCTGATGAAAAGTGCTACTCTGATGGCATCAGATCAATGTCAGTAATAATTCTTACCACTAAATGCAGCAGCATCATCATCATCATCATCCTCCTCCTCCTCCATGGCCTGTTCCAGTGTAGGGCCTGTGAAAAAAAACATTAATGTGAAAAAAAAAAAGGTTCATTCCAGGAAATACACATACCCTCCAACATGACCCGCCCCACTAGGTACAAAATGCTCTGGTTCTGGACTTCCCTCTTAATTTATTATTGCCATCACCTGTGAAGAAACAGCTTTCTTATCATATAACTAGTTCAACACAGGTGATGGAAATCATAAATTAAGAGGGAAGTCTAGAAACAGAGCAGTGCGGCGGGTCATGTTGGAGGGTCTGCATACAGAAACATAGAATTTGATGACAAATACTGTAAGAACCACTTTGGCCATCTAATCTGCCTCTTTTTTTTAACCTTTTTTTTACATCAAACCTTATTTGATCCTTATTTCTTTGTAAGGATATCCTTATGTATGTCTCTTCCATGCATGTTTAAATACTGTAGCTCTACTGTTTTAGGCTCTATCACCTCTGATGGGAGGCTATTCCACTTGTCCACTGCACTTTCTGTGAAGTAATTTTTCTTAAAATTCCCCCTGAACCTCGCCCCCCTCCAGTCTCCGTGCACATCCTCGTGTCCTATTGTGTTTGCTTTTGGATTCGGACTTGTTTTGGATCCTGGTGCTTTTTTTCAAAAACCTCTCAAAAACAGCTTAAATCGTAGAATTTGGGGGTATTTTTGATCCTACTGTATAGTGTTATTAACCTCAATGACCATAATTTCCACTCATTTCCAGTCTATTCTGAACACCTCACAATATTATTTGTAGTCCTAAAATTTTCACCGAGGTCACTGGATGACTAAGCTAAGCGACCCAAGTGGCCGGCACAAACACCTGGCCCATTTAGGAGTGGCAGTGCAGTGGCAGACAGGATGTCACTTATAACAATTTTCCCCAAACATCACATGATGCAAAGATAAATAAATAAAAAAAGAGGTGCAAGATGGAATTGTGATTGGGCCCTCCCAACCACCCTTATGTTATATAAACAGGGTCTGCCACACGACTGTGGCTGAAATGACTGGTTGGTTTGGGCCCCCACCAAAAAAAGAAGCAATCAATCTCTCCTTGCTCAAACTGGCTCTACAGAGGCAAGATGTACCGGACTGGACTTACTTAATGGGTGCAGTGAGGTGATGGACATAGAGTCCTCCGCCACCGCCTGTGACAGTGTAGGGCCTGTGAAAGCAAAAATTCCATGAAATATACTTTTGTATTCTGTGTTGAATACAGTAAAGCAAAAATTCAGTCAGGAATTGGAGGAGGAGAGTAGATTTCGCACACAGAGACGAGAATGTCGAGGCCAGAATCAGGGGGTAGTGGAGGAGGGTTAGGATACCGTACCTCACCCTGTTGGGATTGCTGCAATCAGGATGCATCAGGATCACCCTGCTGGTCATGCAAACCCAACCCATTGGTTTAACACAATGTACAGTACAGTACAATACTTTAGTTTACTTACCAAGTTGGGGAGAGGGCTTTTTCTCCCCTTCCTCATCACTGTCAATAATTACTGAGTGGAAAATAAAAAAATATTATAAACAAAATACAGTAGAGTACAGTTACTACAAAATTGCACAGTAGTACAGTGCTACAGGAGGCAGAGATATATTCATAATACAGTAGGAGCAGAATGACTGTCCAGTGGTAGGGGACATACAGTACTGTACTGTGCCTGTATTTAACTCGTGTTGGAGGAGAGGCGATTTCGCACACAGAGGCGAAAAGGGGTCTTCACAGTGAGGGAAATACTGTACAGTACATGTTTGGAATTCCCTGCCTGAAAAGTAATAAAAGTGGACTTGGTCAATACTTTTAAGAATGGGCTTGAGAAAATCCTACTGTACTTACTATACTGTGGCGGCTCCTCCGACGACTCAGAGTCCACGTAAGTGACATCTGTGTTGAATATAAAAAAAACAAAAAGAAAAGTCAATGGGATTTCTGCAATCAGGATACCGCTGTCGGTCACTTGACTGCTGGAATCCTGACCACTGGTCACGCAAACCCAAGCCATTGGTACTGTTAATAAATCAATGAATGTAGAATGTAGAGTACTGTACAGTAGATTACAATTCTTACCAGGCTGGCCTGAAGGCTCCCCCATTTCCTCCTCCTCGGTATCAATAACGAGGCGGTCTGTGTGTACAAGATAACAAGTATTGTAAAATAAAAAAATTACAGTAATACTGTAGGAAACTAGTGTGTCTGTAACAAAAATAATGATTACCACTTCCAGAGCTCTGCTGGTCAGACGGTGTTGGTGGTGGTGGTGGTGGTGGTGGTACTGTGAGAAAAAACAACAGTGCTGTAAGTGAAGCTGTCAATTTGTAACATGTACTATACAGTATCCAGGACACATGTACAGTAGTGTAACAATGATGACAGTCACACCAGAATTCTCGTTACACAATACCTGGCAGCGCAGCAGGTGGTGGTGGTGGTGGTGGTGGTGTTGTTGGTACTGTGGGAAAAAAAATAACAGTACTGTAAGTGAAGCTGTCAATTGGAAACATGTACTGTACAGTATCCAGGACACATGTACAGTAGTGTAACGATGACAGTCACACCAGAATTCTCGTTACACAATACCTGGCAGCGCAGCAGGTGGTGGTGGTGGTGGTGTTGTTGGTACTGTGGGAAAAAAAATAACAGTACTGTAAGTGAAGCTGTCAATTTGAAACATGTACTGTACAGTATCCAGGACACATGTACAGTAGTGTAACAACGATGACAGTAGCACCAGAATTCTCGTTACACAATACCTGGCAGCGCAGCAGGTGGTGGTGGTGGTGGTGGTGGTGGTGGTGTTGGTACTGTGGGAAAAAAAATAACAGTACTGTAAGTGAAGCTGTCAATTGGAAACATGTACTGTACAGTATCCAGGACACATGTACAGTAGTGTAACGATGACAGTCACACCAGAATTCTCGTTACACAATACCTGGCAGCGCAGCAGGTGGTGGTGGTGGTGGTGGTGGTGGTGTTGGTACTGTGGGAAAAAAAATAACAGTACTGTAAGTGAAGCTGTCAATTGGAAACATGTACTGTACAGTATCCAGGACACATGTACAGTAGTGTAACGATGACAGTCACACCAGAATTCTCGTTACACAATACCTGGCAGCGCAGCAGGTGGTGGTGGTGGTGGTGTTGTTGGTACTGTGGGAAAAAAAATAACAGTACTGTAAGTGAAGCTGTCAATTTGAAACATGTACTGTACAGTATCCAGGACACATGTACAGTAGTGTAACAACGATGACAGTAGCACCAGAATTCTCGTTACACAATACCTGGCAGCGCAGCAGGTGGTGGTGGTGGTGGTGGTGGTGGTGTTGGTACTGTGGGAAAAAAAATAACAGTACTGTAAGTGAAGCTGTCAATTGGAAACATGTACTGTACAGTATCCAGGACACATGTACAGTAGTGTAACGATGACAGTCACACCAGAATTCTCGTTACACAATACCTGGCAGCGCAGCAGGTGGTGGTGGTGGTGGTGGTGGTGTTGTTGGTACTGTGGGAAAAAAAATAACAGTACTGTAAGTGAAGCTGTCAATTGGAAACATGTACTGTACAGTATCCAGGACACATGTACAGTAGTGTAACGATGACAGTCACACCAGAATTCTCGTTACACAATACCTGGCAGCGCAGCAGGTGGTGGTGGTGGTGGTGTTGTTGGTACTGTGGGAAAAAAAATAACAGTACTGTAAGTGAAGCTGTCAATTTGAAACATGTACTGTACAGTATCCAGGACACATGTACAGTAGTGTAACAACGATGACAGTAGCACCAGAATTCTCGTTACACAATACCTGGCAGCGCAGCAGGTGGTGGTGGTGGTAGTGGTGGTGGTGGTGTTGGTACTGTGGGAAAAAAAATAACAGTACTGTAAGTGAAGCTGTCAATTGGAAACATGTACTGTACAGTATCCAGGACACATGTACAGTAGTGTAACGATGACAGTCACACCAGAATTCTCGTTACACAATACCTGGCAGCGCAGCAGGTGGTGGTGGTGGTGGTGTTGTTGGTACTGTGGGAAAAAAAATAACAGTACTGTAAGTGAAGCTGTCAATTTGAAACATGTACTGTACAGTATCCAGGACACATGTACAGTAGTGTAACAACGATGACAGTAGCACCAGAATTCTCGTTACACAATACCTGGCAGCGCAGCAGGTGGTGGTGGTGGTGGTGGTGGTGGTGGTGGTGGTACTGTGGGAAAAAAAATAACAGTACTGTAAGTGAAGCTGTCAATTTGAAACATGTACTATACAGTATCCAGGACCAAAAAGGGGTCCGGCCAATAAACAATCTGCATCAGAGAAGCAAGATACAGTATGCTTAAAGTATACAGTACTATATACTAGATCGCCAACAAACGTAAATTAACAAACAACTATCACTGGAATTTACCATCCTCATCCCGTAGCGAAGCACGGGTATTCAGCTATCTACAATGTTATTTATACTTTGTGTTTAATATTTACATTTAGTTTTGTAAACAGACATTCTTAACATTAACGGATTGCAGCGAGTTATCTGTGATGGTCAGGACAGGGGGTTGGGACTATAGAAATCACTATGTACTGTACACTACTGTATTTGACAATACTTACCAGCTTGGCGGCGCCTGTCCCGCCTCCTGTGACGTTGTGCTACCAGCCCTGTAAAAATATATATACAGTATAATGGCAGCATACTGTACAGCCAATGAAATTCAACATTGACAGCATCTTTATGACATCACAATAAATGGAATTGTTCATTCTAGTACCCTGCACCTAATCACTCAGGAGGGCATAGTGTACTGTACTGTCTTCAAAACTTAAGGGGCACATTTCTAAATGTGACATACAGTACACTTACAGTATCGCTACAGTACAGTAGGTCCAGGGTATTAGACAGAACACTACCTTTATAGACATTGTAACACACATAAGCATTGCCCTTATAAACATTATGACACACATCAGCATGCAGCCCTCCCACCCTTAACCATCTCAGTACTGTTCATTACATTACAAATTGATTTCATGACAGATGATGCAGTACTCACCTGAATTCATCTTATTCACGTCATGTCACAGTAGTGCAGTTTATTCACGTCACAGTACTGTCCTTGATTCACGTTGTGTCACACAGTAGAGCACCGTATTCACGTCACAGTACTGTCCTTGATTCACGTTGTGTCACACAGTAGAGCACCGTATTCACGTCACAGTACTGTCCTTGATTCACGTTGTGTCACACAGTAGAGCACCGTATTCACGTCACAGTACTGTCCTTGATTCACGTTGTGTCACACAGTAGAGCACCTTATTCACGTTACTGTACTGTACGTCACAGTAGTGCAGTAGTATATCCACATTACGTCACAAAGTAGAGATCTGCCAGTCATGAACCTTATGCAAGAGTAATGCACGTCAGAACACATTAGGCCACTGTAACATCCCTTAGAATAATTTCTGCCAAAGTAACATCCCTTAGAACACTGTACTATCTGAAACACAAATTTCGGCACACTGCACGACACACTGCAATTAAACCACACAATGCACTGCACGACTGCATAGTGTATGCACTGCGTGATATGACAAACTGCACATTTCCCTGCAAAATATGATACAATGTACACTACACAAAAAACTGCAATTACCACATGTGTATACAGTACACTGCACGACAGTGCTGGCCCTAGCCAGGTACAGATACAGCCGCAGTCACGCAAAATATAGGCATGCCGCATATCATTTTAATCAGCAGAAGCTGCTGGTGCCCCTAAGCATAGCAAATGCCCTAGGCATTTGCCTACTGTAGTTTGCCTATGCCTAAGGCCGGCTCTGCTGCACGATGTGATTCACTATGTATTACACTCACTGCACAATACCATATACTGAATGTACACTGCATGACACGCTGCAATTACGCAGCACGATACACTGTGATACATTGCATATACTGTACACTGCATGATACTGTACACTGCACAATCGTAGACCACCTGGATTGTAAAGAACTACTGTATATACACAAGTTTAAAAAAATAACAATTGTTTTTGTAAAACGCATGTCGATCTTTTTCCATGTCAACTTAACGACCATGTCAACCTACAGTAACTGGTGTCAACCAATTTCAAAAGCCGCACCATCTAGGTCGACGCAAAAAAACAAATTGACCTTTTGACCCGGGTTAATGTTTGGTCCTTGTTTAACCATTTGTTTACCACAAATACTGTACAGTGCTGTATAGACCGGATACCTGCTGCTACAGCAGCCCCTGCTATAATGTACTGTACCTGTAACTACAGTAACTTAAAGTACAGTAATCTACAGTAATGTACTGTACTTACAATCCCTTATGGCCTGCAGGCGTCGTGGGGTCCTCCTCACGAGGTCGCTCCATCTCCTCTGGAGAGACCTCACCATTCTCCTCCGGTTGTAGGTCTGGAGGATAGCCCTACTTGCCCTCCTATATGCTCTAACTTTCTCCTCGTTGCTGGCGAGAGTTCTGTCCCGCCAGCGAACGAGGAGACGCAGCTCACCCAGAGCATAGGGACGGTCACGTACAGCAGCCATGCTTATGCTCAATGAGCGATCCAGACGTCGTGCGTCTCAGACGTCGTGCGTCTCAGACGTCGTGCGTTCCAGGCATTCAACGTACAGTACTGTAGTTACTGTACTTTGTGACAGTTTCCCTTAGTTTTAAATATGCCCTTTCTTTGACCACAGTATTTTCCACTGTCTTGCCCTACGCCCTTCCCTCCTGGGAGCCTTCACAGGTCTTATGCTATACACAAATACCGAAGATGCACAGTCCGTCAGAATACACTCATTTCATTCACGCTGTTTGGGTGCATTTAGCGTAAAGAATCGCTCCTGCAGATGTACTTTGATTTATGTGAAACCTGTGTGCATCCTTCCATTGACTGTCTTACAATGTAAATAAAATAATACAGTGCATTATTACAGAAAAAAAAAAAAAAAAGAAAGAAAGCACATCATGTCTCGAACCCTGGACCCCCAGTGAGGGAGGTGGGAGCCTTCACCCCTAGCCCACGATGCCTCATGAGAGATTTCTAATTTCATGTGTGAAAGTACTGCAAACAGCGCCCGGCCCTCGCCCCATTGCTGTTGGTTTATGCCTTAGAGGACTCGGACGCTCGCATTTGTAAAGCACGGTGTTTTCCTCCGCCTCCTGCTAGCCTGTTGCCCTTCCCCCATGGGAGCCTGCACAGATCATGCAGTAGACAGGGAGGGAATGCAGGTCATGTGCAATACACAAACGCCCACTGTAGTACTATTTTGCTCACTTACAGTACCGTACTGTAGGTTGCATTTAGCGTAAAGAATCGCTCCTGCAGATGTACTTTGATTTATGTGAAACCTGTGTGCATCCTTCCATTGGATGTACTGTATTGGAGAGAAAAAAAAAAATGTTAAAGTGAATGTCACGGGAACACATTAAAAATAAGGTTGGCACTTCCTTCCCATTGGTGTTGGTTTACAGTATGCCGTAGTGTACTCGGACGCTCATGTACTGTAATTGCATTTCAAAGGCACAGTATTTTCCATCGTCTCCCCCCTACCCCCATCGCCCTTCCCCCCTGGGGGCCTGCACAGGGAGGAAATTCAGGTCCTGTGCAATGCACAAACGCTGAAGATCTACAGTACTGTTTTGCTTAGTTGGTAGCGTCAGAATACACTCATTTCATTCACGCTGTTTGGGTGCATTTAGCGTAAAGAATCGCTCCTGCAGATGTACTTTGATTTATGTGAAACCTGTGTGCATCCTTCCATTGACTGTCTTACAATGTAAATAAAATAATACAGTGCATTATTACAGAAAAAAAAAAAAAAAAGAAAGAAAGCACATCATGTCTCGAACCCTGGACCCCCAGTGAGGGAGGTGGGAGCCTTCACCCCTAGCCCACGATGCCTCATGAGAGATTTCTAATTTCATGTGTGAAAGTACTGCAAACAGCGCCCGGCCCTCGCCCCATTGCTGTTGGTTTATGCCTTAGAGGACTCGGACGCTCGCATTTGTAAAGCACGGTGTTTTCCTCCGCCTCCTGCTAGTCCTCCATTCCCATTATGCATTAGCGAACTCAGACGCTCATATATTTTAAAAGCACGGTGTTTATACATTGTACTGTACATTCTTCCTTTTACACAATTACTGTAGTTGCGTCTCCATACACATACAGTACTGTACTCCATACTTTTTCCACCGCCTCCCGTTACGCCTACAGTATTGCCAGAGCTGTAGATCAATCCGCCGCTATACTGTACGATCGAAAGTACTGGATTAGTGGAGCATTAGCCACACAGTGGTGGAGATGTGTAATGCATGATGAGTATCTAGATCGTCTCAACGCGCCTGCCTGTGATTAAACTCAGCTATCGCCTTAGCGTGGCTAAACGCCCGTCTCGGCGGAGAAACAGTCAAGATAAAGGTGGCTACATCTGTAGGTAAGTTAGAGTCTAACGTCTATTCGCTGGAAGCCACCCACGTTGATAGAGCCGACCTTAATATTCGTTGCCTTAGGCAGCGAGAATTAGGAGAATGGAAGTGTATGTATGTTCTCAAGAAACCTAAGAAAGAGAGAACTTCAGGGACAGGTAAAAACATGAGGGTGGACTTCCGGTTCTTGGCGCATGGAGTGAGCAGCTTATCCTCACAGCTCCATTCCATGCCGGCTTAACAGACCCTTATCACGGCGATTTACGCCTCAATTCCTCCACACCCTTATCCTCTGCTGCTACAGCCTACCCAGGATGGATAAATATATCACCTCCTCACAGCCGCTGCGCTCACAGCAGCAGACACTGTGGCAGGTGAAGAGAGGAGCAGACCCTGTAATGGCGCCAGACGCAGAGACACACGCTGCCTCTCCGGATTCTAAAAAGTCAGTTACAGACATACAGGACACTGACCCTGCCTCACTCCATCGACTCCGGGACAGCCCACTTGTATATGGGGATCTAGCTGACGCCATTACCTCCACTATGGGGTCGCTGCTCACTAAGGCGGTGACATCACTGCACAACTACACCAGTTAAACATGCGTGTCTCCACAGCTGAAAACAGAATCGGCTCTATAGCGCATAACTTGGCTGATTTGCAAGGCGAAGTAAAATGGCTTGAAAAAGAAAACTATTCAATAATTAATAAAATGGAGGAAATTGAAAATCGCTCATGGCGAAACAATATTAGAATTGTTGGCATACCTGAATCACTGAAAGGGCCCTCGCTGGAGCATTTTGTCAGCCACACATTACCACAATTACTTGATATACAAGAGCTCTGTAAAGATATGATAATAGAAAGAGTTCACCGAATAAGACCTCCGCCATGTCCAAATGATTTACACACTAGAGTCACCATCTTTAAATGCCTGAGCTATACCCACAAGCTGGAAATATGGAGAGCCTCCAGGAAACAATCCATCTTTAAATGGGAGGGCAAGACCTTACAGCTATTTCAAGATTACTCGGCTGAATTAACAAAAGCCCGTAGAGCTTTCTCTCCTATATGTACCCGTCTAATAGCTGACAAAAAAATTAGCTCTAATCTACCCAGCCAAGTTGCGCCTGTTTGAAAAAGACAGACATTATGATTTCATGTCACCTGCCGATGCTGATGATGTTCTATGTGGTAAAGGGCATTAGCCTGACCAAGAAATCACTGACTCCACCTAATATATACAAGATTTGCCTTCCCTGCTTTCCCATAGGATAACTCACTCAGGGTTTGCATTTCTTCACCACCTCGATCTCTGCCGTCACATTGTTACAATGAGGATTTCTCTCTAACCCTGGCTAGGCATGGATGGAGATATGCTCCGGGTTCATGATGCAATGTTTATTGTGCCTGTTGGTATTATTGTTTTCTGTTTGTTTCTGGAAGTTATGTAATTGTGTATCACCTACCTTTGACGCGCTGAGTGTGTCACCGTATGTCATGTTTTCTTTGTTTCAGTATGTCTTTGTTTATTCCTCTTCCTGCTGTGTCATCCCTCCCCTCTCCCTTAGATTTTCCTTATCTTGCCAATCTATGGTTTTCAAACATCAGGGTACTTGCTTACTCCTCTATTGTTATGCAATATGTCGGAGATCAAAATAGGCTCCTTTAATGTAGGAGGATTTAATTTCCCTGCAAAACGGAGGTATGGCCTAGTATACTGTAATAAGTTAAAATTAGACCTAGTTTTTATCCAGGAAACCCACTTAATTCCTATGGAAATGTTAAAGCTGCAAATGCTGGGATGGAAAATGGTAGCTAGTGCCTCATATACCTCTAAATCACGGGGAGTGGTTATTCTAATCAGAAGATCTATACCTTATGAACTCATTAAAGTTTCTTCTGATCAAGACGGTAGATTAGTAACAGCACAAATTTTGCTTAGATCAAAGCCTTACACATTATGTAATGTTTATGCCCCAACAATCTCATTTCTCACAAATTTCTAGATAGATCCTCCTCTCCCAAAAAACCTTACTCTTTGCCTAAATTCGGGGTCCCCCAATTTGCATCCCAGTTGGCCTTAGTGGATATTTGGAGAGTCACCAAGCCCACCTCTAAAGAATACACTTGTCTAACGGCAGCTTACCATACCCTATCAAGAATTGACTATGTGTTAATCTCGCAGACTTTGTTCACAAGAGTATCTGATGTACAGATTGAACCGATATCTATTTCGGATCATTCTATGCTGTGGTTCAGCTTACACATTTCAGAAGAATCACCCTCCAGAGCTCTGTGGCACTTCCATTCCCATCTTTTGGTATCCCCCGAATTTCAAACTATGATAGTTGGTAGTTGGCAGGATTTCTGCTCTAACAACCAGTCACATGCTAACTCTGACCCCCCATTATTCTGGCAGACTGCAAAATCGGTATTGAGAGGTGCAATTTTATCTTACGTAGCAAAATTTAATAAAACCTATGCCTCCACTTACATCATACTGCAACATACTCTGACCTCCACATACTCGGACTACTGCCAAATCCCCTCTCTGACAAATAAACAGAAATATTCCATAGCCAGAACACACTTTAATGAATATCTTTGAAACCGAGGAAATAAATCCTGGTATAGAGTTAATTATCAGTACCACCGTTTTGGGAATAAAACTGGCAAACTATTGACTAATATTTTAAATGGTACCAGATCCCCAGCTATAGTCCACCCTCTTAGAAAACCAGATGGCTCTCTCACCTCCTCAAACAAACATATAGTGAAAGTCATGCAGGACTTTTATTCTGACCAATACTCCCCTAACCCTTCAAACCCTGTGGAAGATGAGCCATCCTTCCCCAATGATGGTCCTCTTTGGTCAAATGTTACCTTTCCACAAATACATCCTGACATGTAGATGGATTTAGTTAGTCCGATTTCTCCTGATGAAGTCACAAAAGTAATTAAACTAATTAAACACGGGAAAGCACCTGGCCCGGACGTGTTTGGCCGTAGTTTTTACAAATTTATGCTCTCCCAAATTCTGGATACTCTGGTTAAAACCTTCAACCACATGTTACAATCCGGTCTGCCCCCTCTTTATTTTAATACAGCCTATATTAAGATTTTGCCTAAGCCGGGTCACGATCTCACTTTGCCCGAATCTTATAGACCAATATCACTTTTAGACTCGGACTATAAGATTCTCGCGAGGATACTCGCAGATAGACTTAAAATGGTTATGCCATTAATATACATCCGGATCAAACTGGATTTATTTCAGGTAGACATTCGGTCCTCAATGTAAGGAAAGTAATTTCTGCTGTACAACGTCTCCAACATCTTTCTGGCTCTTCCCCTCCAGGTGTGATTATGTCCCTTGATGCGGAAAAGGCCTTTGACCTTGTACTTTGGCCTCACCTATACTTAACAATGTCCCGTTTTGGATTCCCGCCTAATTTTATATCATTTATGAAATTATTATACACCAACCCTCTTTCCCAAATTTTATGCAATGGCCAAATTTCAGACTACTTTCCTCTATTTAGGGGTTGCCCACTGTCTCCCCTTCTGTTTGCCATACCCATAGAGCCCCTTGCAGTATTACTCCGTAACTCCACTGGTTTTCAGGGTATAAAAATCTCAAATCATGAACTAAAACTCTCCCTTTTTGCAGATGATATGCTGCTTTTTATCACTGACCCCTTAAACTTCAGCCCCTGCATCATGTCCTTAATTGATAACTTCTGCAAGGAATCTGGTCAACATTGATAAATCGGAAATTCTTCCGATAGGTATTTATTCAATAAACCTCTCCTCCTCCCCAGTATTCTCATGGTTTAAATTTAGTAATTCCCAGATAAAATATTTGGGGGTGAACATCACAAACAAAGTTGAAAACCTTTACAAAGCTAATTTCTCCTCTATTATTCAGAAGATAACAATGTTAATGTCATCCTGGAATACACTCCCTCTCTCCCTGTTGGGCAGGGCTGCAGTAGTCAAAACGGTGATATTTCCTAAACTATTTTATTCCATCCAAATGTTGCCGATTGCCCTTGCCAACAGGGACATTCTGACAATTAACTCCTCTATCTCCTCCTTCCTTTGGAATGGACATCGACCCAGAATTGCACTCTCCAAACTGATGCTCCCTAAGTCACAAGGTGGTCTTGGTATTCCCGATTTCAAGGCCATAACTGTATTCTTTCACTACACAAGGGACTGGTTGTTGGAAAGATCCACCTACACTGATGTCCATCTAGATCAGGCCCTCTTTGAACCCTACTCTCCTTCAGCACTTTTACACTTAAAATCCTAAGCTATCCCGAAACGTATCTATACCAATATTATTTTTCACAATACATATCTTTTATGGAAAGACCTGCACAAAAAATTGAAGAGGGACTTTAGTTTCTCACCCTACCTTACGCTATGGGGTAATCCTGATTTCTCCCCTTCTCTTTCCTACCCGCTATTTCAGGTTTGGAGGCGCAAAGGATTAGCTCTTGTGAACAAGGTTTTCGACCCAGGCGGCAGTGTTCTTACCTTTGCTGACCTACAACAGGAATTTCAGCTCCCGAACAAACATTTCTATCTCTATTTACAGGTTATACACTTTGTACAAACCCTCCCAACTCCTAATTACTTGGTTCATGATACACATATCATAGTTAAACTTTTACAATTTAACACCACAAAACCATATCGACCTCGTCATTTATACTCTCACTTGGTTGATGCAAAAGTCAACATCCCTGTATATTCGCAAAAGTTACTCACTCAATGGAATTCCGTTATCCCCACCTTCCACTGTCCTCCAGAGGCACTTCTAGAAAGATACTGCAACTAAACTAAATATTTACAATCTGCCAACCTTCAGGAAACACAACTCAGATTCCTCCACAGAGCTTACGTTTCTCCCGCTCAACGAAAATATATGTGCACTGAAGACACTGGTAAATGCACCAAATGGTCTATACATAATGCCAAACTATTCCACTGTATTTGGGAATGTTCCAAGAGTCGTAGGTTCTGGTCTAAGATAGTTTGTTTTCTGAACACTATTCTCAATGTAACTTTAACACCCTCCCCTGAAGCATGTCTTCTATTTTGTTTTGATAACTGGAATTTAGGCACCTCACCATTCCTGAATATACCTCTTATTGTCATAATCCTGACTCTAGCAAAAAAATTGTTCCTCATTCACTGGACCAAGAAGTCAGCTCCCACACTACAAGAATTGAAATCAAGAACTCTCCAATTCTTGTACTTTGATTTGAGGTCTATGTTGTTGAATGAGGTCCTCTCCATTTAGTCCTTTCACAATAAATGGGACATGTTTATACAATCCCTGGATGATGTCTCTAAACACACTCCTTCCTGCTACTTTGGCACCCAAGACTGGTCGAGAGCCAAGGTCTATATCAACCAATAACTCTACTGGGTCGCTCTCCTGGAATAATGGACTATAGATAATAAGCTACTTACTTATTTCTGTATAGATGTATACTCATCATTGAATTAGATATGCTCTTCCTAAGGTTCTTTAAGGAATGCTCTCTTCTGTTTATTATCCAGTATAGTCTACGATTTAATGAGGACTATGTTTCGAATTTCTTTAGATATGCTGATGTACCTGATGCCTTCAGTTAGTTACAGATAAAGTATGAAAGTATCCTGATTTCACCCTACTGCCACCATATCCCTCCTCCCCTCCCTTATAGCTTCCTATACTTCCTCCCCCCCTTGTGTGTGTCCTGTGATTTACTTTGTTTTATTCTTTACTATGGTCTTTAATCTGAATATTGTATGTATTTCAAAATATTTATCTGTTTGGTATAACTTGTGATTAGTGATGAGCCGGTTCGGTTCCTCAGAAACCGAACCCCCCCGAACTTCACCCATTTTACACGGGTCCGAGGCATACTCGGATTCTCCCGTATGGCTCGGTTAACCCGAGCGCGCCCGAACGTCACCATCCCGCGGTCGGATTCTCGCGAGATTCGGATTCTATATAAGCAGCCGCGCGTCGCCGCCATTTTCACTCGTGCATTGGAAATGTTAGGGAGAGGACGTGGCTGGCATCCTCTCCGTTTATTGTTGAACTTGATTGTGCTTTATTGCTTAATTGTGGGGAGGACTGGGGAGCAGCTGTATAATATAGGAGGAGTACAGTGCAGAGTTTTGCTGATCAGTGACCACCAGTTTTATCCGTTCTCTGCCTGAAAAAAACGCTCCTTATCTGTGCTCAGTGTGCTGCATATATCTGTGTTCACACTGCTTAATTGTGGGGACTGGGGAGCAGCTGTATTATATAGGAGGAGTACAGTGCAGAGTTTTGCTGACAGTGACCACCAGTATACGTTGTCTGCCTGAAAAACACTCCATATCTGTGCTCAGTGTGCTGCATATATCTGTGCTCACACTGCTTTATTGTGGGCACTGGGGACCACCAGTATATTATATAGGAGGAGTACAGTGCAGAGTTTTGCTGACCAGTGACCACCATTATACGTTGTCTGCCTAAAAAAACAATCCATATCTGTGCTGCAATGTAGTATATAGTAGGAGTACAGTGCATAATTTTGCTGACCACCAGTATATAATATATAGGAGTACGGTACAGAAGGCCACTGCTGTACCTACCTCTGTGTCGTCAAGTATACTATCCATCCATACCGGTGGTGCATTTCAGTTTTGCACAGTTTGCTGACCACCAGTATATAATATATATAGCAGTACGGTACAGTAGGCCACTGCTGTACCTACCTCTGTGTCGTCAAGTATACTATCCATCCATACCTGTGGTGCATTTCAGTTTTGCACAGTTTGCTGACCACCAGTATATAATATATATAGCAGTACGGTACAGTAGGCCACTGCTGTACCTACCTCTGTTTCGTCAAGTATACTATCCATCCATACCTGTGGTGCATTTCAGTTTTGCACAGTTTGCTGACCACCAGTATATAATATATATAGCAGTACGGTACAGTAGGCCACTGCTGTACCTACCTCTGTGTCGTCAAGTATACTATCCATCCATGCCTGTGGTGCATTTCAGTTTTGCACAGTTTGCTGACCACCAGTATATAATATATATAGCAGTACGGTACAGTAGGCCACTGCTGTACCTACCTCTGTGTCGTCAAGTATACTATCAATCCATACCTGTGGTGCATTTCAGTTTTGCACAGTTTGCTGACCACCAGTATATAATATATATAGCAGTACGGTACAGTAGGCCACTGCTGTACCTACCTCTGTGTCGTCAAGAATACTATCCATCTATACCTGTGGTGCATTTCAGTTTTGCACAGTTTTCTGACCACCAGTATATAATATATATAGCAGTACGGTACAGTAGGCCACTGCTGTACCTACCTCTGTGTCGTCAAGTATACTATCCATCCATACCTGTGGTGCATTTCAGTTTTGCACAGTTTGCTGACCACCAGTATATAATATATATAGCAGTACGGTACAGTAGGCCACTGCTGTACCTACCTCTGTGTCGTCAAGTATACTATCCATCCATACCTGTGGTGCATTTCAGTTGTGCGCAGTATATATAGTAGTAGGCCATTGCTATTGATACTGACATATAATTCCACACATTAAAAAATGGAGAACAAAAATGTGGAGGTTAAAATAGGGAAAGATCAAGATCCACTTCCACCTCGTGCTGAAGCTGCTGCCACTAGTCATGGCCGAGATGATGAAATGCCATCAACGTCGTCTGCCAAGGCCGATGCCCAATGTCATAGTAGAGAGCATGTAAAATCCAAAAAACAAAAGTTCAGTAAAATGACCCAAAAATCAAAATTGAAAGCGTCTGATGAGAAGCGTAAACTTGCCAATATGCCATTTACGACACGGGGGTATATTTACTAAAATTCGTATTTTCCCAATTGAGGTTAAAGTTCAATCACGAATGACATCGAAAGTGTAAAGTTGCAACTTTTTGAATTTATTACGACTAATTTACTAAGCTGTCGTATTCTGCATTTTCGTATTTACCGATGTCGATGTCATTCGTTTTTTTTTTTGCAGTGTTTTACGTGAGTGACTTGTAAAACACTGCCGACTTTAGCACAATGAATCTCGTCCGGATCTGTGAGATCCGTGCTGGGCTTCATTGTGCACCTTTCTAAAAAAATAAATCATTGTTAAAATCTTGAAAAAAAAATGCGTGGGGTCCCCCCTCCTAAGCAAAACCAGCCTCGGGCTCTTTGAGCCGGCCCTGGTTGTAAAAATATGGGATAAAAAGTGACAGGGGTTCCCCCATATTTAAACAACCAGCACCGGGCTCTTCGCCTGGTCCTGGTTCAAAAAATACGGGGGACAAAAAGCGTTGGGGTCCCCCGTATTTCTGAAACCAGCACCGGGCTCCACTAGCCAGATACATAATGCCACAGCCGGGGGACACTTTTATATTGGTCCCTACGGCCCTAGCATTACATACCCAACTAGTCACCCCTGGCCAGGGTACCCTGGAGGAGTGGGGACCCCTTCAATCAAGGGGTTCCCCCCCTCCAGCCACCCAAGGGCCAGGGGTGAAGCCTGAGGCTGTCCTCCCCATCCAAGGGCTGCGGATGGGGGGCTGATAGCCTTTTTGTCAAAAGTTGAATATTGTTTTTAGTAGCAGTACTACAAGTCCCAGCAAGTCTCCCCCGCAAGCTGGTACTTGGAGAACCACAAGTACCAGCATGCGGTGGAAAACCGGGCCCGCTGGTACCTGTAGTACTACTACTAAAAAAATGCCCCAATAAAAACAGAAGACACACACCTTGAAAGTAAAAGTTTAATACATACATCCACACTTCCATACACACATACTTACCTATGTTCACACGAGGGTCGGTCCTCTTCTCCATGTACAATCCATGGGGTACCTGTTGGAAAAATGATACTCACATAATCCAGTGTAGTTCGGTCCTCCTCTTTTCTATTTGTAATCCATGTACTTTGCAAAATAAAAAAACGGACACCCGACCACGCACTGAAAGGGGCCCCATGTTTTCACATGGGACCCCTTTCCCCGACTGCCAGGAACCCCCCCTGACTTCTATCTAAGAGGGTTCCTTCAGCCAATCAGGGTGCGCCACGTTGTGGCACCCTCCTGATTGGCTGTGTGCTCCTGTAGTGTATGACAGGCAGCACACGGCAGTGATACAATGTAGCGCCTATGCGCTCCATTGTAACCAATGGTGGGAACTTTGTGGTCAGCGGTGAGGTTACTTTCGGTCAACCGCTGACCACAAAGTTCCCACCATTGGTTACAATGGAGCGCATAGGCGCTACATTGTAACACTGCCGTGTGCTGCCTGACATACACTACAGGAGCACACAGCCAATCAGGAGGGTGCCACAACGTGGCGCACCCTGATTGGCTGAAGAAACCCTCTTAGACAGAAGTCAGGGGGGGTTGCTGGCAGTCGGGGAAAGGGGTCCCATGTGAAAACATGGGGCCCCTTACAGTGCGTGGTCGGGTGTCCGTTTTTTTATTTTGCAAAGTTCGTGGATTACAAATAGAAAAGAAGAGGACCGAACTACACTGGATTATGTGAGTATAATTTTTCCAACAGGTACACCATGGATTCTACATGGAGAAGAGGACCGACCCTCGTGTGAACATAGGTAAGTATGTGTGTATGGAGGTGTGGATGTATGTATTAAACTTTTACTTTCAAGGTGTGTGTCTTCTGTTTTTATTGGGGCATTTTTTTAGTAGTAGTACTACAGGTACCAGCGGGCCCGGTTTTCCACCGCATGCTGGTACTTGTGGTTCTCCAAGTACCAGCTTGCGGGGGAGACTTGCTGGGACTTGTAGTACTGCTACTAAAAACAATATTCAACTTTTGACAAAAAGGCTATCAGCCCCCCATCCGCAGCCCTTGGATGGGGAGGACAGCCTCAGGCTTCACCCCTGGCCCTTGGGTGGCTGGAGGGGGGGACCCCTTGATTGAAGGGGTCCCCACTCCTCCAGGGTACCCCGGCCAGGGGTGACTAGTTGGGTATGTAATGCCAGGGCCGCAGGGACCAATATAAAAGTGTCCCCCGGCTGTGGCATTATGTATCTGGCTAGTGGAGCCCGGTGCTGGTTTCAGAAATACGGGGGACCCCTACGCTTTTTGTCCCCCGTATTTTTGAACCAGTACCAGGCGCAGAGCCCGGTGCTAGTTGTTTAAATATGGGGGAACCCCTGTCACTTTTTTCCCCATATTTTTACAACCAGAGCCGGCTCAAAGAGCCCGAGGCTGGTTTTGCTTAGGAGGGGGGTCCCCACACATTTTTTTTTTAAATTAACACTTTCCCACCCCTTCCCACTGAAAAACATGCACGGATCTCATGGATCCGTGCATGCCTATCCGAACACGGTAAAAAAAAGCAGGTCTGTTTTTTTTAGCACTTTTTCACGATTTGTATTTAATCACGGCAGTGTTTGGCTATTGTCGGCAGTGTTTGTGATTTGCACTTTTTAGTAAATGACCGATTTCTACCAAATTCCAGCCGTATTTGACCGATGGTGTATTCATTCGTAATTTTTTCCGAGGACTACCAAAAAAATACGAATGCCCTCATCACTGCCATGATTTGAGTTTAGTAAATTCCCGAGATGACACTTTGAAGAAAAAACACCATCTCGGTCAAAATCGGGACCTTAGTAAATATACCCCACGGAGTGGCAAGGAACGGCTGAGGCCCTGGCCTATGTTCATGGCTAGTGGTTCAGATTCACATGAGGATGGAAACACTCATACTTTCGCTAGAAAAATGAAAAGACTTAAGCTGGCAAAAGCACAGCAAAGAACTGTGCGTTCTTCTAAATCACAAATCCCCAAGGAGAGTCCAATTGTGTCGGTTGCGATGCCTGACCTTCCCAACACTGGACGGGAAGAGCTTGCGCCTTCCACCATTTGCAAGCCCCCTGCAAGTGCTGGAAGGAGCACCCACAGTCCAGTTCCTGATAGTCAAATTGAAGATGTCACTGTTGAAGTACACCAGGATGAGGATATGGGTGTTGCTGGCGCTGGGGAGGAAATTGACAAGGATGATTCTGATGGTGAGGTGGTTTGTTTAAGTCAGGCACCGGGAGAGACACCTGTTGTCCGTGGGACGAATATGGCCATTGACATGCCTGGTCAAAATACAAAAAAAAATCAGCTCTTCGGTGTGGAATTATTTCAACACAAATGCGGACAACAGGTGTCAAGCCGTGTGTTGCCTTTGTCAAGCTGTAATAAGTAGGGGTAAGGACGTTAACCACCTAGGAACATCCTCCCTTATACGTCACCTTGACCGCATTCATCAGAAGTCAGTGACAAGTTCAAAAACTTTGGGTGACAGCGGAAGGAGTCCACTGACAACTAAATCCCTTCCTCTTGTAACCAAGCTCCTGCAAACCACACCACCAACTCCCTCAGTGTCATTTTCCTCCTTACCCAGGAAAGCAAATAGTCCTGCAGGCCATGTCACTGTCAAGTCTGACGAGTCCTCTCCTGCCTGGGATTCCTCCGATGCATCCTTGAGTGTAATGCCTACTGCTGCTGGCGCTGCTGTTGTTGCTGCTGGGAGTCGATCATCATCCCAGAGGGGAAGTCGGAAGACCACTTGTACTACTTCCAGTAAGCAATTGACTGTCCAACAGTCCTTTGCGAGGAAGATGAAATATCACAGCAGTCATCCTGCTGCAAAGCAGATAACTCAGGCCTTGGCAGCCTGGGCGGTGAGAAACGTGGTTCCGGTATCCACCGTTAATTCAGAGGCAACTAGAGACTTGATTGAGATACAGTGTCCCCGGTACCAAATACCATCTAGGTTCCATTTCTCTAGGCAGGCGATACCGAAAATGTACACAGACCTCAGAAAAAGAGTCACCAGTGTCCTAAAAAATGCAGTTTTACCCAATGTCCACTTAACCACGGACATGTGGACAAGTGGAGCAGGGCAGACTCAGGACTATATGACTGTGACAGCCCACTGGGTAGATGTATTGCCTCCCGCAGCAAGAACATCAGCGGTGGCACCAGTAGCAGCATCTCGCAAACGCCAACTCGTTCCTAGGCAGGCTACGCTTTGTATCACCGCTTTCCAGAAGAGGCACACAGCTGACAACCTCTTACGGAAACTGAGGAACATCATCGCAGAATGGCTTACCCCAATTGGACTCTCCTGGGGATTTGTGACATCGGACAACGCCACCAATATTGTGCGTGCATTACATCTGGGCAAATTCCAGCACGTCCCATGTTTTGCACATACATTGAATTTGGTGGTGCAGAATTATTTAAAAAACAACAGGGGCATGCAAGAGATGCTGTCAGTGGCCTGAAGAATTGCGGGCCACTTTCGTCATTCAGCCACCGTGTGCCGAAGACTGGAGCACCACCAAACATTCCTGAACCTGCCCTGCCATCATCTGAAGCAAGAGGTGGTAATGAGGTGGAATTCAACCCTCTATATGCTTCAGAGGATGGAGGAGCAGCAAAAGGCCATTCAAGCCTATACATCTGCCCACGATATAGGCAAAGGAGGGGGAATGCACCTGACTCAAGCGCAGTGGAGAATGATTTCAACGTTGTGCAAGGTTCTGCAACCCTTTGAACTTGCCACACGTGAAGTCAGTTCAGACACTAACAGCCTGAGTCAGGTCATTCCCCTCATCAGGCTTTTGCAGAAGCAGCTGGAGACATTGAAGGAGGAGCTAAAACAGAGCGATTCCGCTAGGCATGTGGGACTTGTGGATGGAGCCCTTAATTCGCTTAACCAGGATTCACGGGTGGTCAATCTGTTGAAATCAGAGCACTACATTTTGGCCACCGTGCTTGATCCTAGATTTAAAACCTACGTTGTATCTCTATTTCCGGCAGACACAAGTCTGCAGAGGTTCAAAGACCTGCTGGTGAGAAAATTGTCAAGTCAAGCGGAACGTGACCCGTCAACATCTCCTCCTTCTCATTCTCCCGCAACTGGGGGTGCGAGGAAAAGGCTAAGAATTCCGAGCCCACCCGCTGGTTGTGATGCAGGGCAGTCTGGAGCGAGTGCTGACATCTGGTCCGGACTGAAGGACCTGCCAACGATTACTGACATGTCGTTTACTGTCACTGCATATGATTCTCTCACCATTGAATGAATGGTGGAGGATTATATGAGTGACCGCATCCAAGTAGGCACGTCAGACAGTCCGTACGTATACTGGCAGGAAAAAGAGGCAATTTGGAGGCCCTTGCACAAACTGGCTTTATTCTACCTAAGTTGCCCTCCCTCCAGTGTGTACTCCGAAAGAGTGTTTAGTGCAGCCGCTCACCTTGTCAGCAATCGGCGTACGAGGTTACTTCCAGAAAATGTGGAGAAGATGATGTTCCTCAAAATGAATTATAATCAATTCCTCCGTGGAGACATTCACCAGCAGCAATTGCCTCCAGAAAGTACACAGGGACCTGAGATGGTGGATTCCAGTGGGGATGAATTAATAATCTGTGAGGAGGGGGATGTACACAGTGAAAGGGGTGAGGAATCAGAGGATGATGATGAGGTGGACATCTTGCCTCTGTAGAGCCAGTTTGTGCAAGGAGAGATTGATTGCTTCTTTTTTTGGTGGGGGCCCAAACCAACCAGTCATTTCAGTCACAGTCGTGTGGCAGACCCTGTCGCTGAAATGATGGATTCGTTAAAGTGTGCATGTCCTGTTTATACAACATAAGGGTGGGTGGGAGTGCCCAAGGACAATTCCATCTCGCACCTCTTTTTTCTTTCATTTTTCTTTGCATCATGTGCTTGTTGGGGACAATTTTTTTGAAGTGCCATCCTGCCTGACACTGCAGTGCCACTCCTAGATGGGCCAGGTGTTTGTGTCGGCCACTTGTGTCGCTTAGCTTAGTCACACAGCAACCTTGGTGCACCTCTTTCATTTTTCTTTGCATCATGTGCTGTTTGGGGACAATTTTTTTGAAGTGCCATCCTGCCTGACACTGCAGTGCCACTCCTAGATGGGCCAGGTGTTTGTGTCGGCCACTTGTGTCGCTTAGCTTAGTCACACAGCGACCTTGGTGCACCTCTTTTTTTCTTTGCATCATGTGCTGTTTGGGGACAATTTTTTTAAAGTGCCATCCTACCTGACACTGCAGTGCCACTCCTAGATGGGCCAGGTGTTTGTGTCGGCCACTTGGGTCGCTTAGCTTAGCCATCCAGCGACCTCGGTGCAAATTTTAGGACTAAAAATAATATTGTGAGGTGTGAGGTGTTCAGAATAGACTGAAAATGAGTGGAAATTATGGTTATTGAGGTTAATAATACTATGGGATCAAAATGACCCCCAAATTCTATGATTTAAGCTGTTTTTGAGGGTTTTTTGTAAAAAAAAAACCCGAATCCTAAACACACCCGAATCCGACAAAAAATTTTCAGGGCGGTTTTGCCAAAACGCGTCCGAATCCAAAACACAGCCGTGGAACCGATTCCAAAAAAAAACACAAAACCCGAAAAATGTCCAGTGCACATCATTACTTGTGATACGTGCATTCTGTTCTATTGATATACATTATTTATTTGAAAATATCACAATAAAAAGTTTATATAATAAAAAAACTTCAAAAACATGAGGGTGGGGATAGACGAAAACTGATAACAGAGAGGCAAATAGAACAAAATGAACTGGTGCATGATCAACATGCTTACGGAAATACTATATTTCCACACAAATAACTTCCAAACAATATGAAAAATTAGGTAGTAGGTGACACTGAACAGACGAAGCAGTGTCTATGGAACTACTGATCGGGGCATGGCGAAAGATCCTTGGCACAGTTATTAGTCACAACCCTACACTCTGGGTGTCAAAATGTAAATATGGGGGGGTGGATGTATTTACTAGAGATGAGCGGATTCGGTTTTACTCGGTTTTACTCGGTTCTCAAAACCGAATCTTATTGGCTCACGGATGTCACATGTTTTGGATAGCCAATAAGATTCGGTTTTGAGAACCGAGTAAAACCGAGTAAAACCGAATCCGCTCATCTCTAGTATTTACTCTTCCGTTTATTTTCTATGGCTGTTCACTGCGATATAGCTAGTCATATATTTTAAAGAAATAGGTTATAGCCCTTCATACCTGTAATAGTAGTTAAGAATATTGTTAGCTATTATCCGTAACAGGCTAAAACTAAGATAAAATTTTGCAATACTAAATGGTATTGCTTAAGCCATATGAAAATGACAATAACAGGCAGAACCTGCAACACATACTATATATCATCTTATCAAACATATATAGTAAGCACCGATTAGGTCAGGCATTGGGGAAATTACATACAAAAAACTACTGGTTTTCAGCAGGCAGTGAATCTGTGATGTCTTCTGTTGTTGATTGATTTTCCTCATTTAGGAAGGCTTGTGCATCATCTGGTGATGTCAAATCATAATGCATGTCATCAGTAAAAATGCGGAGGCGAGCTGGATACATAAGTGCAAATCTTCTTTTTGCTTCCACCAGGAGGAACAAATCGCTGAGAACGCTTTTCATGCTTTGGTAAGTTCTACAGAAAAGTCCTGAAACAGACTAATTGTTTTTCCTTCCCATCTCAAGTTGTGTTTTCTACGGGATGCTCTCCATATAGCGAGCTTATGAAGATAATTTAAACATTTGAATATGACCACACATGGTCTGGTATCATGCGGCTTTGTTGGGGGTCCAATTCTGTTCACTCTTTCTACTACCAAATCTTTACATTCAGTTTCGATTTTCAAAAGTTTGAGAAGCTTGTCAATCACAAATGAATTCAACTCTGGACCTCTCACAGATTCGGGAATACCCACTATTCTTATATTATGTCTTCTTGTTCTGTTTTCTATATCATTAATCTTAATCCAGAGATGGTAGTTATTTCTCCGGAGTTAATAGTGCACTGTGCATCTGCTAAATCATTGCATATAGCTCCAATGCGGTGCTCAGCGTCTCCTACTCTGATCTGTAGCTGGTGTATTTGCTGTGTGATTTCAGTAACAGCTTGCGCCAGCAGAGGAGTCATAGGGGGACATGTACTAAGCAGTGATAAAAGCGGAGAAGTGAGCCAGTGGAGAAGTTGTCCATGGCAACCAATCAGCTGCTCTGTTACCTCTTATAGTATGCAAATTATAAATGTTACGTCAATGCTCATTGGTTGCCATGGGCAACTTCTCCACTGGCTCACTTCTCCACTTTTATCATGGCTTAGTACATGTCCCCCACAGTATGTTTTATTGCCTCAACTATATCTCCATATGTGGCCAGAGCATCAGGGGATTTGTGTACCTTCGGTATATCAGAGTCTTCTGAGGTAGACGCTGGGAGTGGAGAGACTGTGTCCCGATCAGCCACCATGTTCATCTCTGTGCTGCTTTTCTCCTGCCGAGATCGCTGCTATTTAGCTGCGGGCAGGGAGGACAAAAACTTGTCCATCTGTAATCCCAATGTAGCGGTGAGTAGAGTAAGGGGTTGTGGAGGCTCGGGAACCATGATATATATACATTTGTGGGCTTATGGAGTGGAGCTGAGCTCTTACGCTGCAGCTCCCATGAACCCGGAAGCAGAAGTCCTCACTTGGCATAATTTAAAGATAAACATAAATATATTCACCTTACCAGTTGAGCAGCATATTTATGTACACTATATTCTATCCTTGTTTTCTGGTCAGTGAGGATTTTTTTCCTGCTAACTTAACGACCGTTGTGGAAGGATTCTGGAAATGTTCCCATAACCCAAAGGCTACAAATCTAGACCATAAGATTCTACAAATCAATATTCTTTTACTGTGGGGTGTCGCTGATCTTTTACATTCATGATATAAACTGTATCACACTTATTTATTTATTTATTTATTACCAGTTACTTATATAGCGCACACATATTCCGCAGCGCTTTACAGAGATATATTTGGCCATTCACATCAGTCCCTGCTCCAGTGGAGCTTACACTCTATATTCCCTATCACATGTTCAGGCACACACATTCACACTAGGGTTAATTTTGTTGGGAGCCAATTAACCTACCAGTATATTTTTGGATTGTGGGAGGAAACCAGAGTACCCGGAAGAAACCCACGCAAGCACGGGGAGAATATACAAACTCCACACAGTTAGGGCCATGGTAGAAATTGAACCCATGACCTCAGTGCTATGAGGCAGTAATGCTAACCATTACACCATCCGTACACCTAGCACATTCAGGACTGCTTTTGGTCTTTGCAAGTTACAAAGTCAATGCACACAGAGCCTCATTCTGAGTTGCACACCTAGTTATTATTGCCACTTCTGCTAAACAGCTTGGCTGCATATCACAATGAGAACAGCATATGTGTCATAAACTATTGTTTTTATATAATATATTGCAAAATAAATATCTTGACTTCACTTTGATGCATTCTTTCTGGAAAACTGCAAAAGAGCCAAAGCAAGTGAAAACAAAAATACTCTATCAGCATTATTGTCACACAGTATTTTGCAAAGACATACTCTATTATAGTTACTCTAAAGCTTGATAATGTATATAGCATCCTTTCTCTTAATTGTCACATTGCTGTTATCAGTTTGTAAATAAAAGTACAGTATAGATGGAGTGCTGTTTCGAGCAAAACTCACATATGTGCACACTGCACAGAGCACGCATTGGCAGGTTACTGTATGTTACATACTGCATCACACCTAGCACATTCAGGACTGCTTTTGGTCTTTGCAAGTTACAAAGTGAATGCACACAGGGCCTCATTCTGAGTTGCACGCAAAAGCGCACGCATCAGTGTCTATAGGTTGTCACATGGTGTTTGCACGTTTATTCAAATGTTCTACAAACTGAAAGTGGAGGGACAAAGATAAACACTTTTAGCCACAACACATGCTGTAAAACTGATTGTGGCACACCAGCAAAGGTCACACCATTGAAACTTGCTCTAACCATATGGCGGGTGCAGTTTCTCTGCCTGACCAGGGCCATCTTGGAAAATGGGCGCACTGGGCAGCTGCCAGGGCCCTTATGATTCTAGGGAGCCTTTGAAAAGATGCTTCCCTGGGCTGGTGCCTCTGGAGCTCCTTTGGAGGCAGAACAAGAGAATGATGCATGGCTGCTCTGATTGTTAATTACATATACACAACAGAGTGGCTATACAGATTTCTCTACCTGCCTCCTAGCCTGCAGCCAGATGATGAATGTGAATGCCTGGAATTATCCACCAATCAGAGTGTAGTATCAGCTACCTGACTCCAAGCCTGCAGCCAGATGATGAATGACTGTCAGCATGCTGATAGGTAGATAGCTGGAACTATCTACCAATCAGCGTGTTGACAACCCTTCACTGTATGGAAGCATGTGAAGAGATAGGATGGGACTTTAGGAGGAGTAAGTTATGATATTTTTTCCCTATAAATTGGTATGTAGGGGGCCCAGTGTATTGCTTTGCTCATGACCTACAATGCTGTTAAGACAGCCGTGCATCTGACTATCGCCTCCTATGCTTGCGATTGTGTTTCTGGGAATGCAGCCACTTTCATTGACACGCCCACAAAACTCCCATAATATGCCCACTGAATGGTCTATTTTTGCGTGCAGTACTAGCATCCTCCTAGTGAATGCCCAGGAACACCTATTATTTTATTTTTCACCTTTATGATACTGTCTAAATCATTTACAACAGTACTTTTGTTTGTTCACTCTATAGGAGTTTTCAGAAAATTTCACGCATGCACAGTTGCAAATAATTACTCAACTGCATGAACAATTGCATTGCGTGTGGATTGCGTCAATGTACCGGGCCCATGCTCATTGAGGGGTCTGCAGTGTGCTTTCAGGGTTATCTGGTGTGCTGCGGGCCCCCCCGGCAGTGGCATGCACATGGTGTGTGCCCTCACACTCCTTGCAGAGATGGAAGTGACGCAGCAGCAACAGGGAGGCTTGGTATATGTCCCTTGGCAGTATGTGTATCAAGGTGAGGACAGTGGCTGATGCCTTTATCCTTCCTACAGCGATCTGCCCTCAGCTCCAGCATAGACAGAGTAATCAGAGGACATGGTTAGCAAGACAGAAGAGCCAGGAATGTAGAGCCCTCTGCCTCTGCTTAGTGCTCCAACAGGAGGCCAGCAGCCCGCATTAGTAATGACATTATGGCCTCCTATATCTGTGCGCTGCTGTGTGTGAGTGTGTACATTTTGCTGCTGTATATGAGAGGAGGGGCCAATGCAGAATTTGAAAGGGGTGGGGGTGTTCCAGATATGTGTTAAAGATTTTATATATATATATATATATATATATATATATATACACACAAGCAGTGGGCATGGCACTCCTGGCGACTTGTGACAATAAGAACTCTTGAGTAGGCAGAATGTAAAGTACAACGTTTCAATGCCGGTTTATTTAAGGCATTTTCCTCAGGTATAAATAAATAAACCGGCATTGAAACGTTGTACTTTACATTCTGCCTACTCAAAAGTTCTTATTGTCACAAGTCGCCAGGAGTGCCATGCCCACTGCTTGTGTATTTCTTCCTTTTGCGGAGGCACCCGGTGCAGAAATCATTATAAAGGAGAGCCGGATCACTGGGACTGTGTATATATATATATATATATATATATATACTAGTGATGTGCACCGGACATTTTTCGGGTTTTGTGTTTTGGTTTTGGTTTCGATTCCGCGGCCGTGTTTTGGATTCGGACGCGTTTTGGCAAAACCTCACCGAAATTTTTTTGTCGGATTCGGGTGTGTTTTGAATTCGGGTGTTTTTTTCAAAAAACCCTAAAAAACAGCTTAAATCATAGAATTTGGGGGTCATTTTGATACCATAGTATTATTAACCTCAATTACCATAATTTCCACTCATTTCCAGTCTATTCTGAACACCTCACAATATTATTTTTAGTCCTACAATTTGCACCGAGGTCGCTGGATGGCTAAGCTAAGCGACACAAGTGGCCGACACAAGCACCTGGCCCATTTAGGAGTGGAACTGCAGTATCAGGCAGGATGGCACTTCAAAAAAATTGTCCCCAAACAGCACATAATGCAAAGAAAAAAAGAGGCGCACCAAGGTCGCTGTGTGACTAAGCTAAGCGACACAAATGGCCGACACAAACACCTGGCCCATCTAGGAGTGGCACTGCAGTGTCAGGCAGGATGGCACTTCAAAAAAATAGTCCCCAAACAGCACATGATGCAAAGAAAAAAAGAGGCGCACCAAGGTCGCTGTGTGACTAAGCTAAGCGACACATGTGGCCGACACAAACACCTTGCCCATCTAGGAGTGGCACTGCAGTATCAGGCAGGATGGCACTTCAAAAAAATTGTCCCCAAACAGCACATGATGCAAAGAAAAAAAGAGGCGCACCAAGGTCGCTGTGTGACTAAGCTAAGCGACACAAGTGGACGACACAAACACCTGGCCCATCTAGGAGTGGCACTGCAGTGTCAGGCAGGATGGCACTTCAAAAAAATTGTCCCCAAACAGCACATGATGCAAAGAAAAAAAGAGGCGCACCAAGGTCGCTGGATGGCTAAGCTAAGCTACACAAGTGGCCGACACAAACACCTGGCCCATCTAGGAGTGGCACTGCAGTGTCAGGCAGGATGGCACTTCAAAAAAATAGTCCCCAAACAGCACATGATGCAAAGAAAAAAAGAGGCGCACCAAGGTCGCTGTGTGACTAAGCTAAGCGACACAAGTGGCCGACACAAACACCTGGCCCATCTAGGAGTGGCACTGCAGTGTCAGGCAGGATGGCACTTCAAAAAAATTGTCCCCAAACAGCACATGATGCAAAGAAAAATGAAAGAAAAAAGAGGTGCAAGATGGAATTGTCCTTGGGCCCTCCCACCCACCCTTATGTTGTATAAACAGGACATGCACACTTTAACGAACCCATCATTTCAGTGACAGGGTCTGCCACATGACTGTGACTGAAATGACTGGTTGGTTTGGGCCACCACCAAAAAAGAAGCAATCAATCTCTCCTTGCACAAACTGGCTCTACAGAGGCAAGATGTCCACCTCATCATCATCCTCCGATTCCTCACCCCTTTCACTGTGTACATCCCCCTCCTCACAGATTATTAATTCGTCCCCACTGGAATCCACCACCTCAGGTCCCCGTGTACTTTCTGGAGGCAATTGCTGCTGGTAAATGTCTCCACGGAGGAATTGATTATAATTAATTTTGATGAACATCATCTTCTCCACATTTTCTGGAAGTAACCTCGTACGCCGATTGCTGACAAGGTGAGCGGCTGCACTAAACACTCTTTCGGAGTACACACTGGAGGGAGGGCAACTTAGGTAGAATAAAGCCAGTTTCTGCAAGGGCCTCCAAATTGCCTCTTTTTCCTACCAGTATACGTACGGACTGTCTGACGTGCCTACTTGGATGCGGTCACTCATATAATGCTCCACCATTCTTTCAATGGTGAGAGAATCATATGCAGTGACAGTAGACGACATGTCTGTAACCGTTGGCAGGTCCTTCAGTCCGGACCAGATGTCAGCACTCACTCCAGACTGCCCTGCATCACCGCCAGCGGGTGAGCTCGGAATTCTTAGCCTTTTCCTCGCACCCCCAGTTGCAGAAGAATGTGAAGGAGGAGCTGTTGACGGGTCACGTTCCGCTTGACTTGACAATTTTCTCACCAGCAGGTCTTTGAACCTCTGCAGACTTGTGTCTGCCGGAAAGAGAGATACAACGAAGGTTTTAAATCTAGGATCGAGCACGGTGGCCAAAATGTAGTGCTCTGATTTCAACAGATTGACCACCCGTGAATCCTGGTTAAGCGAATTAAGGGCTCCATCCACAAGTCCCACATGCCTAGCGGAATCGCTCTGTTTTAGCTCCTCCTTCACTGTCTCCAGCTTCTTCTGCAAAAGCCTGATGAGGGGAATGACCTGACTCAGGCTGGCAGTGTCTGAACTGACTTCACGTGTGGCAAGTTCAAAGGGTTGCAGAACCCTGCACAACGTTGAAATCATTCTCCACTGCGCTTGAGTCAGGTGCATTCCCCCTCCTTTGCCTATATCGTGGGCAGATGTATAGGCTTGAATGGCCTTTTGCTGCTCCTCCATCCTCTGAAGCATATAGAGGGTTGAATTCCACCTCGTTACCACCTCTTGCTTCAGATGATGGCAGGGCAGGTTCAGGAATGTTTGGTGGTGCTCCAGTCTTCTGTACGCGGTGCCTGAATGCCGAAAGTGGCCCGCAATTCTTCGGGCCACCGACAGCATCTCTTGGACGCCCCTGTCGTTTTTTAAATAATTCTGCACCACCAAATTCAATGTATGTGCAAAACATTGGACGCGCTGGAATTTGCCCAGATGTAATGCACGCACAATATTGCTGGCGTTGTCCGATGTCACAAATCCCCAGGAGAGTCCAATTGGGGTAAGCCATTCTGTGATGATCTTCCTCAGTTCCCGTAAGAGGTTGTCAGCTGTGTGCCTCTTATGGAAAGCGGTGATACAAAGCGTAGCCTGCCTAGGAACGAGTTGGCGTTTGCGAGATGCTGTTACTGGTGCCGCCGCTGCTGTTCTTGCTGCGGGAGGCAATACATCTACCCAGTGGGCTGTCACAGTCATATAGTCCTGAGTCTGCCCTGCTCCACTTGTCCACATGTCCGTGGTTAAGTGGACATTGGGTACAACTGCATTTTTTAGGACACTGGCGAGTCTTTTTCTGAGGTCTGTGTACATTTTCGGTATCGCCTGCCTAGAGAAATGGAACCTAGATGGTATTTGGTACCGGGGACACAGTACCTCAATCAAGTCTATAGTTGCCTCTGAATTAACGATGGATACCGGAACCACGTTTCTCACCGCCCAGGCTGCCAAGGCCTGAGTTATCTGCTTTGCAGCAGGATGACTGCTGTGATATTTCATCTTCCTCGCAAAGGACTGTTGGACAGTCAATTGCTTACTGGAAGTAGTACAAGTGGTCTTCCGACTTCCCCTCTGGGATGACGATCGACTCCCAGCAGCAACAACAGCAGCGCCAGCAGCAGTAGGCGTTACACTCAAGGATACATCGGAGAAATCACAGGCAGGAGAGGACTCGTCAGACTTGACAGTGACATGGCCTGCAGGACTATTGGCTTTCCTGGGTAAGGAGGAAATTGACACTGAGGGAGTTGGTGGTGTGGTTTGCAGGAGCTTGGTTACAAGAGGAAGGGATTTAGTGGTCAGTGGACTGCTTCCGCTGTCACCCAAAGTTTTTGAACTTGTCACTGACTTATGATGAATGCGCTGCTGGTGACGTATAAGGGAGGATGTTCCGAGGTGGTTAACGTCCTTACCCCTACTTATTACAGCTTGACAAAGGCAACACATGGCTTGACACCTGTTGTCCGCATTTGTGTGGAAATAATTCCACACCGAAGAGCTGATTTTTTTTGTATTTTGACCAGGCATGTCAATGGCCATATTCGTCCCACGGACAACAGGTGTCTCCCCGGGTGCCTGACTTAAACAAACCACCTCACCATCAGAATCATCCTTGTCAATTTCCTCCCCAGCGCCAGCAACACCCATATCCTCATCCTGGTGTACTTCAACAGTGACATCTTCAATTTGACTATCAGGAACTGGACTGCGGGTGCTCGTTCCAGCACTTGCAGGGGGCTTGCAAATGGTGGAAGGCGCCACCTCTTCCCGTCCAGTGTTGGGAAGGTCAGGCATCGCAACCGACACAATTGGACTCTCCTTGGGTATTTGTGATTTAGAAGAACGCACAGTTCTTTGCTGTGCTTTTGCCAGCTTAAGTCTTTTCATTTTTCTAGCGAGAGGATGAGTGCTTCCATCCTCATGTGAAGCTGAACCACTAGCCATGAACATAGGCCAGGGCCTCAGCCGTTCCTTGCCACTCCGTGTCGTAAATGGCATATTGGCAAGTTTACGCTTCTCCTCAGACGCTTTTAATTTTGATTTTTTGGGTCATTTTACTGAACTTTTGTTTTTTGGATTTTACATGCTCTCTACTATGACATTGGGCATCGGCCTTGGCAGACGACGTTGATGGCATTTCATCGTCTCGGCCATGACTAGTGGCAGCAGCTTCAGCACAAGGTGGAAGTGGATCTTGATCTTTCCCTATTTTAACCTCCACATTTTTGTTCTCCATTTTTTAATGTGTGGAATTATATGCCAGTATCAATAGCAATGGCCTACTACTATATTTACTGTGCACAACTGAAATGCACCACAGGTATGGATGGATAGTATACTTGACGACACAGAGGTAGGTACAGCAGTGGCCTTCCGTACTGCTATATATAGTATACTGGTGGTCACTGTGTCAGCAAACTGCAAAACTAAAATGCACCACAGGTATAGAATGTAGATGGATAGTATACTTAATGAATGACGACACAGAGGTAGGTACAGCAGTGGCCTACCGTACTGCTATATATAGTATACTGGTGGTCACTGTGTCAGCAAACTGCAAAACTAAAATGCACCACAGATATAGAATGTAGATGGATAGTATACTTAATGAATGACGACACAGAGGTAGGTACAGCAGTGGCCTTCCGTACTGCTATATATAGTATACTGGTGGTCACTGTGTCAGCAAACTGCAAAACTAAAATGCACCACAGGTATAGAATGTAGATGGATAGTATACTTAATGAATGATGACACAGAGGTAGGTACAGCAGTGGCCTTCCGTACTGCTATATATAGTATACTGGTGGTCACTGTGTCAGCAAACTGCAAAACTAAAATGCACCACAGGTATAGAATGTAGATGGATAGTATACTTAATGAATGACGACACAGAGGTAGGTACAGCAGTGGCCTACCGTACTGCTATATATAGTATACTGGTGGTCACTGTGTCAGCAAACTGCAAAACTAAAATGCACCACAGGTATAGAATGTAGATGGATAGTATACTTAATGAATGACGACACAGAGGTAGGTACAGCAGTGGCCTTCCGTACTGCTATATATAGTATACTGGTGGTCACTGTGTCAGCAAACTGCAAAACTAAAATGCACCACAGGTATAGAATGTAGATGGATAGTATACTTAATGAATGACGACACAGAGGTAGGTACAGCAGTAGCCTTCCGTACTGCTATATATAGTATACTGGTGGTCACTGTGTCAGCAAACTGCAAAACTAAAATGCACCACAGGTATAGAATGTAGATGGATAGTATACTTAATGAATGACGACACAGAGGTAGGTACAGCAGTGGCCTACCGTACTGCTATATATAGTATACTGGTGGTCACTGTGTCAGCAAACTGCAAAACTAAAATGCACCACAGGTATAGATAGAATGTAGATGGATAGTATACTTAATGAATGACGACACAGAGGTAGGTACAGCAGTGGCCTACCGTACTGCTATATATAGTATACTGGTGGTCACTGTGTCAGCAAACTGCAAAACTAAAATGCACCACAGGTATAGAATGTAGATGGATAGTATACTTAATGAATGACGACACAGAGGTAGGTACAGCAGTGGCCTTCCGTACTGCTATATATAGTATACTGGTGGTCACTGTGTCAGCAAACTGCAAAACTAAAATGCACCACAGGTATAGAATGTAGATGGATAGTATACTTAATGAATGACGACACAGAGGTAGGTACAGCAGTGGCCTTCCGTACCGTACTGCTATATATAGTATACTGGTGGTCACTGTGTCAGCAAAAAACTAAAATGCACCACAGGTGTAGATAGAATGTAGATGGATAGTATACTTAATGAATGACGACACAGAGGTAGGTACAGCAGTGGCCCACCGTACTGCTATATATAGTATACTGGTGGTCACTGTGTCAGCAAACTGCAAAACTAAAATGCACCACAGGTATAGAATGTAGATGGATAGTATACTTAATGACGACACAAAGGTAGGCACAGCAGTGGCCTTCCGTATCGTACTGCTATATATAGTATACTGGTGGTCACTGGTCAGCAAAACTCTGCACTGTACTCCTCCTATATAATATTAATTATACTGGTGGTCCCCAGTCCCCACAATAAAGCAGCACACTGAGCACAGATATGGAGTGTTTTTCAGGCAGACAACGTATACTGGTGGTCACTGTCAGCAAAACTCTGCACTGTACTCCTGCTATATAATACAGCTGCTCCCCAGTCCCCACAATTAAGCAGTGTGAGCACAGATATATTATGCAGCACACTGAGCACAGATATGGTATGGAGCGTTTTTTTCAGGCAGAGAACGGATAAAACTGGTGGTCACTTATCAGCAAAACTCTGCACTGTACTCCTCCTAACAGCTGCTCCCCAGTCCTCCCCACAATTAAGCAATAAAGCAATCAACAATAAACGGAGAGGACGCCAGCCACGTCCTCCCCCTATCATCTCCAATGCACGAGTGAAAATGGCGGCGACGCGCGGCTGCTTATATAGAATCCGAATCTCGCGAGAATTCGACAGTGGGATGATGACGTTCGGACGCGCTCGGGTTAGCCGAGCAAGGCGGGAAGGTTCGAACCTGCCTCGGACCCGTGTAAAATGGGTGAAGTTCGGGGGGGTTCGGTTTCCGAGAAACCGAACCTGCTCATCACTAATATATACACAGTATATGTGCAGAAATGTCCAGCACTCACCACACCATAATATGCAGCAGCTTCCCGGGTGCCTTTCCTTCCCTGCAGCAGGTGTAGATATAGCGTATATTTGGATGGCACTCCCCAGGTACAGAATAACTCTGTACACACACTTTACTGCGGATCAACATTTCAGGGACCGTTGTCCATTTTATCAAGACATACAAATTGAATACAATACAAACATTAAATAGACTTATCCCCATGTGTAGGAAGCCGCCTGCTAGCCCTCACCGCACCATTCACGTCACACATGCGACACTATAGTGGAGCTCCAGTCCGGCTGGGTAGGCATGGATGTTTCAACTGCATCACCATAACCTAGCAACCACATAAACATACTGAATAATAAGTGTAATACAACAATAAAAAATGGATCAGAGTTAGATGTCGGTGACATAATGGCTACCACAATCTAGGACTAATGGCAGAGGGCTAAATACTGTATATCAATATGAAAATTAATATTACATAAGCCTTATGAATATATGGTAATTACCAATCACAAATATTAACATAGACATTCCTTCAGAGTCCAGAGGAAAGGCACTAAGTAACTGTACTGTCGTAAGTGAACTATATCACGGTTGAGTAATGACACGAATACATAATAATCTCGTTGGAAACAATTAAAGCTTAAAGTTTTATTAAGTCCAAATGGTTGGACTATTTGCAGGGTATGTATCCATCTTGCTTCTTTTTTGAGCAAGATTTTTCCCATATCTCCTCCACGTAACTTAGGCGGTACCCAATCAATGATTTTATAACAGATCAAAGCCAAACTATGGTGGCAATCTCAAAAATGGGCAGTAGTTGGTTGTCCCATTCCTTTTCCTTTCAACGCTGCCCTTATACTTGACCTGTGCAGGGCTATACGTTCTTTCAATTGATGAATGCTTTTTCTGGCTCACAGTAAGCCGCAAGGACATTTAATGTAGTAAAGGAAAAGTATATTCCATCAAATTCCCTGTCACTTGCTCTACATCATATATAGTTTACTAATATATATATATATATATATATATATAGGACTGTTTAGAACCGTCACTCCGTGCTGCAATAGATGACTCCTCGGTGCCTTCAGTGTAGATAATGGATAGTGAACATGGAGACTGCGGCACTCGGTTTTCAAAAGTAGAAAAGTTTTTACTGAAGCATGTTTAAGAAGTTACAAGATGCCTTAACAAGGCCGACGTTTCGGTGCTACAAGCACCGTCTTCAAGGCAGGCATGAACAGTGCTGAAAATGCAGAAACTAGCAAGACAAACATACATAGATTTCTTACCTAAATAGGCCCGCAGACATCGAGCCGCTGGAGAGCCGGGACCGGCGTCCGCTTCCGCCTGCCGCAGCTGCGTCTGCGTCACTTCCGGTGACGTCAGTCGACTACCTCCTACGTTACCATGGAGACGTGTCCCGTAGTCATGGTGACGCGTCTATCTCCCTGGCCGCCTCTATGGAGCCGCTGACTGATCTCCCCGGCCCTCCAAGCGGCGATCTGCCAAGTAACACAAGGGGACACATTAATAAATGCACTGCTGGGCAATATAGCACATAAATGGGCATGCAGGCATGGATAGACACATGAAGCACCGGGTGGTGCAATAAGCATGAGAAACATTAGTTGTATCAAGAATGAAGGAAGAAGATAAGAGAGACAAAGTAGGAAAACAACACACTAAGTGTCCAAAATTGGTCAGACCTCACAATTCTGTTAAGTAAAGCAAATGTGGTAGTTAATTAGTGTCCTCCAAAGATGTTCCAATTCAGTCGTTCATTCATGCCGTTGGGGGATACTGTGTTAAGGACATGGATCCACTTGCTTTCACATCTTAATAACTGGCCGTCACGGTCGCCCCCGCGTAGTGAAGTGGGGACGTGGTCAATCAAAATGTGTTTAAACTGAGCCAGTGTATGTCCCTCGGAAAGAAAGTGGCGAGCCACTGGTTGGTCGGCTACCTTAGATTTCAAAGCCTTATTTATGGATGAACGGTGTAAGGCCATTCGTTCCCGGACAGTACGGCTAGTTTTGCCCACATAGTACATTTGGCAGGGGCATATGATGATGTACACAACATGCGTGGATTGACAGGATAATGTATGTTTAATTTTGAAACTCCGGTCCTCGTGTGGATGTTTAAAGGAGTTGCCAGTGATCATGTGGGTGCAGGTAGTGCATCTAGGGCACTTATAGCAACCTGCTGGTTTAGTCATGAAATGTGCTTGCGCTTGGATTTGCTTGAAGCCCGTAATGTCCGTGTGGACCACCATGTCTCTGATGTTTTTGCCCCTAGTAAAACAGGGCATGGGACGTTTATGTCTGAAGCATGTTGTTTCTTTATCAGTCGCGACTATGGGCCACAAGGCCCGACTCGCCCTTTGGACCACTGGACTGGAGGTGGTGAAGGCCATTCTCCACGGGATTACTGCTTCAGTAGTGCGAACACTAGGGCGTAGCAAGTCGCTGCGAGACATGGCTAGCACCTCCTCTTTTTGTTGTTTCAAAAGGTTTAGACTGTAGCCCCTGGTTAAGAACTTGTCAAGTACACCATCAATACATTTAGCGGCGGTAGCTGGATCATCCGCAATTCTTGCAACCCTCATCATTTGGGACTTAGGCAAACCCCGTTTGAGGGGTTTGGGATGATGACTTGATGCCAGCAGTAGGGTATTCCTGTCCGTTGGCTTGGAATATACCTCAGTGTGTAGCGAGCCTGATTTGAGTGTTACCAATACATCCAGGTAATGAATAGATGAGCGACTGTGTTGGTAAGTAACCTTAATGGTAGAGTCACGATGATTGATGTCCTCAATCATCTGGTCCAGCAGGTCTTCACTCCCTGTCCAGATGATGAACAGGTCGTCAATGTAGCGCATGTAGACCAATATGTGTTGTTTATATTCCTCTCTATTGAAGAACATCTGTGACTCCTCCTGAAACATAAATATGTTTGCGTAGCTGGGTGCCACGTGACTTCCCATTGCGCAGCCGGATAGTTGTCTAAAAAAACGTCCGTTATATATAAAGTAATTGCGAGTTAAGGTTAATTCCAACAGCTGCATGAACAGGTCGATATCCAGATCAACAATTTGTTGTGATTGATAAAATGACTTGGTTGCAGCAAGGCCCTGGGTATGTGGAATGGATGTATATAGGCTATTAATGTCCAAAGTACACAAAATGCTGGTGTCAGGAATATTCTTGATGGCTGAAAGGCGTTGTAAAAACGCAGTGGTATCCTTAATAAGTGTTGGTTGACTGATGACATGGGGTTGTAGAATGCAGTCTAAGTACATGGAAATGGGGTGATATAGTGAATTGCGAGCCGAAATGATCGGACGACCGGGGGGATGTGTGGGGTTTTTGTGAATTTTTGGGACCGTGTACAGAATGGGACTGATTGGAAAGGGTTGTTGAAGAGCTTTAAAGAGTCTAGGCTCAAGGATCCCCTGTTGCTGTGCTACCTTTAGAATGTCATGCAATTCAATTTGATATTGTATCGTGGGATCACCTGGAAGTAATTGATACACCTCCCCATCAGCAAGTTGTCTGTCGATCTCGGCCATGTAATCGTCTAGGTTCTGAATGACGATGGCACCCCCCTTATCGGCAGGGCGCACAATAATGTCTCGATATCCGGACAAATTGCGTAGTGCCTGATGTTCTAACCGGCTAAGGTTGTGATGCACTTGTGGTTGTGCCTGAACAAATTTCTGAACAGAATCGTCCATCAGTCGTGTAAATGTTTTGATGGAACTGTTAGAGGATACCGGATCAAAGGTGGAAATACTGCGCTTAGACAAAAAGACCTGTTGAGGTGAGGTTTGTGATGACGGTTCAGAGTTTTGGAAGAACTCTTGAAGTCTCAATTTTCTTGAAAACTGATGTAATTCAATATTCCACTGCAAATCATTGTGCCTGTTAGTGGGGACGAAAGAGAGTCCTTTGTTTAGAACTTGTTCCTCGAGATCTGTGAGTGTTCGTGAAGACAAGTTGTAGACTATTTTTTCTTGGCCTTTTGAGAGCTGTTTTCGCCTTTGCCTCTCGTTTTGGCCCCCGCGGCGGGTGGCTTTGTACTTAAATTGGGTTCCGGATGGCTTTTGTTGCTTGTAGCTAAAGGGGCCAAGGGTCCTTCTAAAGGGTCGTCTGATTCGCGGGTGGCAAATTCGCTATCACTGTTAGATGTGGCGGCCTCACGCCCTCTAAGTTCTCTTCTTCTGCGCCAGCCTTGCTTCGACCCTTGCCCAGTTGATCTTGCAGGGCGCCCCTCTCCACCCATCAGCCAGTGGTAGACCCGATTGGTATCGTAGTCATTCCGAACCATCTCCAATTTTTTTGTTTTAAATTTCACCAATTCCTGTTGATACAGGTCGATTTTGGTTTTAATTGAAGAGTATACGTCGGAATGAGAGGCGCTCTTGAGAATCGTGCTGTTTGCAATCTCCAACCTGGAGATTTTATCACGTGCTGCCTTTAATTCACAGTCCGATTCCTGTATTACCAAAAGCATCAGCACCAATCCCGATCCATTTTTGACAGAAGTCAGGATTGTAACGGCCTATGGTGGGTGCGTTCCGGACTCTAAACCCCCGTGGAATCATTTGCTGTCTGTAATATTTGGTGAGCGATATACCATGCATGAGGTAATCTGTCTCACGTTTCTTCAATTTGATGAGTTGTTCGCAAAGCTCCTCTGCTGTCTGAATTGCATCTTTGTGGGGCCAGTCGTCTTTAAATAGAATGTCCTCTGCCTCTTCATCAGTAAAACGATGTGTGTATCCTTGTGTGGCCGGCATACCCTTGCATCCCGCAGGGAAGGCAGCGCTGGCCATAGTTGGAGACTGGGAGGCTATATTGCTGGTTGTGTCCATCTTGTTGTATAAGCAGAAATAGAGGATGGCTGCTGGAAAACTAAGGACCAGAGCTGTGTGAACCACAGGCCTGGAAATTTGAGCGGTGGGTGCTCGGTTCCGAGTGGGGGCAATGGCTCCCAAGTATGCAGGACTGTTTAGAACCGTCACTCCGTGCTGCAATAGATGACTCCTCGGTGCCTTCAGTGTAGATAATGGATAGTGAACATGGAGACTGCGGCACTCGGTTTTAAAAAGTAGAAAAGTTTTTACTGAAGCATGTTTAAGAAGTTACAAGATGCCTTAACAAGGCCGACGTTTCGGTGCTACAAGCAGCAGGAGATAGACGCGTCACCATGACTACGGGACGCGTCTCCATGGTAACGTAGGAGGTAGTCGACTGACGTCACCGGAAGTGACGCAGACGCAGCTGCGGCAGGCGGAAGCGGACGCCGGTCCCGGCTCTCCAGCGGCTCGATGTCTGCGGGCCTATTTAGGTAAGAAATCTATGTATGTTTGTCTTGCTAGTTTCTGCATTTTCAGCACTGTTCATGCCTGCCTTGAAGACGGTGCTTGTAGCACCGAAACGTCGGCCTTGTTAAGGCATCTTGTAACTTCTTAAACATGCTTCAGTAAAAACTTTTCTACTTTTGAAAACCGAGTGCCGCAGTCTCCATGTTCACTATCCATTATCTACACTGAAGGCACCGAGGAGTCATCTATTGCAGCACGGAGTGACGGTTCTAAACAGTCCTGCATACTTGGGAGCCATTGCCCCCACTCGGAACCGAGCACCCACCGCTCAAATTTCCAGGCCTGTGGTTCACACAGCTCTGGTCCTTAGTTTTCCAGCAGCCATCCTCTATTTCTGCTTATACAACAAGATGGACACAACCAGCAATATAGCCTCCCAGTCTCCAACTATGGCCAGCGCTGCCTTCCCTGCGGGATGCAAGGGTATGCCGGCCACACAAGGATACACACATCGTTTTACTGATGAAGAGGCAGAGGACATTCTATTTAAAGACGACTGGCCCCACAAAGATGCAATTCAGACAGCAGAGGAGCTTTGCGAACAACTCATCAAATTGAAGAAACGTGAGACAGATTACCTCATGCATGGTATATCGCTCACCAAATATTACAGACAGCTAATGATTCCACGGGGGTTTAGAGTCCGGAACGCACCCACCATAGGCCGTTACAATCCTGACTTCTGTCAAAAATGGATCGGGATTGTCAATCGTTGCAGCTTTGACCTGATGCTTTTGGTAATACAGGAATCGGACCGTGAATTAAAGGCAGCACGTGATAAAATCTCCAGGTTGGAGATTGCAAACAGCACGATTCTCAAGAGCGCCTCTCATTCCGACGTATACTCTTCAATTAAAACCAAAATCGACCTGTATCAACAGGAATTGGTGAAATTTAAAACAAAAAAATTGGAGATGGTTCGGAATGACTACGATACCAATCGGGTCTACCACTGGCTGATGGGTGGAGAGGGGCGCCCTGCAAGATCAACTGGGCAAGGGTCGAAGCAAGGCTGGCGCAGAAGAAGAGAACTTAGAGGGCGTGAGGCCGCCACATCTAACAGTGATAGCGAATTTGCCACCCGCGAATCAGACGACCCTTTAGAAGGACCCTTGGCCCCTTTAGCTACAAGCAACAAAAGCCATCCGGAACCCAATTTAAGTACAAAGCCACCCGCCGCGGGGGCCAAAACGAGAGGCAAAGGCGAAAACAGCTCTCAAAAGGCCAAGAAAAAATAGTCTACAACTTGTCTTCACGAACACTCACAGATCTCGAGGAACAAGTTCTAAACAAAGGACTCTCTTTCGTCCCCACTAACAGGCACAATGATTTGCAGTGGAATATTGAATTACATCAGTTTTCAAGAAAATTGAGACTTCAAGAGTTCTTCCAAAACTCTGAACCGTCATCACAAACCTCACCTCAACAGGTCTTTTTGTCTAAGCGCAGTATTTCCACCTTTGATCCGGTATCCTCTAACAGTTCCATCAAAACATTTACGCGACTGATGGACGATTCTGTTCAGAAATTTGTTCAGGCACAACCACAAGTGCATCACAACCTTAGCCGGTTAGAACATCAGGCACTACGCAATTTGTCCGGATATCGAGACATTATTGTGCGCCCTGCCGATAAGGGGGGTGCCATCGTCATTCAGAACCTAGACGATTACATGGCCGAGATCGACAGACAACTTGCTGATGGGGAGGTGTATCAATTACTTCCAGGTGATCCCACGATACAATATCAAATTGAATTGCATGACATTCTAAAGGTAGCACAGCAACAGGGGATCCTTGAGCCTAGACTCTTTAAAGCTCTTCAACAACCCTTTCCAATCAGTCCCATTCTGTACACGGTCCCAAAAATTCACAAAAACCCCACACATCCCCCCGGTCGTCCGATCATTTCGGCTCGCAATTCACTATATCACCCCATTTCCATGTACTTAGACTGCATTCTACAACCCCATGTCATCAGTCAACCAACACTTATTAAGGATACCACTGCGTTTTTACAACGCCTTTCAGCCATCAAGAATATTCCTGACACCAGCATTTTGTGTACTTTGGACATTAATAGCCTATATACATCCATTCCACATACCCAGGGCCTTGCTGCAACCAAGTCATTTTATCAATCACAACAAATTGTTGATCTGGATATCGACCTGTTCATGCAGCTGTTGGAATTAACCTTAACTCGCAATTACTTTATATATAACGGACGTTTTTTTAGACAACTATCCGGCTGCGCAATGGGAAGTCACGTGGCACCCAGCTACGCAAACATATTTATGTTTCAGGAGGAGTCACAGATGTTCTTCAATAGAGAGGAATATAAACAACACATATTGGTCTACATGCGCTACATTGACGACCTGTTCATCATCTGGACAGGGAGTGAAGACCTGCTGGACCAGATGATTGAGGACATCAATCATCGTGACTCTACCATTAAGGTTACTTACCAACACAGTCGCTCATCTATTCATTACCTGGATGTATTGGTAACACTCAAATCAGGCTCGCTACACACTGAGGTATATTCCAAGCCAACGGACAGGAATACCCTACTGCTGGCATCAAGTCATCATCCCAAACCCCTCAAACGGGGTTTGCCTAAGTCCCAAATGATGAGGGTTGCAAGAATTGCGGATGATCCAGCTACCGCCGCTAAAGGTATTGATGGTGTACTTGACAAGTTCTTAACCAGGGCTACAGTCTAAACCTTTTGAAACAACAAAAAGAGGAGGTGCTAGCCATGTCTCGCAGCGACTTGCTACGCCCTAGTGTTCGCACTACTGAAGCAGTAATCCCGTGGAGAATGGCCTTCACCACCTCCAGTCCAGTGGTCCAAAGGGCGAGTCGGGCCTTGTGGCCCATAGTCGCGACTGATAAAGAAACAACATGCTTCAGACATAAACGTCCCATGCCCTGTTTTACTAGGGGCAAAAACATCAGAGACATGGTGGTCCACACGGACATTACGGGCTTCAAGCAAATCCAAGCGCAAGCACATTTCATGACTAAACCAGCAGGTTGCTATAAGTGCCCTAGATGCACTACCTGCACCCACATGATCACTGGCAACTCCTTTAAACATCCACACGAGGACCGGAGTTTCAAAATTAAACATACATTATCCTGTCAATCCACGCATGTTGTGTACATCATCATATGCCCCTGCCAAATGTACTATGTGGGCAAAACTAGCCGTACTGTCCGGGAACGAATGGCCTTACACCGTTCATCCATAAATAAGGCTTTGAAATCTAAGGTAGCCGACCAACCAGTGGCTCGCCACTTTCTTTCCGAGGGACATACACTGGCTCAGTTTAAACACATTTTGATTGACCACGTCCCCACTTCACTACGCGGGGGCGACCGTGACGGCCAGTTATTAAGATGTGAAAGCAAGTGGATCCATGTCCTTAACACAGTATCCCCCAACGGCATGAATGAACGACTGAATTGGAACATCTTTGGAGGACACTAATTAACTACCACATTTGCTTTACTTAACAGAATTGTGAGGTCTGACCAATTTTGGACACTTAGTGTGTTGTTTTCCTACTTTGTCTCTCTTATCTTCTTCCTTCATTCTTGATACAACTAATGTTTCTCATGCTTATTGCACCACCCGGTGCTTCATGTGTCTATCCATGCCTGCATGCCCATTTATGTGCTATATTGCCCAGCAGTGCATTTATTAATGTGTCCCCTTGTGTTACTTGGCAGATCGCCGCTTGGAGGGCCGGGGAGATCAGTCAGCGGCTCCATAGAGGCGGCCAGGGAGATAGACGCGTCACCATGACTACGGGACACGTCTCCATGGTAACGTAGGAGGTAGTCGACTGACGTCACCGGAAGTGACGCAGACGCAGCTGCGGCAGGCGGAAGCGGACGCCGGTCCCGGCTCTCCAGCGGCTCGATGTCTGCGGGCCTATTTAGGTAAGAAATCTATGTATGTTTGTCTTGCTAGTTTCTGCATTTTCAGCACTGTTCATGCCTGCCTTGAAGACGGTGCTTGTAGCACCGAAACGTCGGCCTTGTTAAGGCATCTTGTAACTTCTTAAACATGCTTCAGTAAAAACTTTTCTACTTTTGAAAACCGAGTGCCGCAGTCTCCATGTTCACTATATATATATATATATATATATATGGAAAACAAAAGGTGAGAATAGGCGCCTCCTAGTGTAGTATTATATATGTAGTATGACCATCACCCTTGATATCACCCTGTGGAGTGGAACTGTACCGTGTGTGGTGGAATTCCAACCACCTTCAGAATAGCATGAAGTCACACTTATTGAACGGCGTCATCAGTGGTCTCGGTGATCTCCTGTCAATCCTCCTTTAACTTGTTACTCATTTGGTCAGGAAAAAGAGTAAAAAGGACCAATAGTGTAATACCTTTTACACAAACAATATACATTTATTTGGAACTAGTCCGACAGTAAAAACATTGCCCGTACCATATAATAAATTAAAAACAGCTTATCTGTACTTTAAGTCGTCCATACGAGTTGAACACTCAACGCGTTTCGTCCTACGCCAATAGCCTGGACTTCCTCAGGAGTGTAATACTAGTAGGTGTATGGACACATATTTATACCCCTCTTAATTGATCTAATTGTGCATGAATTTGCTATTCCTCCCGGTTTTCCGGAAGTGACGTCACTTCCGTCCCGAGAAAAAAACCTTTACCTTATATTTATATTTATTTAAGGTGCATCATGTGCCAGATAAATGACTCTCAGATTTGCGTGCTCGGCAGGGAGTCTGTTATGTGTTTTTGAGCGGTCGTCCCACTCCTGTCCGCCACGACCGCCGGAAGTCACGGCTAGACAGGAGCAGTGACGTCCGCCCTATTTCGAACTGGCCTCGTGGGACTCAGTGCGCATGCGCCTGCCAGGCCGGTCACAGTGCCGCCCGTCAGCGCAGCGTCTGAGCTCCTTCAGTCAGTCAGATAGGTCTGATGCAATGCGCCATTTTATTGGAGACTACGTATTTCTCTTAATGCCTAATGTGTTGACATTAGAAGACAGGGGTTATAGACATGTGTCCCATATTATTAATTAGACAAAGGGAAATTTGTTGTTACAAAATGAGAGAATGTACTCATTATTCTCTGTGAACGGGATATTGCAGTTAAAAAGTGCAGTGTACAAACAGTGCTTATGCCAGGTGTAAATAATTATTTAAATACACGGACGGAGTGCACAATTTGATAATATCATAAAAAGTGCTAGTACATATAAAATAGTGCAAATGAGTTATCCGAAGTGCATGTGCTAATAGCATAATATGCTGATTATTAATACATTTTTAAAGTGACAGTGCAGATTAAGAAATGGAATGATCTGTATACAAATAAAAAATAAATAATAAAAATAACTTGTGATGTGTACATAAACATGTTAATGCTACAAAAAATTATTAAAGGATTTTAAAAGATTATATATATAAAAAAAAAAATATATATATATGTGTGGATTCTTCTTTTATAAAAAAGGTGCTATTTCGTAATTGTCATTGAGACCTCTGGGGGCCAAAGTTTTTAATTCATAAATCCAATGCATTTCCCGCTGTGAAAGTTTTTTCTCCCGATCGCCACCTCTTCGTCCCATGCGGACTATTTCAAGTGTTCTGATTGTAAGGCCTTTAGGGTCGGATCCATGGTATAGTTTAAAATGCTTAGGTACCGAATGATGTTCCTGTTTGTTTTTTATGCTTCTGACATGTTCTTGAATACGTAATTTTAGCTGTCTTTTTGTTTTCCCTATGTACCTAAGTCCACAAGGGCATTCAAGCATGTATACTACCCAGGACGTGTTGCATGTAGCTCTATCTTTTGAATGGTATATTTTAGAACCATCTGTATTCGAGAATGATTTCGTATGGGGGTTCACAAATTGGCAGATATTGCAATGTTGGCATTTAACAAGTCCCTTTTTATCCAAAAAAATTGTTTTTTTCTCTTTCATGTTGGACAGGAAGCAACATGCTTGGTGCAAGATGGTCTTTTAAGTTCTTTGCCTTCCTAAAAACCACCTGTGGTTTGTCTGGTAAAATCGAACTTAAAACAGTGTCTGTGTGTAAAATCCCCCAATGTTTATTTAAAATACTCCGGATCTTTTTGTCCTGGCAGTTAAAGGATGTAATAAAATTTAGTCCCTGGTTCCGTTCATCTTTGACCCTATACTTCAGAAGATCCTGTCGGTTTGTAGCATGAGTCCTGATTTGTGCTTCTTCCACTAAAGTTTTGGGGTAGCCCCTCTCTAAAAAGCGTTCTCCATATAGAATTAATTGTTCCTCCGTATCTTCCAATTTCGTGCAGAAGATACGGAGGAACAATTAATTCTATATGGAGAACGCTTTTTAGAGAGGGGCTACCCCAAAACTTTAGTGGAAGAAGCACAAATCAGGACTCATGCTACAAACCGACAGGATCTTCTGAAGTATAGGGTCAAAGATGAACGGAACCAGGGACTAAATTTTATTACATCCTTTAACTGCCAGGACAAAAAGATCCGGAGTATTTTAAATAAACATTGGGGGATTTTACACACAGACACTGTTTTAAGTTCGATTTTACCAGACAAACCACAGGTGGTTTTTAGGAAGGCAAAGAACTTAAAAGACCATCTTGCACCAAGCATGTTGCTTCCTGTCCAACATGAAAGAGAAAAAAACAATTTTTTGGATAAAAAGGGACTTGTTAAATGCCAACATTGCAATATCTGCCAATTTGTGAACCCCCATACGAAATCATTCTCGAATACAGATGGTTCTAAAATATACCATTCAAAAGATAGAGCTACATGCAACACGTCCTGGGTAGTATACATGCTTGAATGCCCTTGTGGACTTAGGTACATAGGGAAAACAAAAAGACAGCTAAAATTACGTATTCAAGAACATGTCAGAAGCATAAAAAACAAACAGGAACATCATTCGGTACCTAAGCATTTTAAACTATACCATGGATCCGACCCTAAAGGCCTTACAATCAGAACACTTGAAATAGTCCGCATGGGACGAAGAGGTGGCGATCGGGAGAAAAAACTTTCACAGCGGGAAATGCATTGGATTTATGAATTAAAAACTTTGGCCCCCAGAGGTCTCAATGACAATTACGAAATAGCACCTTTTTTATAAAAGAAGAATCCACACATATATATATATATTTTTTTTTATATATATAATCTTTTAAAATCCTTTAATAATTTTTTGTAGCATTAACATGTTTATGTACACATCACAAGTTATTTTTATTATTTATTTTTTATTTGTATACAGATCATTCCATTTCTTAATCTGCACTGTCACTTTAAAAATGTATTAATAATCAGCATATTATGCTATTAGCACATGCACTTCGGATAACTCATTTGCACTATTTTATATGTACTAGCACTTTTTATGATATTATCAAATTGTGCACTCCGTCCGTGTATTTAAATAATTATTTACACCTGGCATAAGCACTGTTTGTACACTGCACTTTTTAACTGCAATATCCCGTTCACAGAGAATAATGAGTACATTCTCTCATTTTGTAACAACAAATTTCCCTTTGTCTAATTAATAATATGGGACACATGTCTATAACCCCTGTCTTCTAATGTCAACACATTAGGCATTAAGAGAAATACGTAGTCTCCAATAAAATGGCGCATTGCATCAGACCTATCTGACTGACTGAAGGAGCTCAGACGCTGCGCTGACGGGCGGCACTGTGACCGGCCTGGCAGGCGCATGCGCACTGAGTCCCACGAGGCCAGTTCGAAATAGGGCGGACGTCACTGCTCCTGTCTAGCCGTGACTTCCGGCGGTCGTGGCGGACAGGAGTGGGACGACCGCTCAAAAACACATAACAGACTCCCTGCCGAGCACGCAAATCTGAGAGTCATTTATCTGGCACATGATGCACCTTAAATAAATATAAATATAAGGTAAAGGTTTTTTTCTCGGGACGGAAGTGACGTCACTTCCGGAAAACCGGGAGGAATAGCAAATTCATGCACAATTAGATCAATTAAGAGGGGTATAAATATGTGTCCATACACCTACTAGTATTACACTCCTGAGGAAGTCCAGGCTATTGGCGTAGGACGAAACGCGTTGAGTGTTCAACTCGTATGGACGACTTAAAGTACAGATAAGCTGTTTTTAATTTATTATATGGTACGGGCAATGTTTTTACTGTCGGACTAGTTCCAAATAAATGTATATTGTTTGTGTAAAAGGTATTACACTATTGGTCCTTTTTACTCTTTTTCCTGACCAAATGAGTAACAAGTTAAAGGAGGATTGACAGGAGATCACCGAGACCACTGATGACGCCGTTCAATAAGTGTGACTTCATGCTATTCTGAAGGTGGTTGGAATTCCACCACACACGGTACAGTTCCACTCCACAGGGTGATATCAAGGGTGATGGTCATACTACATATATAATACTACACTAGGAGGCGCCTATTCTCACCTTTTGTTTTCCAGATCTACCACTGGTGGGCTTGAACAGCTAACCACTGGAGAAAAGGGCTGCCACCCCACGAATTATAATAGTGGGGGAGTGTACTTTTTTAGACATAAGGAAATTGACCATAAACAAAAGGATTAGTCATCCTAAGAAGGGTCGAGCGCCATTTACCACCACCAACTTTCCATATATATATATATATATATATATATTTATTCTGTATATACATATATATATATATATATGTGTGATACCCTGAAACTGCAGCCCAAATCAACTGTGGCACTACAGGTGCCAGCATGACTTTAATCAAAGTAAAATGTTTGCTGGAGTTGCATAAGCACTGTGCCAGCAGCCTACAGCTTGCAGCACAGAAGGAGTTAACAGCACAGCTCATAGCTATACAGATTAGTCTGCAAAATGCAAAGGGCATGACTCACTCATTTGCAGACTCAGAGCGGGAAACTGAGAGCGGGAAAGACAGAGCGGGAAATCCCAGATTTAGAATGTGACCCTGGGAATGCAAGGTTATAAAAAGGTTGTCCTGCAGTGAGACACAACTCAGCTACAACAGAATGAGAGCAGCAGCAGCAGCAGAGCAGAGAGCAGACAGACAGTGAGGAGAAGCACATGTTTTAGCTAGCTGAAGTGTGGTGGATTAACCAGAAAGATGTAGCCCCAGTGAGGGCTCCCCACATGTTTAGGTGGGAAGTGATGCCAGCCACAGCAAAGCATTTGACAGAGGGAGACATCGCAGTGTGAGAGCAGCAGTATGCAGAATCCAGTGAAAGGGTGATGCCAGGAGAAAAGTGTACTCAAGGTGTGAGCCTCAAGAGGTATCTGGGTGAAGTGGTCGGAAGCCACGTGGCGTGAGTAAGCGCCCCCCCATGGAAAAGTATCTCGAGAGGTATCTGGGTGAAGTGGTCGGAAAGCCACGCGGCGTGAGTAAGCGCCCCCAAGGAAAAGAATCCTCGCTAAGTAAGAGAGAGAGAGAGACGGCAACCTGATGTGTAGCACTACTGGTCACAGAATGCCCTGGTATGTACTGATGTTCGCTATAAATATGCCGCTGCGACTAAGCGATGCGCTGGAGGAGGTGCCCTGATATGGGATCCACTGTAACTGATATGCTTTGTTCTGGAGGAGTGCTCACAAGTTATCCCTGAAATATCTGTTTGATGTTGAAATAAACTTTATGCTGTTTATCTGAGATGGCCTGGCGCCCAATTCTTTATGCGCTGCACCGACACCTGTAGTCCACACCCACAATGTACTTGTAGTAAAAGACCTGATTCTTCAGGGGACCCTCTGGTAACTGTGCCTGAACCCATGACAAGCCGGGGTAAAGTAAGTGTGATGTACTATACACAGTGACTGCAGATTTAGCATACCAGATACCAGTGGGGTATCACATATATATATATATATATATATATATATATATAAAATGTATTTGTATGTCTTGATAAAAAAATGAAATGTTGACCTGCAGTAAAGTGTGTGTACAGAGGTTTCATTTACCTGTGGAGGCCATCCAACTATATATATATATATATATATATATATATAGTCACAGAAAGGAGGCGGCACTCAGAGTCTCAAGAAATTGGTGAAAAACGACCCGTGAAATAAACACGGGTCGTTTTTCACCAATTTCTTGAGACTCTGAGTGCCGCCTCCTTTCTGTGACTGTATAAGGGAGTATACTCCTTGAGGAGGGCACCCAAGCAAGCACCCAGGTGGAGAGAGAGTGCCGGACTGCAGCGAGGAGTATATATATATATATATATATATATAATGTACCCTTGATCTTGCACTAAGGTTCAGCAGCACTACTGGAAGAACCCCTATTAGTAGGCCCTAAAAATAAAACCACAGACAACAAATGCCAAAGTGCACTAGTATATGGATGTTTACTAGAAGAAATATGCCCAATTAAGAGCTTTCATACAGAGATGTCTTCAGTTTTTTGACCTTTTAACAGTGTCCCCTACAGGTTTTGTCTCTCTTAATGTTCATCCATTGTTTGAATTTTTAAGAGTTAAGATAAAATCTTTGAATAAATTACCATTTACAGTAATGGGTCGTGTCAACTTGGTGGTTCAACCAAATTTTTTTATATGTTTTTCAACAGTCTCCAGTGTATTTAACAGATTCAATATTTAGGAAATTGAATAGTATGATATCATCACTGATATCATCACTGCAGAAATCAGCATCCAAGAATTCAAATAAATACCTTAACTATGTCGAGAAAAAAAGGTGGGATGGCACTTCAAAATTTCAAAATATATTATCTAGTGGCTCAATTGGCACACATACAAAGATGGAGAGGTGAAGAGCAGGCCAACAGACAGATATGTTTCCTGTTAGCACAGGCCAATATAGGACACACTCCAGAACAAATGTTATCTGGAAACCTTCCTCGTACAGCAACGACTATAGTAGCCCAGGCAGTAAAGGTTTGGAGTCAGGCAACCAGATTAACAGAGTATGAGGGATTGGATCCAGACACCCCACTGAGGAACTCAAAAGGGTTAAGGGAGTTAGGATATTTACAGTCGGATAATGCCTGGGGCTCTAAAGGCATTTTTACAATAGGCCAATTATATTGTTCTCAGATAATGAAGTCCTTTTCGCAGTTGAGAGAAGAATTTGATGTACCATTCTTTTATAGGTACCTGCAACTGAGACATGCATTATCGGCCCAATTCCATGAATCACCTCCATATATTGCAGAATCACCTGTTAAAAAACTTTTAAGGGACACTGGGCCAAATAGAGCTGTCTCTCGCATTTACAATTTTTTGGTAAATGCACATTTCGGGGAGGATCTCCCTAAGCTTAAAGAGAAATGGGAAAGGGACGTTGGTCCAATGAGTGAGGAAGCATGGAGTTTGGTGTTAGCATTGTCTCAGGGGGCTACAAAATCAATAAGATTCCAACAGATACAGTTGTTTATACTACACAGAACATATTTAACTCCCGTAAGATCAATGAAGTTTGCAGGTAGAAACTCGGACATATGTCCAAAATGTATGAGTGTCTCAGGTACTTTTTGGCATATGCTGTGGGATTGCCCACAGTTGGGTGTGTTTTGGAGAAGGGTAATCCAAGTATTAATAAATACGGGAGTACTGGAAAGTGTGCTAACCCCCAGCTTTTGCTCTTTTGGGATAATAGAGCATAATGTTTTAAATGTGAATGATAAAATATATGCCACAATGTTGTGTTCACTGGCCAAGGTGATAACTGCTAGGGGGTGGATGGCTTTATTGGGTCCGGAAATAAATAACTAGATAGCACTTGTTAATCTGACAGTAGCACACAAAAAATATGAGTATGCCTTTCGAAAGGCCGAGAATAAATTTGTAAATATATGGGGTAGATGGATATAATCCAAGTACTAAATAAGGTCGGTAGATCTTATCTAGGATAAAGAGCACGGCGCAGGTACGCCCCCTCCGTTTGCCTGAATATGATTGCATGGCACGTTAAGTGCAAAGGTTTATACAGTATATGTTGGGAGCTCCTTGAAATTCATTGGGCGAGTGGGATGTCCCAGCAATTGTTTAATGAGTTTAAATATAAAAAACGGTAAAAATTACCACTTATTGCACTAAAATTAAATGTAAAAATTTGGGAAGTATAAAATGATACTACACTATATAAGGACACATAAATGAAAGGGAAAGGAATATCAAGGCATGGGGGCGAGGGAGGGAACTTAGGGGGTCATTCCGAGTTGACTGTAGCTGTGCTAAACTCAGACATGCGGGGGGACACCCAGAACAGGGGTAGTCCGCTGTCCGCCCCGCATGTCAGTGCCGGCCCCCCGCACAAATACAAAAGCATCGCACAGAGGCGATGCCTTTGTATCTGTGGAGCAACTCCTGGCCAGCGCAGATACTGCGGCTGGCCTGGAGTTGTGTCTCACTGCCGCTGGCCGCAGCGGCTGCATGATACGTCACGCAGCCGCCGTGCCATGCCCCCCCAATGGTCCAGCCACGCCTGCGTTGGCTGGACCGCGCCTACTAAACAGCGGCTTAATGCCGCCGTTCAGCCCCTTCCCGCCCAGCAACCGCCTCTGTCTCAGAGGCAATCGCTGGGTACCGATGACTGCCATGCGCCGGCGCTGTTCCGATCCGATCGATGCGCTGCGAAAAAGTTGACTCCGTGAACTCAAATCCAATCCCAAACAACCTTAAATATTGGGAATTTATCCCATTAACATGTGATTAGAGGTTGCTCCCACCCTGGACATCATAAAAAGGGGATCAAACTCCTATAGAAAATTAATTATAATTGTTCATCAACAATATGATTTACACAGATATAAATCATTAATACATAACTGATTTAAAAATGAGGAAAATACCATTTCTGTAATTGTACATATGAATAAATGTAGTACAGTATGTGCAAAATAAATCAATCCATTATCTTAATAAATGTGTGTTCACAAATATTACCACATATACATACAAAGTCTTTGTGAACTAGAGTTTAGATTGAATAAACAATAAGGAGGAGGTGGAAGATAGAATAAAATCACCTCTTAAAAAGATTAAGACAGAATGTCTCATAATACTTACTAGGAGTTCCTGCAGAGTGAATGATCATATGTTTGCAATTCACAGAGTGGGAGATGAATGAGACTAGCTCCCCTGTGTCTCCTTATAACACCCTCAAGCTATTACATCACTTCCTGTTTGTTCAATTCTTAAAAATGTGTTTTATACGTTCTTGCGTGCACATCTGGCTTGTAGATTAGTTTGTCTAGAATCAGGGAATAGGTATTTCAACCCTTCAATTACTTAGATCATTTGGTATATAAAATGGTACAGAAAACCCTTAATTATATAGTGCCCCATGATTCCTTGCAGAAGTCAGGGTGCCCCATGATGTCTTGCAGCAATCAGGGTAAGTTAAGCAGACTATGCCTGTAAGGGAATCTTATAAAGATTGTTAACCATCTCTGAAATTGTAAAATAAACTGTTTTGGTATCTTTTATGAATTGATTGTCTCAAACTTTTTGGGTGACTTTTTATGGTGAGAGGGTGTTTCTTCCAGCCCATATCTGGGACACAGAAAGTTAAAGAAACTGAAGAAGTCTCTGTATGAAAGCTCTTAATTGGGCAGAATTCTTCTAGTGAACATCCATATACCAGCGCACTTTGGAGTTTTCTCTCTCTCTCTTTCTCTCTCTCTCTCTCTCTCTCTCTATATATATATATATATATACACACACACACAATATATATATATATATATATCCAATTAAGTTGGCTTATTACCTCTGAAGGTATTATGTCCTCTATAGGGAAATATTTACTCCAATGTCTTTAGAGTCTTTAATTCTTTACTTGGGATGCTTTACCCCTATGTGACATATAGTAGGATGGAGTGTAGGGAAAGATGTCCAGTAAATGTGTTGCTGCATTTATAGTCTCTAGCTTCCTTAAGACTTTTGGTATGAAAAACTTGTTACTTGTACAGTTCAGTGTGTAAGGGTCATTAGAAGGCTGGGAAGTCTATGGCTGGAAGTGCAATAATATTAGAAGTGCAAAAATGTAAAAGTACAGTTTACATTTAAAATGTAATCTCAGCAGTATACCAGCATTTAACTGAAGGAGAAAATAAAAAAAAACAACATCAACTACAGAAGAACTGCTTTAAAGCAACACAAATCCTCCACTACAGAAGCCAACTCTTTGTGTAACATGAAATGTTCAACACTGAACTCCGTTTGGTCACTGCAAAAACTTACTACCTTGCTTATAACTACAGTGTACTGAATTTTCTTTTCATAACAATCAGGCTTCATATCTGTGCAATTTGCCCTTATACCCCTGTTAGCCCTATCTGATTTATCAGTGTCTTTTGTACTTACTCTCATCCCTCACCTCTAACTTTGTCTACTTTAGTATCAACTTTCTGCAGCCATTACCCTTTTTTTAAGTGGAGCGCAGTTAATGAAGGCATACTGGGCTAATGTTTGTATAGTCAAGTGCAGTCTACTTTATAACCTTTTGTCAGCTAAACATTTGAATCGCTGGTAGCCGTATTAAATAGCAAATAGCTATAGTATTCCTTTAGATGGTGTGCTGGTCAATGCGCGTTCACATACACAAATTGTTCATAACAGTAAGTGTTTGAAAATGAACACCTGAACATCACCAGTAAACAAGTACTTATATATTTAACTTTAATAATTGCAACTCCATTACACTTTAAACCTAAATAACTTTTGTTTTAATTTAAATACACCATGTACTACAAATTGCTTTTCTTCATTGCACTCCATGGTATTTTCTTCAAAGCAATTACCTCCTTCATTCTCCCTGCAACTCACCCCTCTGTACACATTGCTGCCTTATTTATCCACTACCCTGTTATTAACACTCATAAACTTTTGACTTATCTTTATACATTGACAAGTACATCTTCAACCTCTCACTATAAAAAAAATCACAAACCTTCTTCAATTACATTTATATTTTCTGCTTTCCTTAGCTGGTGATGCTTTCATTAGCTGGTTTCACCAAAATCACCCCACTCACATGATTTGCAGCAGTATATAAATCCAGCAAACCTCACAAGCATCACATGTCTCCCATCACCCTCCAAATCACTAAAATGTGCCTTATATAATGTACGCTCTGTTTGTAACAAATTAACATCCATCCATGACCTCTTTATATCTAACAAATTGAACATGATGGCTGTAATAGAAACATGGCTCACACAACCATACAGGGCCTCCCCTGCAGGTCTGTCACATGGTGGTCTCCACTTCACACACACCTCCAGGCCAAGCAGCAATAAAGGAGGTGGGTTTGGAAAATTACTAGCCTAATCCTTCACATACATAGTTCTACCACAAGTTTCATAACTCACATTCACTTCATTTGGAGTTTATTTTATTAGGATTTACACTACTTTCACTTTGTATATTGCAGCTATCTATCACCCAACTGAGCAACGCAAATCATTTCTGGAAGATTTTTCTGCCTGTCTCTATCACTTCCTATCCTCTGACATCTCTACCATCTTCATAAGTTATTTCAATGCTTATGCCTCCAAACTACTCTGAATTAGTGACCCTATTCAGCTTCAGTTACAGATTTGCTAAATTAGCAAAACTGCAACTGCTTGTGATCACATGCTGGGGGCCACCCAGCACAGGGCAAGACCGCCCAGCATGCAAATGACCACCAGCATTCAATCACAATTCAATTAGGTTCAATATGCTATGCACTGTATGTTCAATATCATCCAGGTGCATTCTCAATTACTATACCTTTATAAGTACTGGATATGTCTCAAATATTGTTTATCACTATTTGCTAGGTCTTATTGGCGTGTACTTTACAAAGGTATTATTTTGTACAATCTTACTTATACTGCAAGGATGTGATAGATATAAAAGCACTCACTAAAAAAATAACAATATGCATTTCTCAAACTTAACTATATGCTAAGCTTGAAAAATGCACTTTTGAGTCTGATAACATGGACTTTATTTCAATTATAATTTTTGTAAAACATGGAGTTGGATAAAGGAAAGTTAATTGTACTCCAAGACTGGTCAGAGCATAAATATGTTAAATCTATTCATTTATTCCTGGCATACTCAAATTATTATAAATGTTTTATTAAAAGTTCCTCTAAAATAGTCCAACTTTTGACTATGCTAAAAAAAAGTCCATAAGTATGGTTAGAAACTCAGAATAAAGCTGTCAGTATGCTTCTTGTCTATTCCAATTGACACCCTGAACCATGATTACTATTTGTTGTGAGGTTGATGCATTTGAAACAGTGTTTAGGACAGTTTTGTTGCAGGGGTTGAAGAAAATATTGCTTCAGTGTGCTTTTTTTGTTTTCCAAACAGATGTTTATTGTTTGTGGACAGATTTTAAAAAATTACAGATTTTATACCTCTAAGTTGCATACTGCTACTTAAAAAGTTTGTCTGTTTTTAGAGGATTTGTACAACCTTCATGGGTGCCCAAATTCCATTGTTTCAGACAGAAGCCCATAATTCTCATTTTGAAAGACACATCAATTAAATTCTACAATTAAATTTAAATCACTGACTACTGTACCTTAAATAAAATCAGGTTAACATCCACAAAAAATATGTTCAAAAAGAGTAAATCAGGGTCTAGAAGAGTAATTAAGAATGTACAGTAATTAGTATTAGGACAATTGGGCAGAATATTTACCTTTGACAGGATTTGCTTAACATAATAGTCAACATACTGCTACAGGGTCTGCTTTTTGTTAGTTTTGGTTATCATCTTCAGTCTTTTCCTGTGGATACTATTCAAGTAATGCACCAGCAGTGCAGGAATTACACAAAAAGCTAATGAAGAAATAGAAAAAAGTAACATATTATTTGTATCATGTTGAACTAAGGCATAAAGCATAGGCAGATAGAAGACATACAGTATACCACCATCAATTACTGAAGGGAATAAGTTCTGGTTGGCTACAAATAATTTTATGGACACTCTCATTGGATTACATACTTTATCCCGGCAACATCCCACCCACCAGAATGCCGGCAGCGGGGCGAGTGCTAAGAGTCCCCTTGCGAGTTTGCTGCGCTTGTGCTCACCACAGGATCTATTCCCACTCTATGGGTGTCGTGGACTCCCACAAGTGGGAATAGCCCTAGTGCGCCAGGATTCCAGCTGACAGCATAGTTGGCTGTCGGGATTTTGACGTCGGTATCCAGAACGACAGCTGGCATTTTAACTGCATCCCCTCTCATCCTTCTCCAGAGTTCAGTTATTGATTTATTGAACCTTTTGTTTCACTGTTGCTATTTTCAATGAAAATTAATCATATTTCAGGCATTTCAAACTAAAATGGCCTCCATCTCTACTCCTACCTCTCTTCCTCTAGTCATTATTCAGAGACAAGATTAACATTGTACACAGGGGCGTATCAAAAGAGGAGGAGGCCTGTGTGCAGGCTCTGTCTGGGACCCTCCTCTCTAGCTGGCAGCGTTGTAGAGCTCTGGGCACTAGTGCCTCTAGGACACCCTAGCGCTTTCCCAGAGATTAGATCGCAGTGCAGATCTCTGGGAAAATGGTGTAGTGGCCATTTTCCCAGTGGGCACATGCACGAAACACTGGGAAAATGGCAGAGCAACATTTTCCCAGTGATTCCTGCAGCGCTGCTGCTGTGCCATGGGACTCCGGAGAGTATTAGAAATAATGGGTGCAGGGTGTGCGGTTTGGGCCCCCCTGGACCCCAGGGGCCCATGTGCACTGCACACACTGCATCTATTATAATTACACCAGTTATTGTACAGTGTAAACAGCAGCTGATATAATACGGGATTCTAGAAAGCAAGGGAAATAATTCTTCTTCTTTTTGAATAAATTACAGATATATGATCCAGAGAAAAGTTACTGTGTGCTGCTGACTAGTTTCCATGCTCAAGATTTCATACATTTAAAAAAAAAAAAATCAGACCTGGGGCTACTGGAAATCACTTTGTGAAAGAGGAAAATTGTCACAGCAATACAGTATACTGTATGTTGCAAATTAAAATCAATTGCTTGTGACTTGTGCATCTTGTTGTAGTAAACTGGTTCAGCAATATTACTCTAAGGGCAGTATCAAATTAGCTGCAGTAATTTACGGCACCAGCAGTGCCTGGACCCTGATAACACATGGGTCCAGATACTTATCTTGAATTCCATGTGTTATCAGACGAAAGCGGAAAATTTTTCGGACAATGAAAATGAACTGTAATTGGATAGCCTGATAATTACCAATGGTCAAAAATCATGCTATCAGTCCTTTTTATCAGCTGAAAATTAGCGCATGTAATTGGATACCTCCCTAAGTGGTTCATGGAGTGTTACATGCAGATTGAGATTTATTTCTGGTTTGCAGCACGGGGTTAAGTGATCTGCACAGGTGTTACTAACAGGTACACCAGTCAGTGAGTCACATGCCCTAAGCCAGCAATGGCCAACCCACGACTCTTGAGCCACATGCGGCTCTTTACTTTATGTGATGCGACTCCCACTCCCGGCACTGCTCCCAGCGTCCCACTGTCAGCCTACCTCCTCTGACAGACACGCAACTGTTCAGAGGAGGCTTGGGAGGCGCCGGCGCTGCTCCACTCCGTGTGCAATGTGACATCATGAGGTCATAATGCATAATGAGAGGCAGAGTCGCTGCCACAAGGAGAGGATAAAATGTTGTCACGGGACTCGCGGATGCTGTGGTAAGTGCTGCATGGCTGTGGGTGGGGATGCCTGAATGCTGGTCACGGGGGAGCCTGAGATCCAGTGGGGGGGGGCTGTCTTGGAGTCTCTGAAAGAATGTGGACCCCTGGCATAGTGAGCCAGACGCCCCCACTGACCACCACTGAGGGAAAGGAATACTGTATGTATATACATTTTAAAACAAATATTATTAGCAACTAAAATAAATGTTTGTATATGTGCAGCAATGTGCGGTGAGGTAAATTGCTGAGGAGACTCTGCCTAGTACCAGAGTTAGATTTACACATAATATATGAGACAAAGGCTACACATAGGCATCATACACAGGTGCAGCAGTATATACTGCTAGAAATTTGGTGAGCTGTTATCAGAGATGTGAGGAAAAGATAGTTCCTCCTCCGCTACCTCTCTCCTTCTGCCTGTTTCCATCTTTCCCACCTTCTCAATCTCTCCCTCTCATCAGGCACTGTCCCCTCTGCCTTCAAGCATGCACTAATTTCTCCTATTCTTAAAAAACCTACCCTTGATCCAAACACTCTCTCCAACTACCGAACCAACTCTCTTCTCCCTTTTGCCTCCAAACTCCTTGAGCGTATTGTCTACAGCTGCCTTACTTCCTTTCTTTCCTCACACTCACTGGTTGACACATTCCAGTCTAGCTTCCATCCTGTCCAATCCACCGAAACTGCCTTTACAAAAGTCTGCAATGACCTCCATGCTGCTAATCTAAGGGACACTACTCTCTTCTTATTCTTCTTGATCTCTCTGCTGCTTTTGACACTGTGGACCACCCTCTCCTACTGCAAATCCTTAACTCCATTGGTCTGCATGATACTGCTCTCTCTTGGCTATCTTCCTACCTCTCTGACCATTCATTCTCTTGTCTCCTCTCGTGACTCCACCTCCCTCTCACCTCCACTAACTGTAGGCGTACCCCAAGGTTCTGTCCTTGGTCCTCTTTTTCTCTCTCTCTCTATACATCCTCACTAGGTAATCTCATTAGTTCTTTTGATTTCCAATATCATCTCTATGCTGATGACACTCAAATCTATTTTTTCTCTCCGGACTTCTCTCCTGCTCTCTTCACTCGTATCTCCAACTGTCTCTCTGCTATCTCTGTTTGGATGTCCCAGTGCTTTTTTAAACTTAACATGTCTAAGACTGAGCTGATCATCTTCCCTCCCTACCGCATAACCTCACATCCCACAATCTCATTATCTATTGATGGCACTACTATCTCCTCTAGCCCCCAACTGCGCTGTCTTGGAGTAATACTTGACTCCTCCCTCTCCTTCTAACCACACATTCAGCACCTCTCACAAACCTGCTGTTTTCATCTAAAATATATTTCCAGGATCAGACCTTTTCTGACCCAGGATGCTACTAAGACCTTCTCCACTCACTGGTCATCTCCAGGCTGAACTACTGTAATCTCCTCCTGACTGTCATTCCTGACAAATACCTCTCTCCACTCCAATCTATCCTGCTGCAGCGCGGCTCATTTTCCTCACCAAATGCACTACGTCCACCTCTCCTCTCTAACAAGATCTTCATTGGCTCCCCTTCCCTTTCAGAATCCATTTCAAGCTTCTCACACTCACTTACAAAGCCCTCACCCACTCCCTCACCCACTCCTCTCCCATTTACATCTCTGACCTTATCTCCCTTTACACTCCCACCCATCCTCTTCGATCTGCTAATGCACGCTGACTTTCCTGCCTACTGATTACTTCCTCCCACTCCTACCTCCAAGATTTTTCATGTGCTGATCCATTTCTCTGGAATTCCCTACCTCTCTCCCTTAGACTCTCCACCTCTCTACAAAACTTCACACAGGCTCTAAAGACCCACTTCCTCACCAAATCCAGCCAAATCTCATCCTAACCCTCTGTTCCACGCTCTCTATGTACCCCGTCTGTGTCACCCCTGTCTGTCTACCCCTCCCCTCTAGAATGTAAGCTCTCATGAGTGGGGCCCTCTTCCCTCATGTGCTTATCCTTTCTTACTTTAATAATCTTCAACTGCACCAAATCTAGCACTTATTACAGTGTCATCTGCTGATGTAGCCATGTTTATTTACCCTGTACTTGTCATATATTGTCTTTAACTGTAAGTTGTTGTTTTCTTGTTTTGATTATTTGTTTATGCACTCTGTAATTGGGCGCTTCGGAACCCTTGTGGTGTCATATGAACAAAGGAGGATAATAATAATAATAATAATAATAATAATAGACAGGTGAGGCACTGCCTCACCTGTCATATACTTTTCACTCCAGACTTTTGACTCTAAAAACTTATTACAGTAATACAAAGAATATATTTCTAATACATTCTTTGTATTTTTCATATACTTTATATAATCAAAACTCTGGTGTATACGTTAGTATGACAGGAAAGGCTATGCCTCGCAGGCCACTTGGTAGGTGTTACTCCAAACCTCAATTAAGGGACCAGCTGACTTTACTGCTTTGCCTGGTCTCTTATTGAAGTTCAGATTGCTGCCTACATTGGTTGTTTACATACAGCAGGTCCTGTGTTTGCCCAGTCTGTTTGGAGGGCAACTGACAGACCAAGTTACATTTACCCAGGAGTGCCGGTCTTTGGAAAAAAATGTTTTAAATAAATATATATAGAGAGACATATGCTAGTACTGTACTTCATGTTTATAATCGTTTATTACATTTTATATTGGGAAGACTGTGTGTAAATGATGTATTATTTTGTATTATTGTGCTGGGCTCACCACCAGCGTGACTAAAAATTATCATACTGAAGGTGCATGCACAAAAATGGGGTGTGGCCTTGTGCCAGCTAGGCCATGCTCCAGTTTTGTGCGCACTTGATATCGGCTCTTTAACTTGACTACAGATATTTTGACTGGTTGGCCACCCCTGCCCTAAGTGATTAAAGCAAGGCTTCATCTAGAAATCAATGCTAGGTGATTGACAAGTGTACCCTGTCTTCTAACAACATTGGGCCTAATTCAGGTTTGTAAACAAAGGAAAAAAGCACACTACTGGGCAAAATCATATTGTTCTGCAGGTCTCTATTTGATCTTGAATGACCTGTTGTGCATCTAGGCATTGCATATTCTGCTGGATTTACTACCAACACAGATACATAATGTTGCAGATGAACTTGATACCAATTTTCTACAAATCTGTGATGGACTGGAAACTTCAAGACAGGTAACCACATTGAGAAAGAGACATATGTTACTGTTTTTCACAGAATATTATTATATTTTAAGAATTTTCCTTGCAATAAGAGTTCTTTTTTGGAAAAAAGGTAACAAGTTATAATTGCCTTGAACAGTTACAATGGCAATACAACAAGCAGCTAAAATTAAACATATGCCATATAACTAATAAATTAAAGGTGTAGCAAACAAATAAATATATTTGGTCAAAGAAAAACATAAGTTCATAACACATAAATAACATACAATGATATTTTAATCTGGAGATCCTGTGAATGGTGCATGAATCTGTAGAAAAAAAAAACAATCAAAATGGGACATATGTAATAGGGTCTGAGTTTCCCGGAGGTGTGGGATGACGGCCAATCTCTGCCTTTTTTTAAAAGTGATAATCATTTACAATCGGCCTGCATCCAGCACCTCTGGCAAACTCGGACCCTATTACCTCACTAGGTTGTAGACTTTTCAAATACAAGAAAATGCCAACATCATAAAAGAATAAACACAAATTGATGTTATTGTTAAATCCAGAAGATTGAAAAGTCTAGCAAAGAAAGGGCACTGTAGCTCCTACAATATTTTCTTGCTGAAAAATAAAATGTGAAAATATGCCTCTTATTCACATCACTAATGCTATAAGAAATACAATGCAAGGGTACACTGACTACCGGCATTTCCAATGCTGGGTAAAAAATTATATGCGTGACCATGCCATGCCTTGTGCCACATATCATTGTGCTTAATCTGGAACTTCATACCAATTCCTTTGTGGTAGTAGTTCTAATATACTGTAGTGTGCCTGGCACACTGTGAATGACTTTGTATGGGACTATGATTTCTACTAATGGCGGTGTGTCTAAAGCTGCGCACAGACCATACAATTATCTGGCAGATCATCTGCCAGATCTGGCTGGTTGGGATGAAAATATAAATGGATGAGAGCAATTGACAATTGACCATATACTCTCCCAAACACTGTAAAATGAAGAAAAAAAAATGGTTGTTAATACAAATGAGTTGAATCTGTGATTTAACCAACTTGTCTGAACAAAGGGTTTTGTCCATTTTCCAGTGTTTTGGAGCAAATGGTCAATTGTCATTTGCTTTCATAAATTACAAGATTTTCATTCCAATCAGCCAGATCTGCCAAATGATCTGCCAAGTAATTGTATAGTGTATGCCCAACTTAAGTCTTAAAGAGCATCTTGCGTCATATGATGCCAAATGCTAATTGAATGACGACACATCTGTAACACCCTTTTTAAAAAATGTTCTAAAATTATTGAAAAAAATCATCCACATAGAGATGAGAAAACATAGCATAGAACAAAGCATATTATTAGATTCCCCTGCTGGGTGAGGTAAATATACCTATTGGACTTAATGATCTATTATTGCTGAAATACAGTATAAAGTCCTTGATTTCATCACTGTACAAAAGTTAGGTTAGTGATCCTAAGTCAGTCCAGGCTGCACTCCAGTGCATTAGCACCAAATAGGTCATACTGTATGCAAGGTGTATTTTGCGGAGAGTACCGAATGTATCCTATCATACTAATTCTAGCATGTATTACTGTATCTGACTGTTAAACACTATGCAGAAAAATCTCCATCAAAATAACATAGACCAGCATAGTGTAAAGTGACACTAGTAATAAGCTGATGTAATTTTATGCATCTTTATACAATAACACACAATGCCAATTGCAAATAAAACTGGCTAATTAGAAGAGCAACATTGTGTTATCAAATGTAGAATCAAAGTCATACATTACATACAGTTCAATATTTATACATATACAGTAAATGCATAATTGTACTGTATTGTGTTATTTAACACATCATAGCTGATGAAGTGACAAGCCAGATACACAACCAAAGGTGAAACACGTGAGTTACACCATACCACATTTCTGTGATGCACCAAATGGTATCCATGATCATTACTGCAGTTGACCTCATAACACAGTAGAGTCATTGAGCCTTTAGAGATAGATAGATAGATAGATAGATAGATAGATAGATAGATAGATAGATAGATAGATAGATAGAAATACAGTGACTGTCATGGAGTCTCTGTCAGGCAGTTCCAGTCATAGTCAGAATGGTCTAGAGCTGGGGGCATGCCAGCACTGTGGTTAAAAATACTTCAAAAATAAAAACATAAGGGAAATCGGCTATCATACAGTAACTGTCTAACTGATTGGAGCATGGATTAATGCTGTGTCAGGTGACTTATACAGAAAGTTCCCCAGTACCCAACTAATAGCAGCAAACATGAAGGAGAGACCGATGATCAAGTTGGCTAATATTCAGGGTAATATGTTAGTGGTGGCTACAAGAGCTCATCTCTGGTTTTAGATTTTGTTTATTGGATTACGCAGCAATGATGCTGCTGCCCCCTAAAAATGTTTTATTTCCTGTGATTAATGGTAAATATGTTTCCATTGCTGTATACTATCAGTGTTGGTATAAAAGTATTCCCATCACATCAGCCTAGTCTGTCTATTATCATAAATTATGAAAAAAAGCAATTGATTTATGTTTAAAAAGCAAGGTATCTGCAATTTGCTAAATTTTTAGAATGGCTACTGGAGCCCATTGTACAATTTCCATAAGTTATGAACTATAGTGTAACCCGATTCCAGACATAATAAAGACTATCTCCATTACAGATCTTTGACTGATGTTACTGCCTTCAGCACACAAAGGGTTTCTGTATTTGCCAGGAGTTTTGATATACTCAAGTTTTATCCTGTGCATAGCTAGACACTATATATTGGGTTTTCATAATATAGCAACACTTGGGGGTATATTTACTAAGGTCCCGAATTCATTCGAATCCTTTCAAGTTCCTTTTTTTTCTAAGTGTGATCTCGGGAATTTACTAAACACAAATCTCGGCAGTGTTGGTGCTATTCGTATTGTTTTTCCAGGCAGAGTACACAAATATGAATGGATAGACCATCTGTCAAACACACCTGTTATTTTATACAACTCGGTAATTTACTAAGAATTTGTATTCTCAATCACTGCCGACAATAGCCAAACACTGCCAGGAAAGCATAGAATTCATAAAAAAGGAGCTTTCGAATAGAACTGCTTTTTGCTGGCGTGTTCAGATAGTCATGCACAGATACGTGAGATCTGTACATGCTTCTCTGTGTAAAAGGGTCTGAAATAGTTAAAAATGGAGAGAAAAAATTGCGTGGGGTCCTCCCTCCTATGTATAACCAGCCTCGGGCTCTTTGAGCTGGTCCTGGTAGTTTAAATACCGGGGGGAAATTGACTGGGGTCCCCCAGTATTTAGACAACCAGCACTGGGCTCTTGGGCCAGCCCTGGTTCCAAAAATATTGGGGAAAAATATGTAGGGGTCCCCCGTATTTATAAAACCAGCATCTGTCTCCACTAGCCAGAGAGATAATGTCACAACTGGGGGACCCCTTTTAATAGATCCCTGCGGCCGTGGCATTACCCCCCAACTAGTCACCCATGGCCAGGGTTCCCTGGAGGAGTGGGGACCCCTTAAATCAAGGGGTCCCCCCTCCAGGCACCCAAGGGCAAGGGGTGAAGCCCGAGGCTGTCCCAAGCACCCCTGGGTGGTGGGTGCCGGGCTGATAGCCTTTTTGTGTGTAAAAAATAGAATATTTTTTTTGTTGTGGAACTGCAAGTCCCAGCAAACCTCCCCTGCTTGCTGGTACTTGGAGAATCATATGTACCAGCATGCGGGGAAATAACGGGCCTTTTGGTACCTGTAGTTACCCAAATAAAAACACAACACACTGTGAATGTACAAATTTAATAAAACACACTTACACACTCATACATACTTACTTACATCCCACGCCGCCTTATCACGTCCACTTGTCCAGTAGAATCCCATTGTGTAACTGTAAATATTAAAAATATACTTACAAACAATCCAGTGATGATCTGTCCTCTTCTGTCCTGAAGTAATCCACCCAGCTCGAGGCTGGTTATACATAGGAGGGGGGACCCCATGCAATTTAAAAAAAAACTTTTAACACTTTAAATACTATACACAATGAAGCCCTGCACGGGTCTCACTGATCCGGCCGGGCTTCATTGTGTTATGTCCGGCAGTGTTTTACTAATCACTTCCGTAAAACACTGCCCGACAATACGAATGGCATTGACATCGTAAAATATGAATTAGAGAAACATGGTAGCTTAGTAAATTACCAATAAAAAAATAAAAATGTCATTCGAGTTCAATTTCGACTGAAATCAGCAGAAACATGAATCGTAGTAAATATACCCCTTGGTGTGGGCTGATGCATTTAACATGGGATCGGTTATTGTATTTACCTGTTTCAGTTTGTTAGCAGAGGATTTAAGCTGGCTCAGTGGATGACATTAAAATAAGAGATTTGCTCTATAGGAAAAATGTGAAATTTCAATGTTTGGACCATGAGTAAGTGAAGACAAAAGGGTTTGTGCAGTATACTGGGTTTTAAACATATTAATGCTCTCTGCCTGACCTTTGGTAGCCAGTTTTATTTTTTGACTACCACTTTCTGCAACAAACTGTTTTTATTTTATTAGTTTGTAAGAAGACACAAATGTGATTATATATTGTAGCAAAGAATACCCACACCACAAGAACACACAGTATGTGTGTGTGTGTGTGTGTGTGTGTGTGCGTGCGTGTGCCTGTGTGTGTGTGTGTGTGTGTGTGTGTGTGTGTGTGTGTGTGTGTAAATCTGTCTCTGATACTAGGCAGTGCCTCCCCAGTCATTAACCTCACCACATGTCACATATAGGGCCAGATGTAATAAGCCTTGAGAAGTGATAAAGTGTAGAGTGATAAACTGGAAACTGATCAGCTTCTAACTGTCATTTTCAAACAGGGCATGTGACATTGCAGTTAGCAGCTGATTGTCTGGTACCTTATCCCTGTCCATTTTATCACTTATTAGGGCTTAGTACATCTGACCCATAGATGGATACAGTAGATACTGTAGATATGATATGGATTTACAAATCCCAGCATACCTTAGGCACAGTTTTAGCATGCCCTAAGAGCAAAACTGTAGAAGCAACTAGCTGTAGTTACATAGCAGCTAGTGTGCAACATGTTGCCTACTCTCTGTTCCATAAAAACAGAAGTCAAGTGTCTGAAATCAGAGATCTGCTCTAGTGTAGGTCTGCATAAAAACAAATTAATTCTGTAGATTTCATATTAAACTCTGAAAAATTTGAATTTCTGTATTAGAAAGCTGAAACTTGCATTTTGACCATGTGCCCCTTGAACAGGGCTTGATCAGATTGAAAGAGAAACACTGCTGATCAAAGTCATTCATGCCAGTTCTATCCAGAAGGAATAAAATCTTCCTAATTATGTTATAACTTTGTAGTGAATCGTTTTCAAAGAGAATATATACACATTTTACCATCTGATGTAGTTAATTAATTTTAATGTTTATGTTTTTATTTTGTGCTCCCACAAGAAAGCTAGAGGCACTGCATATATTTATATGTAGTTGATAGATTTTTGATTTGTAGGTTAACAGTATTTAGAATTTATTTTAATTATGCTGTAAAGCTTACAGTATTATTGCTTCTGCACATATGGAGTAGAGAAATCATCTTGAAATTTTATGCATTATTATTGAGTTTTGTGGCGGAACTGACAGATGTACAAAGTTCAAGTAATGTTTTTCTTCGACATTTGGTGGACTCCAATTCTGCACTTATTGTATATTGTTAAGAAATAGTGCTGGAAGTAAAACTATCTATTAATTCATGAGATTGGGGTAAGACTGGAAAAAGGTAAAAGCAATTTTCACTGGCAAATCATGCAAAATTCTATAGCTACTGTAAATGCAAAATAAGGCAAATATTTTAGGGAACAATTTGTAAAACATTGCTCATTGGTAATATACAGTAATAATAACTAATAATAACTAAATAAGCCATGATCCCGACAGTTGTTGGGTAAGTATGCTTACCTTTTACCCTTTCTCCCCCTAACACTCCCTCCCCACAGCCTAACCCTAACCTCCCCTACTGCAGCCTAACCCTAACCCTCCCACAGCAGAACAATAACCCGCACCTCGCAACCTAACCCCCCCCCCCCCTTCCCACAGTCTAAACCTAACCTACCCCTAATACTTGCATTCGGAATGTTGTCTGTCAGGATTCTGGTGTCGGTATTCTGACAGGTATTGGGATTCTGACACCGGTGTTCCTTCCACTGGCATCCTGAGTGCGGGGATGCCAATTACATCCAAGGATGACAGCTAGGCAGCGAGCTTGTTGGGTAGGGCTGATTGTCCACTTAGTGACAGTGAAAGAGATAACTTCTACAGTATTGGCAAGCAGAAATATTTTTAATCTGTTTTGGAAAGATACATTTGAGGAGGAGAGATGACAATCTAAGATGAAATGGCAGAAAGACCCTTAGTAATATGGACCAATGCAGATGCTGACAAATCTGGATAGAAAAGGTAGATTTGACTATCATCCACATACAGATAATACTGAGATCCTAAAGAGTTGATAAGTTTGCCAAGAGATGTAGTATAGATTGAGAAAGCAAAAGACCTAGGTCTGAAGCTTGCGGTATTCAAACTGATGAGGAAGCAAAGAGGAGGTGGCTTCAGAGTAATGAATAGTGAAAGAGCAATTTGATGAGTAGGGCGTAAACCAGGATAGGGTCCTGAAGACCTAGTGATTGTAGTGGTTGAATAAAAAGTGCTCAACAGTGTCAAATACAGCAGTGAAATTCAGCAGAATAAGTATTGAGTAATGGCCTGTAGACTTACAGTAGATCAAATCATTCATAGCTTTGTCAGTGATGTCTCTGTGGAGTGTTAGGAATGAAAGCCTGACTTAAGTGGGTTCAATAAGTTGTGCAAGTGAAGTAAGTGCGTGAGACAAGTGTAGGTGTCTTTCAAGTAGCTTGGAGGGGCATGAAGCTGTGAGATGGGATGGACATTTTGAGAGTGAGCTACAGTCAGAATTCTGGGGGGGGGGGGGGTAGAATAAAAGTGCTCCCAGCATTCTCAAGTAATGATGTAAAAATACAAGTTGCAAGTGAGAGATTACAGATTTAAATTAAATAAAGGGGAGAGATTGTAGATTAGGAAGAAGAGAAAAGTGTAGAAACTTCTTCTTCATTTGTGTCTGATTTCTGTCAGCAATAAACTGAAATTGCCTAGTATCAGATATTGTTTGTTCAATTATACACTTTGTGATTTAAACTCTTTATTTAAATGCACAGCTACCCTCTTGATTGAATGTTAAGATATAGTATACTATGCCTGATTAAGGCACAGGCTACAGTATATCTGAGTCAATTGGCCAGCTCATCAATGGAGATAAATTGCATTGTATTAGACTAAAAATCCAGACCAATATGGTATCATAAACTATGCCTCACTGAACTACATTTAAAATACAGGTAATCAGATCCGTCCCAACCATTACGCCGGATACGATGGTGTAATATTTGAACACAGTATTCTAGACGGCCTCATCAAGAATACTGTGTTCGATTCTGGAGGTAATTTCTTCAAAAGGATATTAATACATTAGAGACTGTACAAAGAAGGGCAACTAAAATGGTGCATGGCCTACATCACAAAACATACACAGAAAGACTAAAAAATCTCAATATGTATAGTTTGGAAGAGAAGGGAAAGAGGGGACATGATAGAAACTTTCAAATATATCAACGGTTTTGACACGGTCCAGGAGGGAAACATTCTCCAAATGAAGAGAAGCAGTAATACATGAGGACATGCACTGAGACTGGAGGGGGGAAGGTTCAGGGGAAATTTTAGGAAAAATTACTTCACAGAAAGGGTAGTGGACAAGTGGAATATCCTCCCATCAGAGGTGGTAGTGGCTAAGACATAGAGCAATTTAAACATTCATGGGATAAACATAAGGCTATCCTTACAAAAAACTAAGGATCAAATAAGGTTTGAGATAAAACAATATGGTTAAAAAAAAAGGAGGCAGGCTAGTTGGGCCAAGTGGTTCTTCTCTGCCGTCAAATTCTATGCTTCTATGTTATGCCGCTGAGTAAGGTGCCAGAGTGAGGAGGGCACTGGCAGGGTCCTGGGGATTCCATAATGTACTCGATGGGTCCAAGGGATTATCAGCAGTACAGCCAGCACTATGTGCAGGCAGTTGCATGACCAGCCCCGGGGTCCTCGCTTGTGCCTTACTCCTTACATCATGCTGGAACACTGACTACTATACTATCAGCCAGCCAGAAGCCCTGGAGTCCCTGCAGCTTTGTTCAAAGCACAACCCTGCATTCACTCCCCTCTGCCTTCTCCAGTGTCAGATTTCATCATAGTACACAGGCACAGTGTGAATATTAAAGATGCTAACAGCCAGCACAAACTGTTAACTGTTACCTGCCTGGTTCTTATCACTCCATTCACACACAGCTGTAACTCCCTGTTAATTGACCCCTTGCTACACTGTCTCCCCAGCTACCTACTGTCTTCCTGTCACCCCTGCCTCTGCAGTCAAGCATCCTATCCCTGTCAGCCCTGCTTCTCCAGTCACCCACTATCTCCCTGTCACCCTTGACTCTTCAGTCACCCACTATCTCCCTGTCACCCCTGCCTCCCCCATCACCCACCATCTTCCTGTCACCCCTGCCTTCCCAGTAACCAAATATCTTCCTGTCACCCACCATCTCCCTGTCACCCCTGCCTCCACAGTCACCCACTACTGTATCTTCATCACCCTTGACTCCCCAGTCACCAACTCTCTCCCTGTCACCCCTGCCTCCCAAGGCACCCACTATCTTCCTGTCACCCTTACCTCCCCAGTCACCCACTATTTCCCTGTCACCCACTACGTTTGGTGGTACTATTGTGTGGCCACACCACTTCCTTGTCAGACCACACCTTTTTTTGCAGTGCACGCTGTCCCTTTAAAAAGTTTATTCCATCAAGTGGCGCCAAAATCTATATTCGCTTACAAAAAAAGTTATGGTTGGGTGGGCCCTGCAGGTAAAACAGTAACAATTGAAAACAAGAAAAAAGTGGGCGCTATTTAAAAAAATTTGGTAAAAAAAAAGTATAATAATATAGTTATAATTGCTAACTACAATTGCAAGACAGTCATCATAAAAGAAAGCACTGCATATATTTTAAAAAGAATGGAGAGTGCAGTATGAAGGATGAAATTACATACAGTACCTGATGTATGAATGAAGAAGGAAGATGGTTAGTTTCTAATACTATAATACATGTAATGTATAATAAGTATTTAAGTTATACACTTTGTGATTTAAACACTTTGTGTATGTTATCCTTATTACGGATAACCTTCCTGGGAATCATAGAATGTTTTAATGAATCATAAGGGGTTTTTACTTTAGCATAGTTCTCTATACAGTAATAGTAGAATGAAGAATGTGATTCCTCACACCTTGTTTGGGGTCAATTGCTGACCACAAAACTTACATGCTGTAGAGAATTTTATTGTGAGTTGTGACTATTACAGGTTTCCAGGCAGATAACTGGGAGCCCCTTTCTGTACTAAGCAACAGCATTTTTGTTGACACCATATTCAAATAACTTGATTAGGGAAAATGTGAGTCTATCAGTATCCATCTTTCACATAGTAGCTGAAGGGAACACATTTTTCTATTCCCAGGTTTGCATATTGACTAACTTGTTCATACATATTCCATAAATACCACTTCACGATATTATACAGACATTTAAAAAATCCAATCCACTATGGGTTAACTTTATAAATGTCCTTCATAGTGCACCAGTTTTAAATGGAGGCACAGGGATCAATAACCGGTACCTCCCTGAAAGTGATGCCTGTGTTTTGAACTTGTGGACACTAACTCATTTAACATATATCTTTATTAAGCATGTATCAATGCTACGTGTTACATTCTTAAAGGGATATCAATTTTAAACGTATATTTGTTGATGAGGCTATAAATCTGTGTTATATGAATTTAGCTTGTATTAAATATTGACTCATTATTCAGCGTGTTTTGACAAATATTTTTCTGCCATATAAGTTTGATATTATTTAATTTATTGGCACAGTTCCTTAATTTGTATTATTAGTTTATTTTTACTATAAGCTATAAAGGTGAACAGTACTGTAATATGAATTGCAGAGGACAGCTTATTAATCAGCAGTTTGAGAGCTTAATTTGTTGAACTTTTTACATTTTAATATGATTTAAATTGGAGATGAAAGACCTATTTCTGAGCCTCCCAAGGATCATGGGGATTCTTAGTTAACACTAAGCAAATTTATACTACCTTAATTCAGATTTTAATAAACACTCTGGTGAGTTAAAGTACAAGTTATTAGCATAGAAAATGTAGTATTTCTATGACAGCACCCAGTTATGCTATAGCAGAGATATGATTGATCCATTTACTATACAGATGATTGACATTAACTGCAGTTTTATTTTTCAACCCTCCATTCCTATCTTACTGACACATAATATTGTTAAATATTACTATCCCCATTCTGTCAGAACCTGCTTGAAAAATTCAACGTATTGTCTCTAGAAATAAGTATACATTTTCTGGAAATTTATTTTTTGTTCTCTACTGAATTCATCGGGATTATACATAAGTAATGCTGTAAGACTCTTACAGTGACAGTAACCCACATAACGTCTGTCAGCGCATCATGAAGATCACATAATTTCAAGGATTCAATTCCAAGCAACATACAATGCAACTTTGAAATGAGAGCTCATACAGTAGAAGAAATATCTATTTGCGATAGAAATTTTATAGTACAAAAGTATACATTTTATAAGCAGGAGATAGAAATATTACCAAATGGACAAGTTATATAATTTATGTCTGGGTTTTTTTTTTTGGAATAAGTTTCAAACCAGTAGCTACATTAAGCATAATGACCGTATTCTCCTGATTTTGGTAATTTGATTCTCAAACTGTCACTTTATACAGTATATTCTTTTTTTTACACTTTATTGATACGTAACACATAAGTTAAACTGTAATATCAAAGATTCAAATGTAATTGAAGATACATGGACTCCGTAGCATATCTATAATGGGTGTAAAGTGCGAGACCAGTAGCGGCTCTTTTGCCTGTGATGCCGCTGTCCCGGGTTGCCGCCGCCGTGGCAAGAGCTGCTAATAACTAGGATGGCGGTGGCTATGAAAAGGTCCTCTCCATGAAGGGAATCTAGATGCACAGTGAGGTAGCATCTAGTTTCCCTTCGTGGAGAGGACCTTTCTGTGCGGTGCTATGGGAGAGACGTCATGACGTCTCTCCCATAGATCAGAGGAGCGGCGCCGGCAGCGGAAACGGAGTACAGTGGTCGGGAAGCAGGAACGGGGCTGGTATGTATTTTTTTTTTTTTTACTAGGGGCACAGATACTGGTGGGCACACTAAGGGGGGCACAACTACTGGAGCCACAACTAATGGGGGCACAGCTGCAGGGGACACAGCTGCCAAAGGAAACTTTCGTCCTGGGTGCCACAAGGTCTAGAAACATCCCTGTGTGAGACGCACATACTGTATACATGTGAGATCCTCCATCTGCTGAATCAAAGCTCAGTGCTGCTACCCTCCCTCTCATGTTACTCCTAATAGCACCATCTTTCATCATATGTGATCAGGCAGGTGGCTCCAGCATAGCAGGATTCTTGCAGTTTCCCAGAGTCTTGGCACTCTTCTGTGCATGCAACATCTTTGTAAATTCATCCTAAGAATGATTACGGTGGTGCCAGGAGGACCTTAGGGGGAGGCTCTACCTGGCAGAACTGAGAGGAAGTGGGTCCACTGCACATGGGCACACCCAGCTGTTACAACACCCCTGCAGGGCCTGACTCTCATTCAGGCATGAGTGGAAATGTTTATGGATATTGCAGATATCAGCATACTGCACATGCACTGTAAAAATAAATCATATGACTGTGCATGCGCTGGACCAAGTCTATGCACACAGATGGCGTTTGCAAGTATGTACGGATTGTTATGTCCTTTCACAGTCTCTGTGAAATAGACATTTCTGGGTAGTAACTGGGTGATGACCATGCAGATGCACAGACTAGATGTTTTGTGGGAATGTCATGGGTATGTAAGTCAACTGTTGTGCTCATAATTAACATGTGACGGTAGATGGAATGTCTGTGCATGTAAAAACAGTGGGTGGGATGGACTTCCACGTAAAGGTGCACATGTCCCAATAATGAATGGGGGCATGGCCTAAAAAAATCATATTTTATGCCCCATAAAAAAATAAAATGTAAAAAATTAATAACTGCAAGGCCACGCACTCCACAGGCGGTGCTATTCTAATCCAGGGGGTAAAGGGTCGGGGTGCTGGGGTTGGCCAGGGCCACCATCGGGGGGGACTACAGGTACTTCTATTCCAGACATGAACAGAGAGGGGCCTGGCAGCAGATCACAGACCAACATCCAGGCATAGCTTTTCAGCAGCAGCATTTCAAATTTAGAGCCGAGCTGCAAACCAAATGATGCTTGTGGGTTGGCAGCCTGATTGACTGCAGAAACATTGCCAAATTCAATGGATGAGTGAGGACAGCTTAAATTAGCTCACAATACACAGTACAGTCATAGCCTGGCACACGCATTGCTACACCATACAGCGTCAGCTCTTATAACTGCAGAGACAGCAAGCAGTCAGAGCTACACCATAGACCACACATATCTCTACAGCAAAATTTCATCAGTGCCTGTCCAGCTGGGAGATGAAGTACAGAGAGACCACTGGCACTAACACCAAAACCCCAGACATGGAACATTGGGGCATAGCGCAACAGACAGCCTGCCCCTCTGGAAAGAAAGAAAGACGCAAGCTAGGGAAGTCTAGGGAAATGGTGACTAACTGGAACTTTAACCTTTGTGTAACTAACCTTGGAACCGTGCTCATCTGTGCAAAACCATAAGCTCTCCTACTGCTCCATTAAGGAACTTAAACATTGGTGCTTTTCATATTTATTTATGTATTTATTTGTATGTATATATATATATATATATATATATATATATATATTTTTTTTTTTTTTTTTTAAATAATAAACTTTCTATGAATATTCTAACGGATATATTCTATATGTGTTTTCAATTGGTTGGGTATGGGATACCAGCAGTGAGGATATACCAACACCGGCATCCCGACTGCCAAAATCCCAATAGGTGCCTGCAGCTAAACTAACCCCATCCCTTCCCCTAACCCTCCCTTCCCTCAGCCTAGCCCTTACCCTCCTGATTTGCAGCCTAACCCTAACACTCACCTCCTACAGCCTAACCCTCTCCCTGCAGCCTAACTCTCTCTTCTAGTTCCGGTCTTCTGACTGCCTGGATCACGTACATCATGATGCTAACTACATACTTTTTTTTTTACTTTTAATCAATACATAGAGGTATTTCTTTGACACAATAGTGAACAGCTCACTAGAATACCCTTACCTAAAGATCCTTATGTTGCAACAATAAAGGTAACATTGTTTTTATACTGCAGTAATACATTGAAAAAAATGTGTTTCTACAATGTTTACAATACATATCTTACAAAGTGCTCATTACTTATAATATTGGTGATACCTTAAGAACTTAAGCAGCTGATAAACTTTAGCACAACTTTACATATGTATTAAGTAAATTCAGTATGCTGCCACTGTCAGGCTACAGTATGTCTAGCTGGCGGTTGTCCCTGCAACCATCCTAGCTAGGTGCAGTGGAGAAGGGGGGTTGGTTCATAGGAGGTAGTGTAAGCTCCTGCAAATCCCAACATCAGCATCTTTTTGTGCTATGTGTGTGCCTCAGAGGATGCCCTGCACCACCCTGCCGATGTCCAGCCCATCCTGCTCTGTGCCCCCCCAGTCCAGACTTCCCTATCTTGTGCCACCCTTAACCATGTCTAGCCATCCCTGTGCCCCCAATAGGTCCAGCCCTGCATCCCCCAGGTCTAGTCTTCCCTGTCCTGTGACCCTCCAGTTTAAGCCATCCCTACCCTCCCATATCCAGACATTACTGGTGTCCAATAAATTGCCCTCACCTTTCTTCTATGCCCTTCACAACCACTTTTTGTCTTGCCATGCCCCTCATCCTACCACCCTCTTTTATCTTCCGCTTCTACATTTTTCATACCTTTCCATCCTCCTCCTCTTCTGCTGAAGGCAATAGAGTCCTACTGGCTTCCGATCGGAAGTGATGTGGAGAAACCTGAGCATGACAGGTAAGAACAATATTCTGATTTCAATATTTTTTCCCCCTAACACTGCTATTGCTGGCGGAAACCCTGACTGCTGTAAAATTTGCCACTTTTTGCTAGTGAATGCTTCCCATATGACCTGCACAAGTCTTATGGTGGTACTTGTATTGCCATAATACCTCATTTATGTGACTCTGGCTTTTTAAATGTAGTTTTTATTTCATTTGCATGTGACTTTTTAAATGTGTATTTTTTACAGGTGGAGCTGGCTTTTTAAATGTGTGGTTTTTTTTTCCTGTGGATCTGGCCTTTTTAATGTGGGTTTTTCATGTGGATGTGGCTTTTTTTATACTGTACATTTAATATTCTGGTTGTCTGTGTGTGTATTTATAGCAGTTTTATCTTCCATATTTCTGTATTTATATAGTTTTACATGTTATAATACTACTCACATTATCCAAAGCGCCACACTCCTGTTTTTTCTTCTTCTGGGGGGCTGCCTAGTTTGTCAGTCCTGGACACCTGCTTCCAACCTTGTTTGTGGGTCCCTTCTCCATGGTCAGTGCCATCTTCCCAGTGATATTTGGGAAGATGGTAGATGTACACTACAGAGCAAAGACTCACAGTACCAGAGTCTTTGCTTTCACTGCGCAGGTGCCACCTTCCTGAAGATATCACTGGGAGGATGGTGCCAACCTTAAGTATAGGTACAGTATACACGGGAGAAAGTGCAGAGGACCCATGCCCCTCCAGCAGCCCAGCCCTGGGTAATGAGTACCCGCTCCCCCTCCTCTCTGTGCCACTAGGGGTACATGAATATCTGGAGGCAGATTATTGTCATAGTATCAGCAAGTAAGTAGGCTGCCACGTATGTGTCCTACTCAGAATCAGGCGCACATTCTCTAACACAAGTGGAATATTGGAAGAGATGATTTGGCTCCTACTAAACAAAGAGACTGATGAGTCAGAGGCAAAATGGCAGATTTTGCACAATTCTGTGGAAGCCTATTTTACTACCTTATGCTAATGTGAGATTCCATGGGGCTAATGTGAGTATCCGTGCAACTTCTAGCAGGAAGGCGCTCTGCCAACTGATTTATTGACCACAGCCGCAAACATCATCATTAGTATTGACACTTGCACCAGCCCAATGTTAGGTGCACGTTATCCATCAGAAACAGGCTTCCCTTCCCCATACACATGGAAGAATAGCTACTTATCTACAACACTTCCACTAAACTCCCATGACACTCCCACAGCACACAGCTCTGTGCATTCACAGCCTAGTTTCCACCACGAAATGCCCATTTCACAAAAAAACAAATCCGGCAAAGATCTTTTGGACTCAGAATAGGGCAGAGATCTGCAAAAATGCATAAATCTACATTGGATCATCCCCATATTCTCTCTTGTCTTTCTAGCTGCTTCTGCTTCGAAAGTAGGCAATTCTGATTATATGAAAGAGCAGTGAGGTTGATTTGTGTGGCAAGTGTCTCATACTATAGCCCCCTCAAGGCCAATAATCCACTATGTGTAACTGACACTGGGGTTTGCCATTTTTCTTGATCTCAAAAATACTTTTCCTCAACAATGCATTTAAGGATACAAGCAGAAAAGATAGCTATAACCCTTTGTTGCACTCACACAACTAGATACTATGTTTAGTTTATGACCATACAAAAAATCCTTTCTGTGGCGTCATACATAGTGCTATTGGGGGTCATTTCGACCCGATCGCACGATGCGCTTCGTCGCAGCTGCACGATCAGGTCGAAACTGTGCATGCGTTGCGGCCGCATTGCACAGGCACATCATTGCCTGGCGAGCAGCGACGCCACTAGCAAAGAAAGAGGTCGCAGCAATTACCGCAAGAAGATTGACAGGAGGAGGGCGTTCCGGGGCATCAATTGACACAGGCATGTCCAGGCAATTGGAGGGCGGATGTCTGACGTCAATTCTGGGAACCATCAACGCTGGATTCATCGCACAGGGTAAGTAACTCATACCCTGGTCTTGTTCTGCACAAAACTTTTTTGCATAGCAGGGCTGCACAAGTGATCACAGCCTTGCTATGCAAAAAAACACTCCCCCGATAGGTGGCGTCTAGTTGATCACACGGGCTGCAAAAAGTTGCAGCGTGCGATCAATTCGGAATGACCCCATTGTCCTTTTGCGATCCTACTAAAGATGAAAGGAGAAAAAGACAAAGAACAAATATATGTGTGTCAGTCTATTTGAACAGATAATTTCAACATGAATGACACAATCCCATTATAGATATCAAATCTTCCAAACAATGGAGTGTGAATCTTTAGGCAATACAGGTTCACCCTTGTGTATATCGGACAAAATTTCTGCTCACACATATGCTTACATTACATTCGCAAACAACTGCTACACATATAAAGGTATCTTTAAGGTGTTTCTATAAAGTATAACCGATATGCCTTTTCCTTACATATCCAACCACACACAGTAGCCAGAAGGGTGCTCACACGTATGCTTACTTGTGTACAAATATCTCATGCACACCAAGGTTTCTTTAGCACAAATATCTCATGCACAACTATTTAAGAACGGTTTTAAAGGGGGCTGATTCAAAAGTGTCTGTTCTTGCTTCTGCTGTTGCTATCTAAGCCATGCTCAGTCATGCATTTATGCTAATATGGGCAGAAGCTAACCTGAACATAGGGACACCCACTGCTATCACATCATTTCCATCTGCCGGCATATAACCGCTGATACAGTGGTACCATCATCGCAGATCGGGTCATAGTTTGAGTGCCTCTGTAGATGTGCAGTCTGAGCTGCTGTCCTGGGATGCAGAGGTTTCTCCAGTAGCAAGTAAGATTGCAACTGTTAATGTATGCATGCCAGGAAAACACTGTCTGAACGTCCATGACACGCCTGCATTTACCCAACCACCCCCCATTACCACCCCCAAATGCTGTCTTCCTGTCACTCACTTTGTGACCACAATCGCAATTCACTTGCTGCACATGTGCACTGCAGTTCAGATGCATATGCAATAAGAAAATATTAGCTGATTTACATACAGTGGCTTTGAGACCGCATCTGAATTAGGGCCAAGATGTAGATACTGCTCCAAACTGCCAGCTGCACCATATTTACAATCCACTCAACAATTTCAACACCAAGAACCAGATAAAAAGAAAAAACATGTTATAGCATTGATTTGTAAATAGTCACATCTTGATTTTGGCTTTATTTTACGAGCACAATTAATTCTGTCAGTACAGAATAATCAAACAAACTTGTTTTTAAGTTAAATAATTGTAAATTATTATTTATTTATTCTTATTATTGTTTATTTATTTGGTGCAGCAAGGGTTCCACAGGGCCTAACAAAGTATATAAACAAAAGAGCAAAACAAAAAAGCAGTGATTTACAGTACAAGACAATGTAAGACAGGTATTTAGTGGTCTATTTACTAAGACTTGGAGGAAGATAAAGTTGCTGGAGATAAAGTACCAGCCAATCGGCTCCTGTCATTTTTCAAACACAGCCTGTGACATGGCAGTTAGGAGCCGATTGGCTGGTACTTTATCTCCAGCGACTTTATCTCCATCCAAGGCTTAGTAAATAGACCCCTAAGTACTTTATATAGACATTGCTGCATCTGGGGACATGACACTGAAATAAGCATCAGGGTGGCAGAAACCGAGGGTTAGGTGCCGTTGTAAGAAGTATGGAGAAGATAACCAATGCACATGAGGGGTGAGGGCCCTGCTCATGAGAGCTTACATTCTAAAGGGGAGTGGCAGACATACAGGGGTGACACAGATGGGGTAGACAGTGAGCATGAAACAGAGGGTCAGGATGAGAGATGTCTGGGTTTGATGATTAAGTGGATCTTGACAGCCCATTTTAAGTTTTGTAGAGGTGGAGAATCTGATAGGGAGAGGAAGAAAATTCCAGAGGTAGAGCGCTCCACACTAATATATATTAATACTAGCTGATGTGCCCAGGTTCACCCGGGCAAAGGTTTGCTGGGTAGAACATTTTACCCCTTTTTTTTCCCTCCTTAGGAGTTAAAAAAAATTTTTTAAATAACAACTTAGTGGGTGGCTGCAAATAACTTTCACAGTTTCCGGACAACCCAGCAGGTCACATGTTCCAGGTCACCCAGCAGGTGCACAGGGATAAACAATAGCAAGTAGATATCTGCTACACTAGGCGCCACGCAAACAATATGGGGGTAGATGATGGCAATCACACATTATTACATTCCTTTCATTATGTGAAGATCATCCTCATAATTCTGTAGTCCTCTGATCTCATATTGTCTGACCATAGGGAGAGAACGGAATACCATCATGTGTAGTAAATTAAATTTTAATTACATACACACAGATAAAAATACATGAATACAATATATCTCCTGAATCCTGTTGGGATGCTTGAAAAACTGAACAATTACCAGAAATGCTGAGAACTGGTGCAAAACAGTTCTCTTGTACAGGGAGTTGTGATTCCGCACCAGTCTAACAATATATCTTAGAATAGAAATAACCATCATAGGTCAGGAAAATAGGTATATGTACAGACCGTAGTTAGTCAAGGAAACACCTCAGATAACCTCACCCCCAATTTTTGTGGGGGGGGGGCACTTAAAGGGATATAACTACACATAAGCGTCCTTTAATGATGTGCCAGCCAATTGCTCTATTGTTGTAATAGGACAATACAAGTGATGAAAAAAGAAGACCAACTACTGTCTGTACATATACGTAGTTTCCTGACCTATGATGTCTCATTAATACAGATTCATCTGTACTGGTCGAGGTGATATAGATGCAGTACTGAATGTGTCTACATCTTTTTCAAGTTATTCTATAACTACATGTGACCAGAACATTCGTTGTTTTTTATGTTTGTACTGTCCTGATCTATTGACAGTTTAGTGGACATATTTTTTAATGTAGAAATATTAAAAGTATCATTTTACTTGTATATTGACTTAATCAAACTTTTCTAGTTGTCAAGAGTGCGCCCACACAAGAGCCTTCTTCTCCTCTTTTCCCTAGCAAAACAGTTCTCAACAAGAGTGTTAATATTCACCAAACAGTCCACCCGGGTATGCAATCTGGGATAGCACTCTGGTATACGAGCAGCAGTCCAAACTTCCACAGGAACTTAGGAGTCTCTTTTCCAAATTACCAACGCGTTTCAACCCAATGCTTTGAAAAAGACCCAAAGCATTGGGTCAAAACGCGTTAGTCTTGAGGAAGTCCCGAGCTGTGACAGGACGAAACGCATTAGCGTCATCTCCCTGCATAGATTCTTCACACACTGACGGCAGCACCTGTACAAGTGGAACTGCTAGCGCTTACATCTGAAGCAGCAATTGGAGCGCTCACACCAGCCCGCAAGGACAGAGACATACAACTGTGCCACGAATAGTGCCGGCGGTGGACGCGGTGGCTGCATGCCACGAGGATAATTCTCCTTGCATCTGTGCTGTGATACAGGACATTCCCACTGGTTCGGGTAATTATAAGTACAGCACTAGTCCTCTGCGCTGGGACGCCAGTAGCAGGAGGATCGGAGATACTTTGTATTCTTTCCTTACAGGCAATCAGTAACTGTTGCAGTTTCATGCACTTTATGTAACAAACCAGACGAGTCGGCTCAGCATTTTAAGTTACATTGCTGCTACCTGTTTACAGTATAAAAGGATATCAGTGTGCTTTCATTAGTGTAGTTGGCGTGTATTAAATTATTTCTGAATTTTATGGTATACATTTATGTGTGGTATAATTGAGGTATTAATTAATTAAAATATAAGAATTTTTATTGAAAGCAATTTCCAAGTGTAGTCATTTTGAGTAAAAGCACACACGTACTTATATACAAAAATATATATATATATTTTATATAGTACATCAAGCGCAATATACTATATAAAACAATTCTCTGTTTTTAGTGCCTTTGAGGATCTAGCTAATCCTCTAGTATATACAGCTGGTGTTTAATTAAGTATATACCAGTTGATTTGCGCCGGGTGTTGGGGTGAGATTCACCTCAGATAGTTTTTCTAGCATGCCATCAGGATTCAAGGGATATATTGTATTCATGTATTTTTATCTGTGCGTATGTAATTAAAATTGAATTTACTACACATGATGGTATTCTGTTCTCTCCCTATGTGCTAACAATACGGGATCAGAGGACTACAGAATTATGAGAATGTAATAATGTGTGATTGCCATTCATCTACACCCATATTGTTTGTGTGGCGCCTAGTGTAGCAGATATCTACTTGCTATTGTTTATGTTTTCTAAAGTGTTTTGGAGAGACACCTTTTTTTGATATCTGCATCGCTGGGTAGCCTACAGTGCACAGTTTTTCACATATCACCAAAAAACTTTTTGGGGATTGCAGGTGCACAGGGATAGTTCACAAATTTTTCAGAGCACAATGGTGATGCATTGCACATGGCAGGCGGACATTTTGCCACATAACTCTGAAACAAAGCAACCAATTACAGCGCCAATATTTTTCTGCAAATCTACGGACCAAGACCTTTAATTTGGTATATGATGTATAACCCTGCCCAGACAGCATCATAGATATATGTCACCCATAATAGTTGTCCTTCTGCTATTAATAGATTTGTATCTAACTAATCTCATGTTTACATTTGTAATGTTTTTAATTGTTTTGTGTTTTATTTTTATCTTGAAATGTACACATTATTATACATATTTTTCTTAGCCTTTTTTATACTATAGCATTTTGCACGCAGCTTCACCCACGTGGAATTCTTATTGCAATAAGACTATTTTCATTGTGCCCATCTTCAAGTTTAAGGTCACTACCCAACCCCTAAAATAATTAACGTGAAGATACATAGCCTATATGTTAACGGACAATCTAAGGAACCTATCAATTTTCAAAATGGGATCAGCTTAGCGACTCCGAAAACTATTGATTTGACACTACTGTCAGTAATTTTGGACATTTTATTTTTCACCTCTTCTCACCCTCCATGCTGATGGGGGCTGAACTTGGACTTAAACGGCATTGGGAGTGTCACTACTCATCTCCGCGACGCTGAACACTATGGAATTTTTACATGTCACCCCCTTCCTACCCCCACCCCTAGGGGTGCTAGGTGTTATGATTCCTGTACTCCAGACCGGAGGAGATCTTATGGCAGAGGTCTGAGTACAGGGAAAATAAGCTGGTTGTGGGAGCAGGAGAGCCTAGTAACCCCTGGCACCCTAACTCCGTTGTCTCGCCCGTGTTATCAGAAATCCCCTGCGAGACTATGGTTGCTTGAGCCCATGGCAGCCGCGTTCGAAGGGCGGATTATGTCTGCCCAACCCCGATGCCCCCGCAGGTCTTAAAGGGAGATAAGGGGAAGTCCGAGACAGGGTGATAACAAGGGGCCCTCTGACTAAGCAACCAGGCCAGGGGTTACAAGCTAACTAACTTAAACCAAAGGTATGTGCGGACTAGCCGCCAGGGAAAAGGACAACCAAAGATCCCCTGATCCGTTACTCCTATCCAGCACCGCTGGATACCAGAGTGGATCTGTGGGAGCGGAATCCTCCGCAAAAGCTCCAGAACACAAGTAAACTAAATAATAAACAGTAAGCGGACAAGCCGCAACACACGGCTGAGCCGCGACTCACGAACACCACCAGATGTTAAAGGTGCTCGGTCAGACTCCAGGAACAGATGACAAACTTCCGAGTACAGGATCTCTGAGGACAGGAACAACCGGATTGAGCAGGACTGGAAACTCTCTGTAGCAGACACAGGCAAACAGGAAGCTATCACCGGCGTCTGTAAGGAGTCCTGAGGGTGCCTTTATTCAGGAACCCTCCAATCAAAATCCAGACAGGGTAATCAACTGAAATGCCGTGCAGCTTGCATGCTGCACGGCCAGCACACCATGAGGTAATCAGGACAGACCCAGCAACGGGGAACGCGGCTGAACGTGGCGTCCCCGTTGCTAAGGTCAGAGCGGCTCCGTGCGCCCGGCGTCTAGCGTTGCCAGGGAGCCGGCGGCTGTACGCGCACGGCGTCCCTGGTTGCTAGGCGCCGGGCCGCACCGACGAGCGGACCCCGGCGCCTAACAGTACCCCCCCCTTGAGGAGGGGTCAAGGAACCCCTAAAGCCGGGTTTCTGAGGAAATTCTCGAAAAAATGCCCTTTTGAGCCTCGGGGCATGAAGATCCTCATCCAGGACCCAAGACCTTTCCTCTGGCCCATAACCTCTCCAATGTACCAAAAAATAAAGCCGACCCCGGGACAACTTGGAATCGAGAACCTTCTCCACCAAGAACTCCTGCTGACCATGTACATTTATTGGTGATCTCCCCTGAGATATTTTACGAGGAAATCTACTGGACGAAACATATGGTTTCAGTAATGAGCAATGGAAGGTATTTCCGATCCGTAAAGTTTTTGGTAAACGTAACCGGAAAGCAACTGGATTGACTTTTTTGACAATGAGAAATGGTCCAATAAATCTAGGACCCAATCTGGCTGAGGTTTGTCGAAGTTTAATGTTGCGAGTCGACAACCACACCCTGTCTCCTACTTTAAAAGTGCACGGCCGCCGGAGCCTGTCAGAAAATCTTTTTTCCCGGAATGCTGCTTTTCTGAGAGCCAAGTGCACTTTTTTCCAAATAAGTTTAAGATGAGAGGTCAGGGCCAGAGAGGAGACAGAGGAATGTTGAAAAAATGAATTAGCTCTGGGGTGAAAACCAAAAACTGCAAAAAATGGAGACACATTGGTGGAGGAATGACAGGCATTATTATAAGCAAACTCCGCCAATGGAAGAAACTCAGACCAGTCATTTTGGAGTTTGGCCGAGTACAAACGCAAATATTGTTTTAGAGATTGGTTAACTCGCTCAGTCTGCCCATTGGATTGGGGATGATAACCGGACGTTAAAGATAATTTCATCTTTAACGAAGCACAAAAAGACTTCCAAAATTGTGCAATGAATTGTGGACCCCTATCAGAAACAATATCAGTGGGTAAGCCATGGAGTCTGAAAACATGGCGGAGGAACAAGACTGCCAATCCCTGGGCAGATGGCAATCGGGGAAGAGCAATGAAATGGGCCATTTTGCTAAAACGGTCCACTACCACCCATATGACTCGGCATCCGGCTGACAGAGGGAGGTCCACCACAAAATCCATGGAGATATGCGACCATGGCCTAAGGGGAACATTCAAGGGCATAAGTTGACCTATAGGCAAAGAACGGGGAACTTTATGCTGTGCACAGACCTGACAAGAAAAAACAAACTCTTTAATGTCTTTGGAAAGACCAGGCCACCATACTGAGCGGGAGACTAATTCCAAAGTCTTAGCGATTCCCGGATGACCGGCAACCTTGCTATCATGAAACTCCGCCAAAACAGTAGCTCTCAAAAACTCAGGGACAAAAAGACGACCAGCAGGAGTATTTCCAGGAGCTTGATGTTGAAGCAGCTTTAACTGGGTAAATACATCCTGTGTGAGGCCTGCCCGAATGACTGAAGACGGAAGTATGGGAGTAACAGGACTATTGTCTTGAACTGGAAGAAAACTGCGTGACAGGGCATCTGCCTTAGTATTCTTGGAACCTGGCCTGAAGGTGATAATGAATTTGAAACGAGTAAAAAATAAAGCCCAACGAGCCTGCCGGGCATTCAGTCGTTTAGCAGATTCAATGTATTGAAGATTTTTGTGATCAGTCAAAACTGAAATGGTATGGGTCGCTCCTTCAAGCCAATGCCTCCACTCCTCGAAAGCCCATTTAATAGCCAGCAATTCCCGGTTACCAACATCGTAGTTGGATTCTGCAGATGAGAATTTCCTGGACATAAAGGCACAAGGATGTAATTCAAGGGAATCTGGATCCTTCTGAGAAAGGATAGCCCCAACTCCAACCTCCGAGGCATCAACCTCAACAATGAAAGGCAATTCTGGGTTGGGATGTCTAAGGACAGGGGCTGAGACAAAGGCTTGTTTCAAGGCCTGAAAAGATAACTCAGCTTCACATGACCAATTGGTAGGATCTGCTCCCTTCTTAGTAAGTGCCACAATGGGAGCAACTAGGTCAGAGAAAGAGTGAATAAATCTTCTATAGTAGTTCGCAAACCCTAAAAAGCGCTGAATTGCTTTTAAGTTGGTGGGTTGCGCCCAACTAAGGATGGCTTGGAGCTTCTTTGGTTCCATACGGAATCCCCGAGGGGAAATAATGTACCCTAAAAAGGATACCTCCGTGACATGAAATTCACACTTCTCCAGTTTGGCATATAGGTGATTTTCACGTAATTTCTTTAGCACCTGACGCACCTGGGTAACATGTTGTTCTACAGAGTCAGAATATATCAAAATATCGTCTAAGTAGACTACAACGAATCTTCCAAGAAATTCACGGAGCACATCATTAATGAGATCCTGGAAAACTGCCGGAGCGTTTGACAGGCCGAATGGCATAACCAGATACTCATAGTGGCCTGATTGAGTACTGAATGCCGTTTTCCACTCATCCCCTGACTTGATTCTGATGAGGTTATATGCTCCTCTAAGGTCAATCTTAGAAAAAATCACAGCCGAACGTAGCTGATCAAAGAGGACAGAGATCAGCGGCAGAGGGTAAGTATTCTTTACTGAGATTTTATTCAAAGCTCTAAAGTCAATGCAGGGTCTGAGTGAACCATCCTTCTTCTCTACGAAGAAGAAACCTGCACTTAAAGGGGATTTAGATGGCCTGATAAAACCTTTCCCAAGGCTTTCTTTCACATACTCATTCATGGCCACAGTTTCAGGACCAGACAATGCATATAACCTTCCTTTAGGCAACGTGGCACCAGGAATTAGCTCAATGGCACAATCGTAAGGCCTATGGGGAGGCAGAATATCCGCATTGCCCTTGGAAAACACGTCAACAAAATCCTGATATTCCTCAGGAATGGGTGCAGGAACGGCGGCAGCTACTCGGATAGGAAGCGTAATACATTCTTTATTACAGATGGTATCCCATTGTAAGATCTCCCCCGACTGCCAATCAATGATGGGATTATGAAAGGCCAGCCAAGGGTGACCCAGAACCACAGGAACTGCTGGACAATGAGTAAGGAAAAACTCAATCTTTTCAGAATGCAGGGCTCCCACCGAGAGTAAAACAGGAGGTGTACCTAGAGAAATAACCCCATTGGACAAGGGACTCCCATCTAAACCATGCATGGTGACACACCTACCCAAGGTTAACTGAGGAATACCTAAGGCCTTGGCCCATGTTAAATCCATAAAGTTCCCTGCAGCTCCACTGTCCACAAAAGCAGAGACCGAGGAACAGAGGCTGCCAAAGGAAACTTTAGCAGGAACTAACAGTGAGTTATTTGAGGAGATGAGCTGCAGACCAAAGTGAACCCCCTCACAATTCACTTGGTCAGGAAGTTTCCCGATTTGTTCGGACAACTACGGGCAAAATGTCCCTTACCTCCACAGTATAAACAAAGACCAGAATTTTGCCTCCTGGTTCTTTCTTCAGGAGACAGTTTGGAGAGACCTATCTGCATAGGCTCCTCCATGTCTACAGGAATGGAAAGCACACAAGGAGTAGACCCGACAGATGCCCCTTTTTCAGCCCTCCGCTCTCTGAGCCGACGATCTATCTTAATAGAGAGCTCCATGAGTTTATCGAGAGTCTCAGGAGCGGGATACTGAAGGAGACTGTCTTTTATAGATTCAGATAAGCCGAGGCGAAACTGACTGCGCAGAGCTGGGTCATTCCATCCACAGTCGTTCGACCAACGGCGAAACTCCGTACAATAATTCTCTGCGGGATTCCTACCCTGTCTAAGAGCACGCAACTGACTCTCAGCGGACGCCTCTCTATCAGGGTCGTCATACAATAGCCCTAAAGATTTTAAAAAGGCGTCTACAGACGATAAGGCCGGATCGTCTGTCTTTAAACCAAAAGCCCAGGTCTGAGGATCCCCCTGAAGCAGAGAAATAATAATTCCAACCCGCTGAGCCTCCGTACCTGAGGAGACTGGTCTTAAACGAAAATAAAGTTTACAAGACTCTTTAAAATTAAAAAACTGTTTTCTATCCCCAGAAAAACGGTCAGGCAGATGCATTTTTGGTTCAGGGATGACCCTCAGGGAAGTCCGTAACAGATCTTCCTGTGACCTCACCCGGAGGGACAGATCCTGAACCATCTGAGTAAGTTCTTGAATCTGACTAACTAGAAGCTGGCCAGGATTTGGCCCAATACCGGCGGGATTCATGAGGCCGACAAAATCTCCCAACTGAATAAGTGAAAAAATTAACTCCTGTTAATTAAAATTTTTTCTTTTGTCGGGCCGGTGATAATGTTATGATTCCTGTACTCCAGACCGGAGGAGATCTTATGGCAGAGGTCTGAGTACAGGGAAAATAAGCTGGTTGTGGGAGCAGGAGAGCCTAGTAACCCCTGGCACCCTAACTCCGTTGTCTCGCCCGTGTTATCAGAAATCCCCTGCGAGACTATGGTTGCTTGAGCCCATGGCAGCCGCGTTCGAAGGGCGGATTATGTCTGCCCAACCCCGATGCCCCCGCAGGTCTTAAAGGGAGACAAGGGGAAGTCCGAGACAGGGTGATAACAAGGGGCCCTCTGACTAAGCAACCAGGCCAGGGGTTACAAGCTAACTAACTTAAACCAAAGGTATGTGCGGACTAGCCGCCAGGGAAAAGGACAACCAAAGATCCCCTGATCCGTTACTCCTATCCAGCACCGCTGGATACCAGAGTGGATCTGTGGGAGCGGAATCCTCCGCAAAAGCTCCAGAACACAAGTAAACTAAATAATAAACAGTAAGCGGACAAGCCGCAACACACGGCTGAGCCGCGACTCACGAACACCACCAGATGTTAAAGGTGCTCGGTCAGACTCCAGGAACAGATGACAAACTTCCGAGTACAGGATCTCTGAGGACAGGAACAACCGGATTGAGCAGGACTGGAAACTCTCTGTAGCAGACACAGGCAAACAGGAAGCTATCACCGGCGTCTGTAAGGAGTCCTGAGGGTGCCTTTATTCAGGAACCCTCCAATCAAAATCCAGACAGGGTAATCAACTGAAATGCCGTGCAGCTTGCATGCTGCACGGCCAGCACACCATGAGGTAATCAGGACAGACCCAGCAACGGGGAACGCGGCTGAACGTGGCGTCCCCGTTGCTAAGGTCAGAGCGGCTCCGTGCGCCCGGCGTCTAGCGTTGCCAGGGAGCCGGCGGCTGTACGCGCACGGCGTCCCTGGTTGCTAGGCGCCGGGCCGCACCGACGAGCGGACCCCGGCGCCTAACACTAGGGGTGTCTTAACCCCACGGTATTTTTTTCCAGATTGTAAGTAATATATGTACCAAGTTTGGTGTAAATTGCTCTAGGCATTCCAGAGTTATGCTGGAACATATATACACACATACGTCTATTTTTAGATATACAGGTTGAGTATCCCATATCCAAAATGCTTGGGACCAGATGTATTTTGAATATATGGTTTTTCCGTATTTTGGAATAACTGCTTACCATAATGAGATATCATGGCGATGGGACCTAAGTCTAAGCACAGAAGGCACCTTATACACACAGCCTGAAGGTAATTTTAGCCAATATTTTTAATAACTTTGTGCATTAAACAAAGTGTGTGTACATACACACAATTAATTTATGTTTCATATACACCTTATACACATATCCTGAAGGTCATTTAATACAATATTTTTAATAACTTTGTGTATTAAACAAAGTTTGTGTACATTGAGCCATCAGAAAACAAAGGTTTCACTATCTCGCTCTCACTCCAAAAATTCCGTATTTTGGAATATTCAGTTTTTCTGAATATTTGATAAGGGATACTCAACCTGTGTATATATATATATATATATATATATAGGTACTGTATCTTAATTGAAATAATAATTTCCATCAACGAGACTTCCTATTTATATATTTATTTCTTGAAAGACGGCATGATTTCCGCTAAGGATAAGATCTTTTAAAAATAAACATTAGTCTTGTAGGGAATTTACATAATTGACAATCTTAAACTTCTTCAAGCCTCATGTTTAAACGTGTGTCCAAATATATTGCCTGAGCAGTCATGACATTTTAATTAAAGTGTCAGTACATTTCTTCTTATTTATTCAGAACATGATTGAAACATTTATTGTCCAAACTTAATGTTAAATAGAAGATTCATGAGACCATCTGATATGCACAATGAATTTGAAATGTTCTATAAATGTTCTATAATCTATCACTATTAAGTAAAAGAAAAAATAGAATTTAAAAACATTGGATTATATGTCACATCAAGGAGTAAACATACATTAATCATTTCATTTTAAACAAAGCATATGAGAGACATTATAGGAAAAGATATTACCAAAGACATAGGGCTAGATGCATCATCGCTTGAAAAGTAAAAAAAATGGAGAGTGGAAAAGTGTCAGACAATTAGGTCCTAACTGCCATATCACAGGCTGTGTTTGAAAAATGGCAGTTAGGAGCTGATTGGCTAATATTTTTTTACTCTACATTTTATCACTTTCCAAGCGATGATGCATCTGGCCCATAATGTAACAAATCTACAGCTGGAATATGCAGAATAACTTTGTTCTGGGAAACATGTATTTCAAATACAGTATTCAGGGGATGAAGTCTGCAGTAAAAGAGATTGTTAAGCAGAAGATTGTAGGTAAGGTCCATAAGATTTGATGTGTATAAAAACAAATGTAAAAAATGATTGTTACTGTAATGTTTTTTAAATGAGGTTCAAATTAACTTTAATGGTTTAGATCAGAGGTTCCCAAACTGTGTGCCGTGGCTCCCTGGGGTGCCTCAGGACACTTGCAGGGGTACCCTGGGTTGGTGGTTCAGTACCAATTCAAATTATTCACAGTCAATATAATAGGCAAAACCAGTGCTGGTGGCTGCCAGTCATAAAATATGTGACCCTAAGGATGACATATAAACGCAATCTACTTAATGTAATATTTCGTTCTAAATTTCTCAATAAGAAATTTTTGGCCTAGGGGTGCCGTGAAAAAAATTCTGATATTCTAGGGCGCCGTGATTCAAAAAAGTTTGGAAACCACTGGTTTAGATGCTTGAAGAGTTTGCTTTGAGTTACCTAAAATTTACCATGGCAATAACCACAACAGCTTTAGTTTAGGAATCCTGTATTTCTTAGTTGTGGGTATAGGTAAAAGGACTCCTATATACTGGTATGCCCAAAGATAAGAGTTTTAAGAATAATGTACATGATTTTTCAATGGGTCTCCCTTATTCCAAATAAAAAATGGTAATTTGAAAGACCTCCTAATTTGTATCAAATGCATATAACCATAGTAGTTGTGCAGTGTCTGACATCAATGTTGCCATGGCAACATAATGTTAACAATACATAGCAACAAGCTTATAATGTGGATGCCTTAGACATTATAAAAATATGCTTCCCATGAGAATGAGTGAACACGAAGCATAGAAGCAAAACACAATATGATAGTCTGTCCCATATCCATAATGCATGTGCATGAGAAGTCATTGGGTTATATGTGATAGGGTCCGAGTTTGCCGGAGGTGCAGGAAGTTGGCCAAGATTGGCTGTATTTTTAAAGCGGCAATCATTTACAACACAAATTCAGGTAGGTTTTGCCTTGTAAATGGTTGCGATATCCTGCACCTCCGGCAAACTCGGACCCTATTACATATGCCCCATTATAAGCTGATACCTGATTAAAAGTTGAAGCATAGTTTTATGCATATGACACATACCAGCATCAGGAAAATATATGAACCACTAGAGAAGTATTATTATTAAGTAGATAGCAAAAACATCTGAATTACAAAATGTAAGCACACAGATTTGTTTCTCCTTTAAACAAATAATAACATGAGAGTGATCCAATTTTGTAAGGAAAAAATTAAACAGCATGAAAGCATTCTCAATAGCGACCACAAGACTAACCGTCTGAGGAGAATAGAGAGAGAAGAAAAAGCAACAAAGAATAGGAAAATAAATATTAGAAAGGAGAAGAATGTAGAACAGAAGGGAAGGACCTCAGATAGTGATAATAGCAGTAGGACCAATTCAGGGATTCAACTGGGAAACACGGTGGGTCCTGGAGAGCAACTCAGGGTCCTGGTACTAGCATGGGGGTGTGACCTAAAAGGAGACATGCCCATGGCCACTAAAAATAAAGGACAAAAATGTGCCCTCCACAGGAGGCGCAGTTCAAATTGGGTACCGGGTGCAGGGAGGGCCACGGCTTCCTACCTTGCTTGCTCTGGAAAGTGGATCCTCCCTTCTTGGCCAGAGACATCTTCCCAAATGTATTTGGGAAAAAGACACATGTGTACTAGAGAGCAAGGATTCTCCAGATTCTTTGCGCTCATTGGGGCTAATTCAGGTTGGAACGTAAATCACGATCCAACCAGAATTTTTTCGATTGCCCAGTGTTGCATGCACAGTGCCCGTCCTGTGCATATGCCCGCACTTTCTGTGAGGGGCTGCAGAAAATGCAATTGCCCCTGCCTGTCAATCAGGCAGAGAAGATCGCGGGGGGGGGGGGGGGCAATGCTCCATTTCCAGAGAGGAGATGGAGCGTTGCGGGGGCAATGCAAATGGGGGATGGAGTCGGCCAAACGGGGGCATGATCATGGCAGCTGCATGACGTCACACTCAGCCGCTGTGATGAGGGAGAAGGCGGCGGGTCTCCTGCGGTCACAGCCAAGCTGCAGCGGTAGGAGGCTTCCCAGTATTTCTGCTAACAAGCAGAAATTGCGATCACTCGCAATTTCTGCTTGTTGAAGGGGGGGAGGCTCCAGTCAGCATGCTGGGCGGCTCCCAGAAAAGGATAGCAAATTCTGCTGATTAGCAGAATTTGCTATCCTTACTGAATTAGCCCCCTTGTGTGAAGCCATCTTCCCAAAGATGTCATTGGAAAGATGGCACTGGCTGTAGTGGGGGGTTCCACTTCCCAGATGAAGGTAAGTAAACTTGGGAAGGGGGAGGAGTGGCTATGGGGCAGTAGAACCAGGCCCCTCTGGGTACCTTTGTCAAGCCCATATAATTTGTAAGAGGCCCCCTCCCCCTCTGAAGTATTCTGGATGGTTAGCCAGGAGCCCCAAAGGCTGGGAAGGCTTAGAGAAAGAAGAAAGTGTTTAGGATCAAAAGGGATGGCAACGTTGAATAGGTTTGAGAGGAGGGTGATTACTTATGGACATATTGCTGACATCTGTGAGCAATCCTGCCATATACAATATGTAAGAAGGTATCTTCTTACGAGCATCCTCTCCAACACCTATCCGAGAAAACATGGTCTTCAGCCGAGAAGGTACATAATACCAATAGTATAAGCGTTTATCTACGTTTTCATCAACTTTGACAAAAAAGGAGTTAGAGACGGCATTGTCCCAAATTTCTGACCACTCTTAATTGTCTAAATTGATTCCAAAATCTGATTATCATGCCAGCTAATGAGAGTCCCATGCATGAATTGCTTTCTCATTGAGCAGCATACATATCTTGAAAATTAAGCCTCTGGTTGAGAATCTTCTTCAACAAATACATTCAATGGAAGATACAGACCTCCCTATTTTTACTGGTTTCATCTTGGAGTGAAAGCGCCGAATTTGTAAAAAAAAAAAAAAATCTTTAAATGGGATTGTCTCTTTCCCCTGGATGTCTAAAAATTAAGAAAAATTAATCAGTGATATAATTTGTTGTAGAAACAGAATATCCCCTGCCCTCCAAGTATTGAAAGATGATTTAAACATGCCTGGTGGAATTCACGATTATGAAATAGTAGGATAAAGGGGGTGGGCGAGGCAGTAATTTAAACCTCCAATATGTGAAATCACAGATGGTTAATGAACAGGAAACTATAGGGTGGGAGGTGGCATTTCGGGGATGGTGAGTCCTGGGGAGCCACAAGAGGGAAGAGAACATTGTCAAACCCAACTCCTCAGATTCAACATCAACTCAGACCTTCCCTGCATCAGAGGTTCACCATTGCACTCACTGAGAGAGCTGTGCCGCATAGTACTATTTCTGAAAATTAGAGATTCCCAGTCCACCACCTCAAGAAAAATGCTAAAGTAATTTCAATTTAATCTGGGGATATTTTTGAGCCCAGGGGAATTGTAAAATTTGAATTTGTAGAAATTTGAAAACATAGGGTGGAATATAGATTGGTAGGGCCTGGAATATGTAACTATAAAAGCAGAGGAAGTATGTTTATCTTTAATACGTTTATTCTGCCTATCCAAGATATGAAATGACCAGACCACTCATGGAGGTCTGTTTTAATGTGGTCCAGAATGTAGGGGAAGTTGGCTTGGAATAACTAATAGTGCCGGTGAGTTAATTAGATGCCCGGGTAAGTAATTTTCTGTTTATGGCATGTAAAGGAAACACAGTCTTAAGATTTTGTTTTGCTAAGGCAGGAATATAAAAATCAAGGACTTCTGTTTTGTTGATATTTATTTTATATCCCGAGTGTTGGGAGTAAAGAGTTATCTTGGAGAGGAGAGGCAGCAGAGATTGGATAAGGTTAGAGAGGGAGATTAAAACATCATCCGCATAACACTACAGATTAAGCCACACTCATTGTGGCTACATCTGTGCTAAATGAGCACTCTGAGCATGACTAGGCACACCCGTGCCTTGCCATGCCGAGCTGCGGCATTTGCCTCTCCCATTCATGCGAATTCATGCCTATCAAGACATCTGTATTTTGCGTTTCGATGGACCTGTTTTCACTAATGATATATTCACATTAAAGCAGGTCCTTGCCGCCAGGGGCTCCATAACTAAAGCAAATTATTATTGGTTAGAGCGGATAGCCTTGTCTGGTGTCACTGATTATAACAAAGCTAGTGGAAGTGACATTGTTAACAGAGACCCTTCCCATTGGGGAGCGAAAGAGTGCCAAAACTCCCTCATAGAATTTGCCAGAGAAAATTATTTTGTGGAGGACTGCAAAAATAAGTCCACAAAATGCAATCAAATGCTTTCTCTGTATCTAATACTAAAATAAGAGAAGGGAGCTTTGTCTATGAATGGAGTGGATATGGTCTATGGCTCTTCTGGTGTTATTAGATGCCTGGCATCCTGGGATGAATCTGACTTGGTTGCAGTGAATTAATTGAGGGAGAAGTGGAGCCAAGTGAGAAGTAAAAATTTGGGCATAGATCTTCATGTCAACATTCATAAACAAGATTGGTCTCTAAATAGGACACTGAGCAGGGTATCTGTCAGGCTTGGGAATCACCACTATGTCAGCTAGGGTTGTGGCAGGAGCAAAGGACACACAATCTAGGATGTCATTAAAAAGAGAGACTTTGAAAGACTACAAAATCTCATTATGTACTGTATAGTTTGGAGCAGAGAAGGGAAAGGGGGGACAAAATAGAAACTTTCAAATATATCAAGGGTTTTAACAAAGTCCAGGAGGGAAACATTCTTCAAAGAGAAGTATTAGAACATTGGAGAAAGGCAGGATCACAGAAAATTTGAGGAAAAATTACTTCACAGAAAGTGTAGTGGACAAGTGGAATAGCCTCCCATCAAAGGTGGTAGAGGCTAAGACAGTAGAGTAATTTAAACATGCATGTGATATCCTTATAAGAAATACATTAAGGATCAAATAAGGTTTTAGTAAAAATATGACAAAAAAGGTGCAGACTAGATGGGTCAAGTGGTTCTTATCTTCCATCACATTCTCATGTTTCTATGAGAGGTAAGATGCAGTGCTAACTCCTTTGCAAATAGTTTATAATATTTGGCTGAAAATCCATTTGGGGCCGGGGCAGTAGAGGATCACACTGACTTGATAGCAGCAGTTGTCTCTTCTACTGAGATACTCTCATTGAGTGCAGATAACTGGGGTTCCGATATACATGGTAAGGGAGTGAAGTATGGGTAAGAACGCACTTCCTTAGGCCCATTGAGGCCAGGGGAGGGTTGGGAAGATTATAAAGTAAACTATAAAAGTTTCTGAACTCCTCAAAAATCTCATCTGGGCCATAGGTGAGGGAGCTAAGTTTCTGAGAGTATAGTTTGTCTATCATGCCTTTTGCTTGTTTGCATCTAAGTTTGTTTGCCAACAGAGAATCAATTTTATAAGTTTTGTCATAAAAACGTTGGCGAAGTTTCAACAAAACAAGTCCATCACAGTGGGACAAGAGAGTATTTAGCTGACATTTCAAACATTCTATTTGAGAGAGAAGGGAGGTGCAGGGAGATGCCTTGTGTTGGGCAGTCAGTGCAGACATTTGTGATTCAAGAGATAGAATATGTTGTGTGGCTTTCTTTCTGATCACAGGGGTTTTTGGCCATGATGAAACCCGGTATTGTGGCCTTATGGGCCTCTCAAAGAATACTTGAAGAAATTTTCAGAGGAAGTATTTTCTTAAAAATATTGTAACACTGCTAGCTTTATATCTTTTAATGCTGAGGGATGTTGTAGGAGGGAATTGTCTAGATGCTATTTATGTGTTCTATGAGGAGATCCATACATGTCAAGTAAGATATATACTCCTGCATGATCAGTTCATTTAAAAGGGGTAATGCCAGAATCAGCGATAAACAAAGAGATAGAGGAAGAGGTATGAAACATGTCAATCCTCAAGTAATTTTATGAGGGATCGAAAAATGAGTGTATTGCCTAGCCTGAGGATATTTGAGATGCCAGGAATCACAAAGACCATGTTGCTTAAGAGAAGCAATGAGGGTATGAGAGGCTCTAGGGACTGCTGTGTTATAGTTTGAGTTGAGGGGTTAGATCTATCCAACTAAGGATCAATAATAGTGTTGAAATCCCCACCTGTCCTTGTGCCACACTGCCTATATTATGAAATAAGAATCAAAGAATTGGGGCTTGATTGGGGCATATACTGACTTTTTTTTTACATTCCAACAATGTAGTAGCCTGACGAATAAACAGTACTAGCCTACAACAATATCTACATTATTGCACATAAATTATAACAATACAATCATCATGCTCCTACTTTAAGACAGACATTAACAAAGTGCTATTGTTTTATCAATCCCATATATTTCAAATACATAATTTTACTAAAATTGTCCTTCGAAAAATGTGAATTGTATTTTGTGTTATAAATTAAATTATAATGAGTGACTACCATTACCATGAGCTTGCAGAACCAAACAGCAGAGTTCATTGACTATAACAATCCCTTTCCAGAAACTACTCTCTTTCATTGGTATTCGGCTGCCACCAGGACTTGAACTCTAAGAAGTGCAAGCTCAAGATCATAGACACATATATTTAAAGGTAACAGGAGACTTTAAACGTATTGAATGGCATAATAAACTAAAAACACTAGCTAAATGTATCACAACACTGGATGGCACTAACTAAATGCACTAGTTAAATATGCCAACTTAATAAAAATACTAAAACAATACTGGTTTCCTGCATAAAACAGATTATTTCACCATAGAGAAATGTTGACAGATAACAGGTTTTCTGCATAACAGACAATTGAAACTTTTGAATGGCAAATGAATTTTGCGCTGTGGAGTATTGATGATAGGCAACAGATTTGTGGTATAGCACAGATAACTTCACGGTAGAAAAATGCTGACAAGAAACAGGTTATCAACACAGCAATGATAATTGCAATCTTCCAAATGGCCAAGTGGAGTAATGCTGATGAATAACAGGTTTTCGGCATAGCACAGATAACTGCACTGTATAGAAATGTTAGCCAAATTTCTGAATAACACAGGTGATTTTTGCAGTACCGCGAGACTAGGCAGATCTGAACTATGTAGACATACTAGCAGGGCTCCAGGTTCGTAAAAAACACAGGTAAATGAAATATAGAGATACTGGACAGGTCTGCTGAATAGCATTGATTAATAACACTGTGAAGAAATACTGATATATCTTCCAAATGGCACAGAAAAATAAGCTCTACTAAGCAAGTATCCAAGACTGAAAAAAACAGACTGCTTACAAACAAGAGTGTCCAAGGGAAATCCCTAGAAAGGCCGAACAGCCAATCATCACAAGTCCAGAAACCAGCAAGGATCTGAACTCAGCTGCAACAATGAAGCTTGATGACCAGGGTTTTCCCCCTGGATTGGTGGGGCTGGGCTGCTTTGGGGTAGCACACTGCGAGATCTTATTTAGCACCCCCTTAATACATCTATTAATTATTCTGGTCTTTTAATTACACTTTCACTAGTATATTAATTTTTGTATATAGATTTTGTTTTCCTTTTATTAACACATACTAACACTTTACCTTCTCGAATTGTGCTGCCCTGGGGTTAGCTGGCCTTTGCCAGTTTGTGGGGTTCTACACCTGGGGCCCAGACCTAGAATTAGGGACCACCAGCATCAGAGGAGCCTTGCCGGGGCCTGGTGGCTTATCATACATTTGCAAACTGTATGTAACTAAGACCTCTGGATTTCTATTATATATATACAGTATATATATATATATATATAGTCTTTCATGTCTTGGTACAGGTACAGCTCGGTGTGCTGGGGGACACCAGGGGTTTATCCCCAATGTATTTAAAGCTCAGACTACCCCCTCCCTTTCATGCACCTGAATTGTATTTCCTAATTGATTTGAGCAACTTACATTTTGTTCGGGTAGAGGGTGATGTCTTGAAAAAGCAAAAGGTGACAGGAGAGGGATGGTGATGGGGAAATAGTGATATATTAAATAAATAACCCTTATTGCCAATTTAATTTATCGTTATTTGTTGACTCCCCTTCATAATATACACTCCACATTTTATACAAAACACTACACAAGTACATTCTGCATACATTATACACTCAATCTCCCACCATTCTATTACCATAATATGTAGCTACTAATAAACAGTGCTGGTTAACATCCTCTTTTTAAGGTAAATGTGGCATCTTGAAACATCTGTCCACTCCTACCCAAATACTAGTGAAACCCGTATATTCAGGGAGTTTCATAATAAATTCCATGGATAAATGCATCCATGGTTTGGCAGCTATGGGAAGTTGATTAAAATGACCAACCAGATGACATATAGGTACTTTCTCCATGTCTGAACAAGCAAGCAGAAATTTTCTAGTATTTTCTAGTATTACATTTTCAGGGTAGGCCACCACACAACCGAGACAACAACTTTACTGTCTTATAAATAATTGATACCTTAGTAGAATTAACCTCTAAAAGAACTACTTTCTGCAGTGAATCTGGAACAAACAGCTGATTAGCTGGTAACTCAGAAAGGTCTTGTGCTTGAACAGATCTTAGCCGATCAGCTACAATAGGTTCTTAGCCAGGCCCAATAAAACCTTCTTAGATAGAATAATGGGGTGTCAGCAACAACTTCCAGATGTACATGAAAAAAACTTCTGCACAATGCATCTGCCTTCAAATTTTTAGAGCCAGAACAATGCAAAATGACAAAATTAAATCTAGAAAAAAGTGCCCATATGACTTGTCTCAAATCCAGCCTCCTGGTTTGGAGACTTCCAGTATATACTGTTGGCAGAGTGTTACGGTGTTGGATAGGGATGTTAGTCCACACAACGGCACTTAACCAGATTGTTCGTTTATTCAGAGAACAGAAGGTAACAGTTCATTATACACATAAGAGGGTCTGCAGCAGCAGGTACTTACATCAAGGTGACAGGATGCTACAGCGGTCACACAGCGGATAAACATATATTGGGGGCGGCTGCAATCAGACAAGGTCTCACTATGCAGGAGACTATCAGCTTCACGTCTGTGCGGTCAGACTCTCCCAGGAAGAACTCAGAAGAAGTGCGGGTTCCCGCCGGGACAGTATCCTCCCGCATGAGCTAACACTAGGAGGTAAACACTAGAACAGGGAAGCTGCCTCTAGTGCTGGGATGGAGACAGATCACTGAGTGCTCTATTCTCCAACATATACAATATAGCAAACTTTTGTGATCAGTATAAATCATAATTTTTTACTTGGCTCCTTTAACCCAGTGTCTCCATAATTACAGTTTCCATTTAACAGCCAGACACTCATGGTTCTTCACAGCATTCAATTCTGTGGAAAAAAAATAACACAAGGATGAAAGTTATTATCACAAGAGTTGATCTGAGACTGTACTGCTCTGGCTCCTACATCAGAAGCATTAACCTCCACAGTGAAAGGTAGCTCTGAATCCAGATGACTTTATACCTGAGCCATTGAAAAAACGTATTTTATAGTAGCAAATGCCTTATCAACTTCGGAGTCAAAACTGCATTTTTTTATTTTAGATTTCAGTTTTGTCAATGAGAGGAGCCACAATCACAGAAAAAGACTTAATGAATCTTTGGTAAAAAATTACCAAATTTTAAAAACCTCCAGCTTTGAGATTCAAGGGCTTCAACCAGTAATGGCTTGAACTTTAACAGTATCCTTAGAAAAACCCTGATTTGAAAAACTCGTAATGTATCCAAGATAAGTAACCTGATACTTTTAATATTCTCATTTCTCTAATTTTGTATACAGACGATTCACACAAAGTTTTTGTAGGACCTGATGAGCATGAATTCTATGTTCTTCTAAACATTTGAAATATAGCACGATAACATCCAAATGTATGACTACAAATTTCCCCAAAAATTCGCTAAACACATCGTTGATGAAATCTTGAAAAACCACTGGGGCATTGTGCAGCCCAAAAGCAGGGCTGGCTCCAGGCATATTCCAATAGAGCGGCCGAACAGGGCACAACACTTTATGGGCACCGCTAGATCTTGCCGCCATATTGAAACCTGGAGCCATCCCTACAGCAGCAGCAGTGTCCGCCTTCTAGCAGAGACTTGCACTGCATCACATACCACAGCCCAAAGTAAACCCCCTCCCCATTAACTGGCACCAGCCCATGAGCCAATCAGAGCTCACGGTCTGGCAGCTGAGGCTCCTGATTGGCTGCCGGACGACAAGCTTTGATTGGCTCACGGACTGGAACCTAGTTGGAGCTAGACACCGCTGTGGGCGCTGGAGACTGAGGGGCAGGAGAGGCACACGCTGTGCTCTCCTCCCCACCCTTAAGAAGCAACAGCAGCCTCCCTGCCCTTAAGAACAAGAGATGCGGTGAGCAGCACTTGGGGGGGTATCATTTGTATCTGGCATAGGGGGCATATCTGTCACTGTGTGGGGACATGTGTATCTGGCACTGGGGTCATATATGGCACTATGGGGACATTTGTATCTGGCACTGTGGTCATATCTGGCACTATGTGAGGACATGTGTATCTGGCATTGGGGGCATATCTGGAACTGGGTGGACATGTGTATCTGGCATTGGGGTCATATCTGGCACTGTGTAAGGACATGTGTATCTGGCACTTGGGACATATATGGCACTGAGGGGACATGTGTTTCTGGCACTGGGGGCATATCTGGCACTTTGGGAACATGTGTATCTGCCACTTGGGGCATATATGTATCTGGCACTGTAGGGCATACATGTATCTGGCACTGTGGGGACATGTGTATCTGGGGGGCATATAATGTGTATCTGGCATTGCTGGGGGCATATCATGTGTATCTGGGACTGCTGGGGGACATATCATGTGTATCTGGTACTGCTGGGGACATATCATGTCTATCTGGCACTGCTGGGGGCATATCATGTGTATCTGGCACTGCTGGGGGGCATATCATGTGTATATGGCACTGCTGGGGGGCATATCATGTGTATATGGCACTGCTGGGGGCATATCATGTGTATATGGCACTTCTGGGGGGCATATCATGTGTATCTGGCACTGCTAGGGGGGCATATCATGTGTATCTGGCACTGCTGGGGGCATATCATGTGTATCTGGCACTGCTTGGGGGCATATCATGTGTATCTGGCACTACTGGGGGGCATATCATGTGTATCTGGCACTGCTGTGGGGCATATCATGTGTATCTGGCACTGCTGGTGGGCATGTCATGTCTATCTGGCATTGCTGGGGGGCATGTCATGTCTATTTGGCACTGCACTGCTGGGGGGCATGTCATGTCTATCTGGCATTGCACTGCTGGGGTCATTATGTGTATCTGGCACTATACTGGAGACATTATGTGTAACGAACACTACTGTGGCTAATATGTGTAAGACTGCTAATTGTGTGTGTAGAGGGGATGTGAAAAGATATTTATTTATAGTTTGATAATACGAAGTTGCCACGCCCACTTTCCCATGAGCTTGCGCACCTTCGGCGCACGCAAGGGGGGGTGCTTCAAAATTTTCTCGCTTGGGGTGCTAGTAGGCCTGGAGCCAGCCCTGCCCAAAAGGCATTACCAGCTATTCATAATGGTGTGTGTGTGTGTGTGTGTGTGTGTGTGTGTGTGTGTGTGTGTAACAAAAGCACACTTCCACTTATTCCCTTTGCAGATGAGTACCAGATTATAGAAGCACCTGTCAAATCAATCTTCATAAAGATAAATGCACCTGTCAACTGATTCCAATTCTGGAATAAGAGATAATGGATGCCTATTTTGAACCAGCATCTTGATCAGACCCCCATATTTTTTTTTTTTTTCTTCACAAAAAGAGACCTGTTCCCAGCAGAAACATAAAAAGGCTGTTAAACCCCCTTTTCCAAATTTTCAGTAACCTAGATTTCAACTGCCTTCTCTTCAGGAACAGATAAATTAAACAGAAACTAAATAGCGCTGCCTGCTGTAATGTATTCAGTAGACAGCGATGCAACTATCAGCGCATACATAAAGGTGGGGGCGGACAGTACACCTGCACAACAAATGCGCAGTGGGCAAAGCACTGTCTGCACCACCCTAGTTATGGCCCTGCAAATAGGATGTTGGTACTTAGCAACTGCTTGCAATACTACCCACATAAGTATTAAGAAATGGTGAATGAGGAACACCCCAACAGAGTGTGGACAGCGCCATACAGAAGGTAACAGTTCATTATACACATAAGAGGGTCTGCAGCAGCAGGTACTTACATCAAGGTGACAGGATGCTACAGCGGTCACACAGCGGATAAACATATATTGGGTGCGGCTGCAATCAGACAAGGTCTCACTATGCAGGAGACTATCAGCTTCACGTCTGTGCGGTCAGACTCTCCCAGGAAGAACTCAGAAGAAGTGCGGGTTCCCGCCGGGACAGTATCCTCCCGCATGAGCTAACACTAGGAGGTAAACACTAGAACAGGGAAGCTGCCTCTAGTGCTGGGATGGAGACAGATCACTGAGTGCTCTATTCTCCAACATATACAATATAGCAAACTTTTGTGATCAGTATAAATCATAATTTTTTACTTGGCTCCTTTAACCCAGTGTCTCCATAATTACAGTTTCCATTTAACAGCCAGACACTCATGGTTCTTCACAGCATTCAATTCTGTGGAAAAAAAATAACACAAGGATGAAAGTTATTATCACAAGAGTTGATCTGAGACTGTACTGCTCTGGCTCCTATATCAGAAGCATTAACCTCCACAGTGAAAGGTAGCTCTGAATCCAGATGACTTTATACCTGAGCCATTGAAAAAACGTATTTTATAGTAGCAAATGCCTTATCAACTTCAGGAGTCAAAACTGCATTTTTTTATTTTAGATTTCAGTTTTGTCAATGAGAGGAGCCACAATCACAGAAAAAGACTTAATGAATCTTTGGTAAAAAATTACCAAATTTTAAAAACCTCCAGCTTTGAGATTCAAGGGCTTCAACCAGTAATGGCTTGAACTTTAACAGTATCCTTAGAAAAACCCTGATTTGAAAAACTCGTAATGTATCCAAGATAAGTAACCTGATACTTTTAATATTCTCATTTCTCTAATTTTGTATACAGACGATTCACACAAAGTTTTTGTAGGACCTGATGAGCATGAATTTTATGTTCTTCTAAACATTTGAAATATAGCACGATAACATCCAAATGTATGACTACAAATTTCCCCAAAAATTCGCTAAACACATCGTTGATGAAATCTTGAAAAACCACTGGGGCATTGTGCAGCCCAAAAGCAGGGCTGGCTCCAGGCATATTCCAATAGAGCGGCCGAACAGGGCACAACACTTTATGGGCACCGCTAGATCTTGCCGCCATATTGAAACCTGGAGCCATCCCTACAGCAGCAGCAGTGTCCGCCTTCTAGCAGAGACTTGCACTGCATCACATACCACAGCCCAAAGTAAACCCCCTCCCCATTAACTGGCACCAGCCCATGAGCCAATCAGAGCTCACGGTCTGGCAGCTGAGGCTCCTGATTGGCTGCCGGACGACAAGCTTTGATTGGCTCACGGACTGGAACCTAGTTGGAGCTAGACACCGCTGTGGGCGCTGGAGACTGAGGGTCAGGAGAGGCACACGCTGTGCTCTCCTCCCCACCCTTAAGAAGCAACAGCAGCCTCCCTGCCCTTAAGAACAAGAGATGCGGTGAGCAGCACTTGGGGGGGTATCATTTGTATCTGGCATAGGGGGCATATCTGTCACTGTGTGGGGACATGTGTATCTGGCACTGGGGTCATATATGGCACTATGGGGACATTTGTATCTGGCACTGTGGTCATATCTGGCACTATGTGAGGACATGTGTATCTGGCATTGGGGGCATATCTGGAACTGGGTGGACATGTGTATCTGGCATTGGGGTCATATCTGGCACTGTGTAAGGACATGTGTATCTGGCACTTGGGACATATATGGCACTGAGGGGACATGTGTTTCTGGCACTGGGGGCATATCTGGCACTTTGGGAACATGTGTATCTGCCACTTGGGGCATATATGTATCTGGCACTGTAGGGCATACATGTATCTGGCACTGTGGGGACATGTGTATCTGGGGGGCATATAATGTGTATCTGGCATTGCTGGGGGCATATCATGTGTATCTGGGACTGCTGGGGGACATATCATGTGTATCTGGTACTGCTGGGGACATATCATGTCTATCTGGCACTGCTGGGGGCATATCATGTGTATCTGGCACTGCTGGGGGGCATATCATGTGTATATGGCACTGCTGGGGGGCATATCATGTGTATATGGCACTGCTGGGGGCATATCATGTGTATATGGCACTTCTGGGGGGCATATCATGTGTATCTGGCACTGCTAGGGGGGCATATCATGTGTATCTGGCACTGCTGGGGGGCATATCATGTGTATCTGGCACTGCTTGGGGGCATATCATGTGTATCTGGCACTACTGGGGGGCATATCATGTGTATCTGGCACTGCTGTGGGGCATATCATGTGTATCTGGCACTGCTGGTGGGCATGTCATGTCTATCTGGCATTGCTGGGGGGCATGTCATGTCTATTTGGCACTGCACTGCTGGGGGGCATGTCATGTCTATCTGGCATTGCACTGCTGGGGTCATTATGTGTATCTGGCACTATACTGGAGACATTATGTGTAACGAACACTACTGTGGCTAATATGTGTAAGACTGCTAATTGTGTGTGTAGAGGGGATGTGAAAAGATATTTATTTATAGTTTGATAATATGAAGTTGCCACGCCCACTTTCCCATGAGCTTGCGCACCTTCGGCGCACGCAAGGGGGGGTGCTTCAAAATTTTCTCGCTTGGGGTGCTAGTAGGCCTGGAGCCAGCCCTGCCCAAAAGGCATTACCAGCTATTCATAATGGTGTGTGTGTGTGTGTGTGTGTGTGTGTGTGTGTGTGTGTGTGTGTGTGTGTGTGTGTGTAACAAAAGCACACTTCCACTTATTCCCTTTGCAGATGAGTACCAGATTATAGAAGCACCTGTCAAATCAATCTTCATAAAGATAAATGCACCTGTCAACTGATTCCAATTCTGGAATAAGAGATAATGGATGCCTATTTTGAACCAGCATCTTGATCAGACCCCCATATTTTTTTTTTTCTTCACAAAAAGAGACCTGTTCCCAGCAGAAACATAAAAAGGCTGTTAAACCCCCTTTTCCAAATTTTCAGTAACCTAGATTTCAACTGCCTTCTCTTCAGGAACAGATAAATTAAACAGGAACTAAATAGCGCTGCCTGCTGTAATGTATACAGTAGACAGCGATGCAACTATCAGCGCATACATAAAGGTGGGGGCGGACAGTACACCTGCACAACAAATGCGCAGTGGGCAAAGCACTGTCTGCACCACCCTAGTTATGGCCCTGCAAATAGGATGTTGGTACTTAGCAACTGCTTGCAATACTACCCACATAAGTATTAAGAAATGGTGAATGAGGAACACCCCAACAGAGTGTGGACAGCGCCATACAGAAGGTTAAGGTGAACTACATGTCAAATGAAATCCTGTAGCATAGTGCACTAATGATTGATTCCATAGAAATCCACAATATTTTACCAAGGGTTACTGATTCTAAAGAGAACGTATTAAAGGAAATTAAGTGAAATGAGTACTTGTTAGATAAAATGCGTTTATATATCCACTAGCTTACTACACAGCAAGCAATGTGACTTCCATAAGACCTGAGAACAGTGCTGTAACTAGGCATTTTAGCGCTGTGTGCAAGAAACGACAGTGGCGCCCCCCCCCCCCATGTAAGATAGGGGCAGTGCGCGCCGTAGGCGCTCAAAAAATTTATAGGGGCATGGCTTCACGGGGAAGGGGCGTGGCCACAAAATAATAGCAATTCATACTACGGTGCACAGTAGTCTACATTATTCAAATTACGCTGCACAGTAGCGCCACTACACCAGGTAGAGCCCCTTTTATACATTACAGCAGACAGAGTCCCCCTTTTTACACATTACGGCAGCCAGTCCCCCTTTTTACACATTGCGGCAGCCAGGACCCCTTCTTACACATTGCGGCAGCCAGGCCCCCTCTTTACACATTGCGGCAGCCAGGCCCCCTTTTTACACATTGCGGCAGCCAGGACCCCTTTTTACACATTGCGGCAGCCAGGCCCCCTCTTTACACATTGCGGCAGCCAGGCCCCCTTTTTACACATTGCGGCAGCCAGGACCCCATTTTACACATTGCGGCAGCCAGTCCCCCTTTTTACACATTGCGGCAGCCAGGACCCCTTTTTACACATTGCGGCAGCCAGACCCCCTTTTTATACATTGCGGCAGCCAGGACCCCTTTTTACACATTACAGCAGCCAGTCCCCCTTTTTACATATTACGGCAGCCAGTCCCCCTTTTTACACATTGCGGCAGCCAGGCCCCCTCTTTACACATTGCGGCAGCCAGGCCCCCTTTTTGCACATTGCGGCAGCCAGGACCCCATTTTACACATTGCGGCAGCCAGGACCCCCCCCCTTTTTACACATTGCGGCAGCCAGACCCCCTTTTTATACATTGCGGCAGCCAGGACCCCTTTTTACACATTGCGGCAGACGGTGTCCCCCTGAGAGAGAGAGAGAGAGAGAGAAAGAGAGAGAGAAAGAAAGAAAGAGAGAGAGGGATATACTTACCTTCTCCCCGCTGACAGGCTCCTCGTGCTGGCATCTCCCTCTCGGTGCAGGCAGTGAGATGAGAAGCAAGAGGAGGGAGGGTGAGCAGGGAGCCGCAGCAGCGCTATTTGATTGGTAGTAAGCGCCGCTGCAGCATCCCCCTCTCCTTCTGTATTGGCTGCCCGGCGCTGCTATGGATGCTGGGATGAAGGAACCGCATCCCAGCATCCATAGCAGCGCCGGGCAGCCAATACAGAAGGAGAGGGGGATGCTGCAGCGGAGCTTACTACCAATCAAATAGCGCTGCTGCGGCTCCCTGCTCCCCCTCCCTCCTCCTCCTTGAACCCGGCGCTGGTCTCTTCTACCTCCAGCCGCTCACGGCGCACACAGAGGCGGCATGTAATGAGTCAATTTGACTCATTACATGCCGCTGGCCGTTGCGCCCTCAGGGCAACTGCGCTGTGTGCCAAGCCCACTTGGCACACACGTAGTTACGGCGCTGCCTGAGAATGCACTTTACAGAAATAAAAAAAAGGCTGTGTGCATGAGGTCTTGCAGTTAACCCAGGAGAATTATTTTTTTAACTTCTATGGGGGAACTCACGTGGCCACATCAGCGCAGCATCTGACGCACTTTACGGTAGTGGGATCTCACACAAAAGCGAGCACTTTTGTGCAAATCTACCATTTGGCCAGCCGGGTGAAGGGTGCAAGACTGGGTGCAGTTGCTGTCATTTAAATGCCACTGCAACAGCAATTCACACCCTGCGCCAGCAATTGAATTCCCCCCTAAGTTTTACTATATTGCAAAAAAGATGAACTTTCAGAGGGTTGCAGCAAGTCCACAGATGGTTTGGCAAACTAAATTTGAAGATACTTATCCAGCCATAAGTAGGTCTGTGCTTGAAATGCCAGAATGAAATATTTATTTTAAGCAAGCTGTCCTTCACTTTAAAGTCTGCTACTTGTGTTGCAGTAGATTTCACAGTATCTTGCAAAGTGGGATTTGGTTCCATTAGTGCAAATGCATTTTTAATAGAAAAGATGTATTCTCATCTAACTTTTTCTTTACAGAAATATGATGAAACAGAAATATTATATAATTGTAACATTTGCACTCAGCACTTTATTGATGTAAATAATCCACCATTCAAGGTTGAAACAAAGTATTATATTTCCATTTTGTACCACAACAGATCCATATTTTATTGTCATATTCAGCACCTTCACTTTGATGATTTAGTTTCTGCAACACAACTCTGATTCTGAATATATTTTTATTTTCTAAATAAATTGTTAAGCAGAATTCTAAGGTAAATCTCAAGAAACACATCTGAGTGGTGTTTAGGAAAAAACATATGCTTCTTCAGGAGCAGATAAGTGCCTATGATTGCTTAAGTAACTATGTCAGCTGCAATGCTAAACTGCTGTAATATTGAAAACAAAATTGCACCTTTATTGTAATCCCCTAATCTTTGCGTGAAAACAGCTGTTTTATAGATCCAAATATTTATATTATATATATATATATATATATATGTTATACCTGTCAAGTAAATAAAGTCAGACTTTACTACATATACTGTACTGCTAGACATCCATCATTATACAGTACAGTACATTACTGTATTTTCAGTATGCACTGTTCTTTCATTCAAGAAATGAACACAATGCATTCATTTGTTTCCATTAGGAAAGGAGCTTATACTATAGTCATAGGTGTCATAATTGGGGAAGGGGGGGGGGGGGGGGCAGGGGTCATACAGGCACGTGGAGGCCACACACACTACTGAGCCTCATTGTGACTTGTTTTAAGGACATTACATCAAAGTTGGATCAGCCTGTAGTGTGTTTTTCCACTTTCATTTTGAGTGTGACTCCAAATCCAGAACTCCATGGGTTAATACATTTGATTTCCATTGATAATTTTTGTGTGATTTTAATAAGTAAAAGTATTTAATAAGAATATTTCATTCATTCAGATCTAGGATGTGTTATTTTAGTGTTCCCTTTATTTTTTTGAGCCGTGTATATGATAATATATATATATATATATATATATATATATTCCTCCTATTGCTCATATGGGTGGTCTTCAGTATGCCAGCGGTCGGGCTCCCGGCGACCAGCATACCGGCGCCGGGAGCCCGACAGCCGGCATACCGACATTTATTCTCCCTCGTGGGGGTCCACGACCCCCCTGGAGGGAGAATAAAATAGTGTGGCGCGCCACCGTGCCCGTAGCGTGGCGAGCGCAGCGAGCCCACAAGGGGCTCATTTGCGCTCGCCACACTGTCGGTAAGCCGGCGGCCGGCCTCCCGGCGCCGGTATGCTGGTCGCCGGGAGGCCGGCCGCCGGCAGATCGTAGTGAACTCCCTCATATATATCTGTCAGGTAGGTGTTGAGGTGGATAAGTCCTGCTGCCCCTGAAGGAGTAACATTCAGCAATTTAAGGGCGCCAAAATGAAATTGTATTTTGCCTCCCCTACCTAAAAACATTGTGGCGCCCCTGACTAAAGGTGTCCTATATGTGGCTATACTCTGTTCTCACAGTGCGGGTCATTCCGAGTTGTTCGCTCATTGCCGATTTTCGCAATGGAGCGATTAACGCAAAAATGCGCATGTGCATGGTACGCAGTGCGCATGCGCTAAGTATTTTAGCACAAAACTTAGTAGATTTACTCACGTCCGAATGAAGAATTTTCATCGTTGAAGTGACCGGAGTGTGATTGACAGGAAGTGGGTGTTTCTGGGCGGAAACTGACCGTTTTCTGGGAGTGTGTGGAAAAACGCAGGCATGCCAGGATAAAACGCAGGAGTGTCTGGAGAAATGGGGGAGTGGCTGGCCAAACGCAGGGCGTGTTTGTGACGTCAAACCAGGAACGAAATGGGCTGAGCTGATCGCAGTGTAGGAGTAAGTCTCGAGCTACTCAGAAACTGCTAAGAATTATTTATTCGCAATTCTGCTAATCTTTCGTTTGCAATTCTGCTATGCTAAGATACACTCCCAGAGGGCGGCGGCCTAGCGTGTGCAATGCTGCTAAAATCTGCTAGCGAGCGAACAACTCAGAATAAGGGCCAGTATTCTATACCTGTGTGTGCTTATGTTTTACATATGTTCTAACATTATAACACTAATTATGTTAAAGCACATAAATGTAACCTTTACACAAACATTTTACAGGGTGGCCCAAAAGTCTTCACACATAGGGAAAATTCCATACAGTAGACAGAGAAAATGAACACTTAAAATAAAAAAATTACTTTAGTCACAAAATACTTTATTCACAAAAAAGCAGATTCCTAATGAAAATATATAAAACAAGAATTACCTAAAGGATGCATTGGCATGCACTTTGTTGGAAAGAACATTAACACGAGTTCGCCATGAATGGGAGAGTCACAACTATATGTGTTTTCAAAGTAATGGCAGCCATAAATAACATATTTAGAGAATAAGGAATTTTGTTGAAAAGTGCTAATGTTCTCTATGTATTGAAACTTTTTTTACATTTATTTATTAACAGTGTCTTATATAGTGCAGCAAATTCCATTGCGCTTTATAATTTGAAACAACAATGATAAAACAAACATGGGTGACAGACAGTCATATACAGTAGGTAGGAAGACCATGCTTACAAGCTTACAATTTATAGGGAAACTGGCATTGATACACAAGGATATATGCTATCAATTGCATAATCGTCCTCCAGATTGCAAAGGTTCTTGGTGGGCTGTATGATATGGTCACACAGCAATGATGAACTGGGTTTAAGAGGAAAGGAATGTGAAGGAAGAGAAAATATGCAAGGATATGTGTGGACTGTACAGTGGGGATGTAATTGGATAGGAACATTTATGAATGTTATGTGAGCAGTTCCGAAATTTTATACATTTGCCTTAAGAGGTAAGTTTTCAGGGAATGCTTGAAGGTTTGGAGACTAGAGACAGAGATCTTGTGAAGAGCAAAGAGGTCAGGTTGGGAGATGTTTGAGCTAAGTGAAGGGATGTACATTGGTGTAATTTGGTTAATGGCCTTGTGTGTGATTGAAAGTATTTTATACTGAATATGGTAAAATACAGGTGCTGTAACCAGTGGAAGAACTGACAGAGTGGATCTGCAGACAATAAAATCTATCGGAGTTGCAAAGGAAAAGAGAGACTCTTTGTTGGGGCACGCTTAAAAACTAAAACTTAACTTTTAATTAGAATCTGATTAAATTATGGTACACAAGATCAACACACACATATACACATTTTTTATAACACTTTAGGAAAAAAAGGCCACAGATTTGTTATAGCCTTTCTCCACTCGTGTTTTATATTTACAAGAAATAATTCTTACTCATGAAGTAATTAAGAGTAATTAACTTCTAATTGATGTAACTAATACAGATGACAGTGACACCTGAGGTGAAAATGTTGGAAATTAGATTTCAATATCACAGGATAATGAGAAATCCTTAACATGAGATACATAGGCATTAGATATAATAAAATTAGACTACGATTGTAGTTCTTGAACAATTGCCTATATAAATGATATATCCTGGTAAGAGTTAATCTGCTACCTTCAATTTTATGATAATAAGGTGCAATAGATAAGAAGACGAATGGAATAAATAAATGATCCAAGAAACTAATTGAATGAGAAGAGGGAAATATAGGTGTGAAATCGGTAATGGTCAAAGGTTGCTCCAACACCTATCCTTTTCACATAAACATAGGGGTATTTATTACTGCACCTGATATTCCCTAGCAGTCTCCCATATAGGTACTAATCAGGCTGTTCACTGCTTAGCTTCCAAGATCAGGCGAGGTTGGGCGTACCCAGTGAGATATGGCAGTAATATCACATAAATTGTGAATACAATGGTGTATGGTTATTGGCATATACCAGAAGAAGTACTTCTATTGTTCATTATTGTGCACAGTCTATTCTGTTGCTTTTACATTGCCGAATAGATGTATGACTGGCATCAAAATGAGAGAGTACTGGAAAAATAGAATTTAGGTTACGTATAGGTTCAGAGCCCGTCCTCTACTGTCCACTGTCACACATATATCTCATAGAGTGGACATTGGATGAGAGAGATGGGTTGCCTGTACCTAATGAATAAAAGTGTGAAATTACACAGTTATCTTGAGTCCTAACGACAGTAGAAAAAAGAAAAAAAAAATTTAGAAGAAAGAGGGAAAAGAAATTATACGCTATTGGTGAAAGCTTTAAGGTGCAATGAAAATTGAACTGAAGTTAGTTAATGATAAATTCCCATAATCATACATATTATATGTTGTTTATATCTCACTGCTTAAAACATAAGAAAAAATTAGAAAAGGTTGAAAAGACGTTTTAGAAACGTTTGAACGTTTTCACATTGTAAATAATGAGTGAGTAGCAGATTAAACAAACCTTAGAAAATTAAATGATCAAAAATTTCATCATGTATACGATACCAGGAGGTGAGTGGGCTGAGCCGTGCACTGCTCAGCACCACTTAACACAGACGGCCGTTTCACCGGAGAGTGGCTTGTTCTCTGTGAACCTATACGTTTCCTAAATTCTATTTTTCCAGTACACTCTCATTTTGATGCCAGTCATACATCTATTCGGCAATGTAAAAGCAACAGAATAGACTGTGCACAATAATGAACAATAGAAGTACTTCTTCTGGTATATGCCAATAACCATACACCATTGTATTCACAATTTATGTGATATTACTGCCATATCTCACTGGGTACGCCCAACCTCGCCTGATCTTGGAAGCTAAGCAGTGAACAGCCTGATTAGTACCTATATGGGAGACTGCTAGGGAATATCAGGTGCAGTAATAAATACCCCTATGTTTATGTGAAAAGGATAGGTGTTGGAGCAACCTTTGACCATTACCGATTTCACACCTATATTTCCCTCTTCTCATTCAATTAGTTTCTTGGATCATTTATTTATTCCATTCGTCTTCTTATCTATTGCACCTTATTATCATAAAATTGAAGGTAGCAGATTAACCCTTACCAGGATATATCATTTATATAGGCAATTGTTCAAGAACTACAATCGTAGTCTAATTTTATTATATCTAATGCCTATGTATCTCATGTTAAGGATTTCTCATTATCCTGTGATATTGAAATCTAATTTCCAACATTTTCACCTCAGGTGTCACTGTCATCTTTATTAGTTACATCAATTAGAAGTTAATTACTCTTAATTACTTCATGAGTAAGAATTATTTCTTGTAAATATAAAACACGAGTGGAGAAAGGCTATAACAAATCTGTGGCCTTTTTTTCCTAAAGTGTTATAAAAAATGTGTATATGTGTGTGTTGATCTTGTGTACCATAATTTAATCAGATTCTAATTAAAAGTTAAGTTTTAGTTTTTAAGCGTGCCCCAACAAAGAGTCTCTCTTTTCCTTTGCAACTCCGATATGTATCATTGACTCTGGGTGCACCACCAACAAACTCCTTGATTACCGATACAGGCATTTCTTATGCATATGTACTGTTGGTTCACAAGGGACAAATTCTGTAAGAGCCCATCATAAAGAAATTTTTATAGTCCTGTGCGGCACCAAAGTAACTTTTTTCCTGACAATAAAATCTAGCAAGGAAGATTAGCGTTGCAGCTGCATTTAGACTGGATTGTAGTGGCAAGAGTGTCTTATTGGAAATACAAGTAAGAAGACTGTTGAAATAATCAATGCAAGAGATAATAAGAGCATGGTTTAGAGTTTTTGCAGTGTCTTTAGTTAGGTATGGTGGTATTTTGGAAATGTTTTTAGATGCATGTAACATGATTTTGAGACAGTTTGAGATGTGGTGAACAAAGCACAGTTCAGAGTTGAGGTTAACACCTAGTCAGTGAGCTTGTGGGGTAGGGCTGATTGTCGAGTTATAGAGGTATTGGGTTTGTAACTACTATTGGCTGGTGGAAATATAATCTGTTAAGTATTAAGTTTGAGATGGTGAGATGACATCCAAGATGAAATTGCAGAAACGCATTCAGTGACAAGGACCAATACAGATGGTGACAAATCTGGGGAAATTAGGTAGATTTGATTATTATCTCGGTACAAATGATACTGAATTAAAGATATCAGTAGAAAGAGATTACAGATGTTAGTTAAGGTTGGGATGAGCACAGGAGACAGAGATTGACTTATTTGTGAGAGTATAGGATTGAGAGGAGAAGTAGTAGAGTAACAGGATGAGAAGAGTGTTGTTGTTATTATTATTATTATTATTATTATTATTATTATTATCATTTATTTATATGGCGCCACATGGTATCTGCAGTGCCAAATTACAGTGTAAACAAATAAGCAAAACATGAAGACAGTGACTTACAGTTCAATACAATATAGGACAAGTACAGGGTATAAAAACATAGCTGCATCAGTAAACAGCGCTGAAATAATTATTAGGGTGGCAGAAACTGAATGATTTGGTGCCATCAAAGGCAGTGCCAGATTTCCCACTTGGCACATGAAGCACATACCTCATGGGTCGACTACTTGAAAATGATATCTAGATACGGGTGGTCTTCTGTATGCCGGCGGTCGGGCTCCCGGCGCTCAGTATACCGGCGCCGGGAGCCCGACAGCCGGCATACGACACTTATTTTCCCTCGTGGGGGTCCACGACCCCCATAGAGGGAGAATAAAATAGTGTGGCGCGCGTAGCGTGCCACCGTGCCCGTAGCGTGGCGAGAGCAGCGAGCCCGCAAGGGGCTCATTTGCGCTCGCCACGCTGTCGGTAAGCCGGCGGTCGGGCTCCCGGCGCTGGTATACTGGTCGCCGGGAGCCCGACCGCCGGCCAGCCGTAGTGAACCCCTAGATACTCAGGTGTAGCAGGAATTCACTTAGGTGAGAACCTGGTAATTTATATTAAAGGATAAATAAATATACCAAAAGAGTATTCCAAAAGAGTTTTACATGGAATAAACGAGTATAAAATATGTATTATTTTAAATTTTTATTATATTTAGAAGGAATTAATCAGGATATTTATAGATGTCCATTCTGAATGAGTAATTAAGCCGAATTGCAAAGTTATTGGTCTGTGTCTCTACATGGCCTCCCTAGGCACCACATATGGATACTTAGACCTCTATAAATTACTATCATATTATGTATTACAAATCTGAGATTTTTCAGTTTATAAGAAAAAAAAACAATAGCAACAATCAGTAAAAATTGCTTATACCCTATACTACTGTATGTTACAGTATTCATTTCTGGCTATATTCCCAACATTATTTTAACAATATTTTTATCAACATTATTAAGTTGTAATCCTTGCTGACATGATACAAATTATTATCCTCTTCATAAAGAGTCTCATATAAACAAATCAAATGTTAAATGTGTCCTTATTACAAATGGTGCTCAATACTTAAATTTCAATACCATAATAGTAAACATTGTACCTCACCTTTAGTGGATCAGCAGTGATAGCCTGGTCTCTGAGTAATGAAACACTGATCCAGGACTACACCTTAATATAGGGGAAATTAGTGACATAATTTAAACTGACTACCGTGATTGGTGCCCTGGAAACCACAAATAAGTTCTTATTAACTAATTTAATAATAGTGGTGCTCTAGAAAATGAGTACTAACCTTATAAAAAACCTTCCTATTACTTTTTACTACTAAAATATTAAGACTAGAGACAAAAAACACCTAATTAAAGTGAGTACCCAAAATGCATTTTGGTAAATACTTAACTATTGGGTTAAAGTGTGTGATTGACAGCTTGTCCCTCCAATGGGTATGTGGGAGACAGGTTACCATTTCAACATTAGTGGGTTGATGATGCTTGACTTACTGGGTCTTGTAGAAAGTTGATTGCTCTTCGCTTTTTGTTGGGTGATTTTTCTCCTTCCGCTCCTTGTACCTCTTCTCCTGGGTGTAAATGTGTCTTTACTCCTTGAGGAGAACCCAAATGAGTGTGCAAACGTTCTCGTTTTTGAAGGTACAGTAGACCGGCCTTCTTCTCCCCTAAAAAAACTCTCTCCGTGGGAGACCGAACGGAGTTGTTCATAACGATTAGGATGTGTGTACCTTTGGCATTTCTCTACAGGTGAACGATAGTATTGTTGTGATGGTTTTCTCCCGTATCTTCGCCTGGGGGACTGATAGGAACTTCTTCTCCTGGTACCATAATTTCCTCTGAATTTGGGGTGATGGATGGGGGCATAATCACGTCTATGATGGGACACTTCGTTATCTTGATCTTCCACATCCCTTCTCCATCTATTTTGGAGCTAATGTTCTCTCTGTTCTTGTTTACTGTTCACATTGGTGTTCCAGTCATGCATTTTACCACTATAATAATCTAGTTTATCCCGTGCAAACTTCTTTTGTTTGCGCATAATGATCTCTCTTTCCAATGTGTCCAATTTATGTTGAAGGTCCAACACATCCTTTTTAAATTCATCATCCTCATTGAATTTTACTAGTAAGGTCTCAAGGGTTTCTAGTTCCTTCTTTCTTTCAGTAACGATAAAGTCCACTAATCTGGCTGCACTCTCATCTAGTATCCTATTCCAATATTTGTTAAAATCCTCATTCTGTGTTCCCCTGATTGGTGTTTTATTCATCCTAAGGCCCCTGGGAATGCGGCCCACTTCAAGGTATTTCTCCAGAGTAATGAGGTCATACCAACTTTTCATCTCTCTGGTGGCCAACTTCACCATTTTACTGATACTCTTCACTGTCATCCTCTATCTGTTCTAAGTCATGCATGTCATCTAAAAAAATGGTTTTACATTTTTTGATTTCTACTCTTTCGATCATTAAATAAAGGCATGTCACCCAGCAGCAATAGAGAGTAACTAGCACTACACCTATACACAAAAACAATACTCTATCTCTGCGCTATTTGAGTATAACTAATGTGGTGATAAAGTTTTATGAATGGCAGCCTAATTCACCTAAGTTCCTAGCTAGGAGGAACTGACAAAAGAAATATACAACAATAGGTGAGCTGGCGCCTGAGGGTTGAGTCAACACCCTTTGTTACAAAAGGCACTTATGATTCACACCTTTAAGAGTCAAAATATGGTGGCAACATGTTCCATCATAAAATGTATTATATATACATTAAAACCAAGTTCAAATTCCATGGTTCATTTGTAAAAGGAGTAATAAGTCGCTCCACACTTAGTGTATTTCTGTTTAAGATGTTGAGGACAATATTAGGTGAATCTCTACAGTCTCTTCTTTTTCTTCAATATATATTCAGAGGTGACATCATAAAGGAAGAACAAGAATACCCAATGCATTTCGTCTTATTATAATACTTCATCAGGGGTACATCTACAAGCATAGGAAACCCATCTTATTAAAATATACATACAACTGTTTATAATAAAAAAAACATTAAGAGGAACATACTGTATTACTAACAGAGCAATGACATACATGACAAAACAGAATTGAACAAGATAGAAGGAAAAAAGACCAAAAAAGTATATTCGGAGACATCATAATTACATGGAACATACCTTAACTGTATGGTAAATATTATCAAAAATAAGCTGATATGGATACCCGACACAGTGATATAAAAAACCCTCAGTATCAGAGGGGCTTTCTATTTGAGTCGTCCGCCAATCCTAAGAATATATATTATATAATGTATCAGTACAGATTCTAGTTTAACAGGAAACGGACTTAATAACCAATAATTTGAAGCACATACCTCATGGGTCGACTACTTGAAAATGAAATCTAGATACTCAGGTGTAGCAGGAATTCACATAGGTGAGAACCTGGTAATTTATATTAAAGGATAAATAAATAAATAAATAAATAAATATACCAATAGAGTATTCCAAAAGAGTTTTACATGGAATAAACGAGTATAAAATATGTATAATATTTTATTTTTATTGTATTTAGAAGGGATTAATCAGGATATTTATAGATGTCTATTCTGAATGAGTAATTTAGCAGACTTGCAAAGTTATTGGTCTGTGTCTACACATGGCCTCCCTAGGCACCACAGATGGATACTTAGACCTCTATAAATTACTATCATATTATGTATTACAAATCTGAGATTTTACAGTTTATAAGAAAAAAAACCCAATAGCAACAATTAGTAAAAATTGCTTATACCCTATATTATGTTACAGTATTCATTTCTGGCTATTTTCCCAACATTATTTTAACAATATTTTTAAAAACATTATTAAGTTGTAATCCTTGCTGACATGATACAAATTATTATCCTCTTCATATAGAGTCTCATATAAACAAATCAAATGTTAAATGTGTCCTTATTACAAATGGTGCTCAATACTTAAATCTCAATACCATAATAGTAAACAATGGGGGTCATTCCGAGTTGTTCGCTCGGTAAAAATCTTCAGCGATTTTCCGCTTAATGCGCATGCGCAATGTCCGCACTGCGACTGCGCCAAGTAAATTTGCTATGCACTTAGGAATTTTACTCACGGCATTTTCATCGTTCTGGCGATCGTAATGTGATTGACAGGAAATGGGTGTTACTGGGCGGAAACAGGCCGTTTTATGGGCGTGTGGGAAAAAACGCTACAGTTTCCGGAAAAAACGCAGGAGTGGCTGGAGAAACGGGGGAGTATCTGGGCGAACGCTGGGTGTGTTTGTGACGTCAAACCAGGAACGACAAGCAGTGAAATGATCGCAGATGCCGAGTAAGTCTGAAGGTACTCAGAAACTGCTACGAGGTGTGTAATCGCAATATTGCGAATACATCGTTCGCAATTTTAAGATGCTAAGATTCACTCCCAGTAGGCGGCGGCTTAGCATGAGCAAATCTGCTAAAATTCACTTGCGAGCGAACAACTCGGAATGACCCCCAATGTACCTCACCTTTAGTGGCTCAGCAATGATAGCCTGGTCTCTGAGTAATGAAACACTGATCCAGGACTACACCTTAATATAGGGGAAATTAGTGACATCATTTAAACTGACTACTGTGATTGGTGCCCTGGAAACCACAAATAAGTTCTTATCATTAACTAATTTAATAATAGTGGTGCTCTAGAAAATGAGTACTAACCTTATAAAAACCTCCGTATTACTTTTTACTCATAAAATATTAAGACTAGAGACAAAAACCACCTAATTAAAGTGAGTACCCATAATGCATTTCGGTGAATACTGAACTATTGGGTTAAAGTGTGTGATTGACAGCTTGTCCCTCCAATGGGTATGTGGGAGACAGGTTACCATTTCAACATTAGTGAAAATGGGCCTAAAGATACTAAATGCAATATATATGTGTACCTTACTAATACCTATGTATATTATTAAAGAAGCTAAAACATAAGCATTATAAAATAAATAAATAAATAAAAAATAAATAAATAATGAAAAATTAAAATCTAAAAAATATATATAAAAAATAAGCCCTAGATAGTGGTGCCCCCTGTGGTCTCCCATCCAAGTACTAACCAGGCTCAACACTGCTTAGCTTCCAAGATCAGATGAGATTGGGCATATCTAGTGTGGTGTGGCTGTAGATTGACAAGAGTGATTATAGTGGAGAATATCAGATAATAGACACTATATTGCTGAGGAGATTAATTAGATAAACAATGGATCTCTATCGGAGATGTCCTCATCCATGATAATTTAGTATACGTATTTAATGGGCAGTAAATAACATGCATAAAAATGCTCTGATTAATTGTATAGAAGGAATACCTATAATAACGTATATTTTAGGGTAGAGTGGTATTGTACTGTGTCGTGAATATCAAAGCGTAAAAAGGGGGTAATGGTGCCCCCTATATTTTTTAGAGGCGTTGACAAAATAAAAATATTATTAAAGAATTTTTGACTACAACAGTAGAATGTATCAGATATTAATCACACTAAAGCATAAAAGATTAATTTAATAAACTAAAATGGGTCTCTATTTGGGGGTACTATTCGCATGTAATTTATATGTTTTTATATGGACAGTTTAAATACATCGATTATATAGAGGAAATACCTAAGGTATTGTATAAAGAAGGATAATATGATATTACACTGTGAAATGGATGTCTATGCATAAAGGAACTTAGGTGAATTAGGCTGCCAGTCATACATCTTTATCACCACATTAGTTATAATCAAATAGCGCAGAGAGAATATTGTTTGTAAATATACAGTTAGATTGATAAATATTTAGACACAGACACAATGTATTTGAAATTAATCATGAAGATGCAATTGAAGTCCACACTTTTAGCTTTAATTTAAAAAGATAAACAAAAATATTGTATGAAACATTTAGGAATTTTAACCATTTTTATACACAGTCCCCTATTTTCAGAGGCTTAAATGTAATTGTACAAATTAACATATTCATAAATAAAATTTTCATTTTTAAAACTGTTGAGAATCCTTTGCAGACAGTGAATTCCTGAAGTTTGGAACCAATGGACATCAGCAAATGTTGGGTTTTAACCTTTTATAATGCTTTGCCAGGCCTTTACTGTAGATGTCATTTGTTGTTGCTTGTTTATGAGTCTTTCTGCTTTTAGTATCTTCTTCAGCAACTGAAATGCATGCTCAATAGGGTTGAGATGAGGTGTTGAGTCGGCCATTTCAAAATATTCCACTTCTTTGACTTAAAAACTCCTTGATTGCATTTGCAATATTTTTTGGTTTATTGGCCATCTGAAATGTGATACACCATCCAATCAACATTGCTGAATTTGTCTGAATCTGAGTAGACAGTATAGCCTTATACAGAATTCATCTGGCTGCTTCTATCTTCTGTCATATCATTAATAATCACTAGTAACCCATTACCACAGGAAGCCATGCATGCTCATGTCTCCACCCTGTTCTACAGATGATGTGGTATGCTTCGGTTCATAGACCATTCCAAGCCTTCTCCATACATTTTTTATTCCCATCATTCTGGTACAGGTTGATCTTAATTTCATCTGTCCAAAGCATACTGGTGCAAGACTGGGCTAGCTTTTTTAGATGCTTTTTTTTTTAGCAATGTCTACTGTATCCTTTCTATTCTTGACACTTATGAATGATTTGCACCTTGTGGTGAACTCTCTGTATTTGCTCTTGTGTAGTATTCTCTACCATGATGTCAAGGCCTATTTGTGTTACTGAGCTCACAAGTGCATTCTCACTTTATCAAAATCTACTAAACTGTGAAATGGGCCACTCCTAAGGTTCCTGCTATCATCCTAAGGATGGCTTGTCTCAGTGGCATTGAGAGTTCTTTTGACCAAACAGCAACATCTTCTAAATGCAAATGCCACATTTGGAATCAACTCCAGACATTTTTCCTGCTTGATTGATGAAGGTATAACAAAGGGATATCCCAGACCTGTCCATTAAACAGCTTTTTTTTTTAATTCTTTATTTTGTATGGTCAGGTAAAGTAGAAACAGTACAAATAGAAGTAGCAAATGGGCAACCAAACCCAAAAACGACCATAGTATTTTAAAGAATAATATAAACCAAAAACCAACACTGGATTAGTATCAAATGGGTATTGAGGTGGGGGGGATGAGAAAGAATAGGGGGGGAGAAGAGAGGAGGGAAGGGAGGGGAACCACGATACAATCTTACAGCAACAAGTATATAGTGAACTATTATATGTAGGATAAGAGGGAGGGAGAAGTAAAAAGGCCAGAGAAAAGTATGGGGAGCAAGAGCTAGAAGAAGGGGGGACAACAGTCGTCCATGGGTCCACGGCAGAAATTAACAATGCAAAGGAGGAAGAGATGGTGTACGCTCTGCAAGGAGCCAAGGAGCCCAAACCTGGTCAAAAGCATATCCTCGGTCATGGAGGTAGTAGTTGATTTTCTCCATTGCTGCAATGTGCCAGATTTTGGATTTGAGGGCAGAGAGAGGAGGAGGAGAGGTTTTTTCCAATTAAGAGCAATCAGTGATTTTGCCGCTGTTAAGATGTGTGTTGCTAGTTTTTTGAAAATTTATCAAGGGCTGGGAAGGGATAACACAGTAGAAAGACCCAAGGGTCTTTCAGCAGAGGGGTTTCGAGGAGGGAGTTAAAGAGGGCAAGAACTAAGTCCCAAAAAGGGGTTATTATTGGACAGGTACACCATATGTGGAGCATAGTACCTCTACATCCGCAACCCCTCCAGCAATTTAGAGAAGTAGATGGAAAGAGCTTATTGAGTCTATCAAGAGTATAATACCAGCGATAATAAATCTTGTATGAACTCTCTTTGATATTGGTTGCAATAGAGCTCCTTGCTATCCCCAGTCTCATGTCGTCCCAGTCCTCAGCTGCCGGGGGAGGTCCAAGATCTCGTTTCCATGCAGTTTCATGGGGTCTGGAAGGGGTAAGGGTGGCGTCTAGGATGAGGGCATAGAGCTGGGAGATTAAGCCTTTGGAGAGGGGGGAGTTTTTACACATAGTTTCAAAGGGGGTAAGGGCACAAAGTACTTTGAGTGGAGGCAGGGAGCATAAAAAATGGCGAATTTGTAGAAATTCAAATGGGTTAAGAGATCGTGAGGGTTTTTTTTGTTGGAGATCAGACAAGGATAGCCATTGGCCCTGATTGGCAAAATCAGCTGGAAATTTAAACCCAAGTTGAGTCCATGTACGGAATCTCGTAACTGAGGATCCTGGAGGAAATAAAGGGTTCTGCCAAATAGGGGTCAAGGGGGTGGGGAGGTAAGATTCAACTTTACAGAATAACAGTCCCAGAGTCTAATATTAAATTTGATTGTAGGAAGTAATTTGGAAGTAAGGGGTCGGGATGCGGAGGGTAGACCCCATAAGCGGGTCAGATCCGGGAGGGCAATGTAAGCCGATTCAATATCAAGCCAGGAAACAGAGCCAGAGGGAGCATAGGAGGCTACAATATGGGAGAGATGAGAGGCGAGATAGTAGAGTTTAATTTCACCCCTACCACCAGCGGAAACTGGTCTTTTCAAGGTGTTTGCTGCAATACGCGGGGGCCTGTGGTTCCAAATAAAATGTATAAGGGCTTTTTGAGTATTGCGAAGGAAGGAGGCAGGGACGGCAACAAGGAGAGTCTGGAAGAGATAAAGCCATTTGGGGATTATATTAATTTTAACGGCGATGATCCTGCCCAGCCACAAAAAAATAAGACTGTTCCAAGATGACAAATCAGATTGCATCTTGGAGAACAGGGGTGGGAAATTTTCACGGAAGAGAGAGTCATAGTGGGAGGTGAGATAGATCCCTAGATATTTGATCTTCTGGGTTTGCCATTTGAAGTTGAAATTTGTTCTGAGGGTTTCGGCTTCCCGGGGGCGACATGGAGCAGCATGGCTTCCGACTTGGAATAATTAATCTTATGGCCCGAAACAACACCATAAGATCGGAGGACCGAGAATAGGTTTGGGAGAGATATTGCAGGATGCATCAGGGAGAGGAGAATATTATCCGCAAAGAGAGAGATTTTGGGATCAGTATGGCCCACTTGAACGCCATGTATATCGTGATGGGATCTAATTTGGGAGGCAAGCGGTTAAATTATAAGGGTAAATATCAATGGAGATAGGGGACATCCTTGCCATGTGCCATTAGATATATGGACTGGAGCAGACGGCACGCCATTTATCAATACTGTAGAGGAAGGGGTATGGTGTAGTGCCAGGAGACCAGTGAGGAAGTCACCAGACAAGCCGTAGGCTACGAGAGCAGATTTCAAGAAACTCCAGGAGATCCTATCAAAAGCTTTTTCAGCATCTAAAGAGAGCACAATAGTAGGGGATCCCCTGGAGTTTGAGATATGAATAAGATCGACAGCGTGTCTGGTGTTGTCTTTTGCCTGGCAACCAGGAATAAACCCCACTTGGTCATAATGGATCAGGGAAGAGAGATATGGGTTCAAACGGTTTGTCATAATTTTAGCGAATATCTTCAAGTCTAAGTTCAGGAGGGAAATAGGATAGTAACTAGCACAGTTAAGTGGATCCTTACCTTCCTTAGGGATCACAACAATTCTGGCTTCCAACATCTCAGAGGGAAAAGGGTCGCCATGGAGTACCTGATTGAAAAGGGACTCGAGGTGAGGGATGAGGAGGTTAGAGAACTTTTTATAGTGCAAGGCTGTAAAGCCATCTGGACCTGGAGATTTTCCAGATTTTTGAGTTATTATAGTCTGAGCAATTTCCTCCACAGAGATCTCAGTGTTAAGATGTTCCAAAGCGTCATGAGATAATTTGGGGAGATTAGCTTCGGAAAGGAAGCCAGAGATCAGGTCGGAGTGGGTCAGAGAGGATGAGGGGAGGGAGGGAGAGGGGAGCTTATATAGGTCATTACAGTAGGCTTGAAAGGTAGCTCTAATGGCAATGGGGTCATGAGTCAGGTGGTTGCAGGGGTCTCTAATCGATATGATATTGTTTCGTGCCCTAGTAGATCGAAGTCGTGTAGCTACGATCCTGTCTGCCTTGTCCCCCTTCTCATAGAATAATTGGCGAAGCCATTTAAGACGCGTAGCCACTGGTCTAGAAAGAAGAAGATCAAGTTCCGCCTTGACTGTACGAAGTTCAGATAAAATAGTCGGGTCAGAAGATGCTTTATGTTGGGATTCTAAATCATGGACTTTAAGGGAAAGTGCGTTAATCTGGGTGAGGGATTGTTTTTTATTCTTGGATGTCCCCAAAGAACCGCTTTGTAGGCTAACCAAAGAGTAGATCTAGAAATATCTGGGGAGTCATTGAGAGCAAAATAGTCGGAGAGCTGGTCGTGAAGATGGGACAGTACCTCAGGGTTGTGAAGCAGAGAATTGTTAAGGCACCAAGTCATCAAACAATGGCGAGTCAGTAAACTTGAGATATCACAAGAGAAAGGAGCATGATCAGACCAAATAAGTGGGTGAATAAGGGCAGACTGAAGATTCAGAGCAAATTCATAACTGAGTAGGATCATATCAATGCGGGACTATGAATTGTGGGGTGTGGAATAGAATGTGTAGTCACGCGCAGATGGATCCTTCATCCTCCAGGAATCATAGAGGAGTTGGGACTTCATGAGATGGAGGAGAGATCTAGAGTGGAGGGAGTCCAAGGAGGAGGCTGAGGGTACAGAGGCCGAGCGGTCCAACGTGGGGTATAGAACAGAGTTAAAATCCCCCACGACAATGAGTTCTCCCTGTCGAAATCGGGTTAGGAGAGTCTCTAATTTAGAAAAAAATAGATCTTGGCATTGATTTGGGGCATATATGTTAATTAACGTACTTATCTTATTATTTAGTTTCCCCACCAATATAAGGAAGCGGCCCTCTTTGTCAGTATGGGAATCAATAAGTTCAAAGGTGAGGAGACGAGCAATCATGATTGCGACCCCTCGTTTTTTGGCAGTTTGGTCGCATGCATGAAAGGAGTCAGGGTATAGCTTACATCGTAATTCAGGATGAAAGTTGAGTAAGAAATAAGTCTCCTGGAGGAAAACCAGGTCACCCTTGTGGAGTTTAAGAGAGGCAAAGAGCTTTCCGTGTTTTGGGGGGCTATTGAGCCCCTTTACATTAAAAGAAAGAACCCGCAGACCCATGGGCAACTAACTGAGAGACAGGCAGAATAGATAAGGTGGTGGACCGTAAAGATGGCATGGAGGAATGGAAAGGTGCATAGAAGAAACAGAAAGCAATAGATATTGTGGTGAAAAGGAGGGAGAAAGGAAAGAAAGAAGATTGGAAGGGAGGGAGGGTCTGTTGGTCATCTGGTAATCGAGGCCAGGACCGTTGGCGCTGACAGAAGGAAGGGATACTACATGTCTGAAGGACATCTAGGTCAGCTAAAGAGCTAAAAGCCCTGAAGGGGCGTGGCAAGGCATCTGATTGATGCATCTCAATGGAAATAGTGCGAGGTGACATACAAACAATCCCCTCTTGGGGAACCTGAGGGATAAGCTAGAAGTAGAGGCAAGACTAAAGAGCAGGTGGAGCAAGAACAGAAGAAAAGTAGGGAGGGAGTGAAAAAGCAGGGTATCACGTTACAATAGATGCTGGAAACATAATTATTTGAGAGAAATTAAAAGTCCGCATAGTTAAAACATGAGAATTCTTAACACAAACACAAAATGCTCCCCAAAGGGGGAGTACGGTCGTTATAGACTGTCATATCTGGAGATATCAGGCAACAAAATATGGGGTCTGGTGACAAGTCAGGTCACCGGAGGTGGAGCCGAAAAAAGGTTGCTGTTGCCGGGACCGTAGACCATTCCGAATGGGGAGGTAGAGGTGCCATCCTCTGATTTTGAGTGATGGGGGAACGGTGGAAGAGTCTCCTTCAGTGGGGATGCCTATTTTGGACAGTAGGGATTGAGCCTCAGATGGGGATCTGGCCATCAGCAATTCCCTTGATGCCAGACCAGGATGCTGAATGGAAAACCCCAACGGTATTTGATGTTGTGCTGAGAAAGTCTTGAAGTGATGGGTTTAAAGTCCCTGCGTTTGGCTAAGGTAATCGGGGAGAGGTCTTGAAAGATCTGCAAGGGGGCATTCTCGAAGGTAACAGAACTCAGTCGACGAACCTCCTTCATAATGGCCTCTTTCACAGTGAAGTAATGCATTCTGAGGATAACGTCTCTGGGTTGGGAAGAATCCTGTGAGTGAGAACGAAGAGCACGATGAGCACGGTCTAGAAGAAGGTGGTCTTCGGGGGTGTCAGGGGAGAGCTGGGTAAAGAGACGTTTGAGGTATAGTTCAAGATGGGTGGCTTCTACATCTTCTGGGAAACCCTGGATCCTTAAGTTGTTTCTTATGGCCCTATTATCCTTGTCCTCATGATCTTCCTGTAGTTGAGCGATATCTTGGCGCATCTGAAGGTAGTCGGTCACCACCTCCTCGACTCGCCTCTCAAGTTGATCAGTTCTGGAACCGACACTACAATGTCTGTCTTCAGCGAGTGGAGGGCTTGGACAGAAGTCTTAACATCCTTGACTTCCTTGGGAAGGGAGAGAAAGTCTCGCAGTGTAATGGGTGCGAGATCGTCAACTTCAGATTTGGAGTCGGAGAGTTCATGAGAATGGTCAGATTATCAGGTCTAGATTTGACAGGGGTGCCTTTTTTAGTGAGGAAGGGCGTGAGATCAGCTCCATGGGACTTTTTACCTCCTTTAGGTATCTTGTGAGGACGGAGAAGGCGAGAATAAATGACAAAGTGCTCCAGTAGCTCGGCTCAGGGCCAAGAGGGGAGAGGTAGGACGTTTAGAAGAGAGTCATTGGGGAGTCAATAAAGAGCACCGGATTCTATGGGCGTCCCCCCTCCTGGGGCAATTCAGGGAGCACACAGGGCAGGGGGAGTCCGGCCACGGTCCAGCCAGCTCAGAAGGCAGGGGGGAGATCGACTATGGCAGCCATCACACAGGGAACCAGGATGGACGAGTACTCCGGGCACAGCAGGGCAGGTAAGCACCTGGGGAGAGTTGTAGCGGGGGCAGCAGGGGGCTGAGAGGCCAGCGGTGTCAGTAGCGGGCGCAGCAGGGAGCCATGTGGGAATCCGGAGGCCCATTCGCCGCCCCCACTCTGCTCCAGAAATCTGCGGCGGGCGCCTGGTAAACTGAAGGTCCCGGCTGCAGGAGGAGAGGTAGACCACGTCCCACCTGAGATTCCAGGCTGGAGAGCAATGCAGAGGCGCCGGGCCGGGGAGTCCTCAGGGGGTTCAGGGAGATCAGCGATGGGAATGGAGGGGTAGATGCCTGGGAGAGGTAGGCGTTTATGGGGTGCAAGGTGGGGTGAAAGTAGGAGCTCCCCATTAAACAGCTTTTTGAGTTAACTGGCCAATTACTTTTGGTCTCTTGTAAAAGAGGGGGCTGTATATTAAAAAGCTGTCCAGGGAGAGAGCCCTTGAAGCATCGCCATACAACAATAAGGTGAACTAAGATATGAGGACCACACCTCTATTTAGGATAAAGCTTCCTAATGGGTGACATTCAATACTGGTAGGCAGAGAGTGCATAGTGGGTGTTATAATGTATGAGGGTCATTGCAATATGGCAATATCTGAAATTGGGGCACTGTAATGGGGCATAGTATCAACTGGAAAGCGCTGTAATGTGAACTGGGGGACTCTAATGTGGCACAATATGAACTGGAGTTATTATAGTGTTGCATATTATGAACTTGGAATACTTTAATGTGGCATAATATGAACTGTGAGCACTACAGTGTGGATAATATGAACTGGAGGTACTTCAATGTGGCATAATATGAACTGGGGCACTGTGTGGTATAATGTATACTGGCATAATATGAATTGTGGAAAATACAATGTAGCATAATGTAGTATAATGTAGCATAATATGAACTTCTGGCATTGTGTAGTATAATGTGAACTATGGCACTATTATGTGGCATTATATAAATAATTGCCATGGAGAGAAGTATCTCTCTAGTAGCACTGGGGGGTGTCCCTTCAAAAGGTTTCTATGGGAACCACAAAGTTCTGGCTGCACCCCTGATTGTTTTTGATAAACAACGATGGTTGGAACATTAAAAGTGGCAATCAGTTTTACCACTTAACTAGTATTTACCAAAAAATGCTCAGAAATTGTCATTTTTTTGTGATTTAATTAGGTTAAGAACATTTATTTACAATATAGCCAATACAATTTTATTTAAAAAAGAAAAGAAAAAAAAAGTCGGAACATCGTGACCATCATTGGTCGGAACATTCCAACTTTTGTGACTTCAGTTACCGGCACATGATCTTCTCTGCAGCCTCCGGGGCTCCTCAGGGAAGATGAGAGCTGCTTTTTTTTTACATTTCCCTAGCTGCTGCTAATGTCTGCAGCCATTGGATGGAAGTGCTGCCGGGCTGATCAATCAGCAGTGATAAGCAGCATGAGACGAATTATAAACAGGGCAATTGCTATCACACTAGTGTTGAACACAAGATTTGCATCCTGGTTTGAAGCTCACACACTGGGTGGGGGAAACCAGGAAGCAGAGGGACCCTCTGAGAGCGGCAACTGCAGGAAGCTTCTCTTCCTGCAGCCTCACAGTGAGCTTTCTGACATGTTGCATAAGATGTGACCATGTCAAGGAAAGCACAGGCTGGTGGGGTCTTATCTAATGCAACCTTGCCAGGCAAGTGGTTAAGGAAAAAACAGCCCTATAAGTGATTTAACCGCATTAAATTTACTGGCCAACTAGTTGAAATCTCACCGGTTGCATAATCCTGGAACCTATTACATAACCCCCATTGTCTTTTACCCTGTTGTATACAAAAGCTGGACAAAAACTATGCATTATTGTAAGTTTTTTCGGTTTGTACACAAAGGGTGTAAGAAGACTTTGAATGAAACTAGAGTATTTTATATACAATTATTATTATTTATGATGTAATATAAAGAAATATAGTTGTATCTTCCTGTTGCATCCCTATGCTTAAGGGAGATGTGGGTGAATCATTTATTTCAACAACTCTCTTAAACAATATAATAGAAGATTTTATTGTTAGGGTGTAATTTCTATGTGGGAGTTTTTAATTCCATCTCAGATATCCCAGCAGGATGTATTATCCTTGTATTGTTATTTTTACAGAATTCTTTATTTTATTTCACCTGATTGCAAATAAAAAAAATAATAATAATTGTTTTACTAATCTTTCTGTGGTCACATCTTCTCATGCACCCCAGTGTTAGCTCATGTAGAGGAATATTCATCATCACCTAATGGCCCATTACACATCTTGAAACGCCAGATTGCACATATTTGGGTGGTATTCATGTGACCGCCGGTCGGCTGACCGACAGTCACATGACCTCCTCCGTGAGCCCGACGGCTCACTATCCCGATGGTCGGCATGCTGACCAACAGGGACTATTTCCACTCGTGGGTGTCCACGACACCCATAGAGTGGGAATAGAACCCGTGGCGACCGCAGGTCGCCACCGATCCCGCAGCGTGGCGAGCGCAGCGTGGCGAGCGCAGCGAGCCCGCAAGGGGCTTGCTGCACTCGCCCCTCCCCGCCGGGATCCCGGCGTCGGTATGCTGCCGGGATCCCGGCGTCGGTAAGGTGACCGGCGGTCAGGAGACCGCCGGTCACCCGTACTATACCCCACATATTTTATGTAAATGGCTAATCATCCTTAGGGGTCCAATAGGGAAGTCTAATATTTAGCAAACTCAGAAAACAAAGTTTTCAGAGTTTGCCTGTGAGAATGCCATTTTAGAAGACACTTGCTTTCAGAGCCCTGCTTCTTCCTTTGAGAAAGAGTTCTGTGGATGAGAAGAGGGATCCCTCTGCCGCCTTCTCACTGTCTGACCTGTGACTCTGCGCATGTAGCAACAGGGGTGGAAAGTAACATTCTCCTGCCTCCCTAGATGAATAAGGGGTTTATTTATGAGGCAGTGAAAAGGGTAGAGAAGTGAGCCTGTGGAGAAGATGTCCGTGGCAACCAATCAGCTGCTCCGTACAATTGTATAGTATGCAAATTATCAATATTACTCCAATGCTGATTGGTTGCCATGGGCAACTTCTCCTCTTACTCACTTCTTCCACTTCTCCACACTTTTCACTGCTTCATGAATAGACCACTAGGTCCCTTAATCCAACTTGTCTAAGCTGATTTTCTAAGTGTTTTATTGTTTATATGCTTGGTGGAGGTCTTACCTTTAAAAGCCTGTGTGCAGGTGAACTTCAATCCAGGATGCAAATCTTGTGTTCAACACTAGTGTGTCACAATCCTGACTGTAGGTTTTATATTTGGTGACTTACCCCTGCCATCTGTCCTGGATCCTGTGTCTTTTCACTCACGGAGTTAAACAGCTTGTCAGCACTGAGTTTTCCTGAGTTCTCTGCCTGAGAGGTAATAGTTAATTAGCTCCACCTGTGGTGATCTCCTGTGTGAGGCTGAATTCAGTAATCTGAACTTTAGGTCTAAAAGCCAGCATCCTGTGTTTTGCAGAAGTCCAGGCTTCAGTGTTCTCTCGGCCTGCTAGGCCTCATTCTACATCACAGCCTTGGCTAGAGTAGTCACATGACAGTGACTGTTCACCTGACCCAGAGTTGTTCAATCCTCTGCCAGCCTGAGACTCTCTGCATCACCTAATCCTGCTCACCAATCACCAAGGACCAGGAAGTATAAATCAGGAGGCTGAGTTAGAAACGGGGCCAGTTCCTTGTGTCACACACAGCTATGTGTGAGCATGCTAGCTGAGCTCCCTAAGGTTGTGATCTCCAGAGCTCCCGTATCCCAGTACCTCAGTACCTCCGTGCTTCCAGCACCTCCGTGCCTCCGTGCCTCAGTACCT